>NC_136940.1:24163026-24173026 GCF_949987615.1 Pollachius pollachius
CCGTTCTCCAGGCAGGGCCCCAGAGACTGCTGCTCCTATCCCAAGGTCTGGAGACAGCTAGTCTGCCCGGCCACACACACTCTGCCGTACTGCCAGATAATGCACCCTCTCCATCATCAGGCAAATTCATTTTCCAAGGCTTATGGCGGGTTGCTGTGGGAGGGTGTGTGTGTGTGTGTGTGTGTGTGTGTGTGTGTGTGTGAATGGGTTTGAAAGTTTCTGTGTGTGTGCGTGTGTAAAATGGGATGAATGTGTGTGTGTGTGTGAATGTGTTTGAAAGTGTGTGTGTGTGGGCGTGTGTGAGTAAATGGGTTTGAGTGTGTGTGTGTGTGTGTGTGTATATATGTGTATGTCGGTTGCTACTCGTAGTAAACGTAGAAGCGGTAGCCGCGGTAAGTGGTGTAGCACCCACGTTAAAAGTATCTCCCTCTCTTTATGCTCACTCTGCACCTCCACCAACATGTGTGTCGGCGTGTGTGTGTGAAAACGTGAGACGTCACGGCTCAGCGGTCGGTCAGAACTGGTCCGGTATCTAAAGCTCCCTGCAGGTCGCTTCCGATGAACGGAAGAAACGCTCATATCTGCTATAGAATCGTGATGGATGACGTTGTTAAAGAAAAACAGACAAAACCGACAGAGAGCACACGGCGGGTGAACTCTGGAACGACCGAGCACTCCGCTCAACAACAACACACACAAAAGATTTTCACTTTCACCCCGGCGAATAAAGTGGAGAACCAAAGCGATACACGCGGCCCAATCACTACTAACACTTGCTCACGGGTATCGTAAAACGCAGAGGGAGCAGACGGCAGATGTGGCACAAGCCACGGTCAATAAAGCATGGACAACAATTGAAAGGAGAATCATAATCTTTTCCCTACGACGGCGAGATGGCTCCGCTTGTTTCACGGGCCCCCGTCACCAGCCAACCATGCAAATGTCCTTGAGGATGGAGAAGGAGGAGGAGAGGGAAAAGTATTTTCCTACTATCCTGAGATAGAAAATAACAAGCAATTTTCATTTTATAGCTCAGTGGACATATACAGTACGCCCCCCGCCCCCCCCTTACATTTGGAGGAAATTGTATTCACGGCTTGTTTACAATGCACTCGCACGACGGCCGGCGGACGTGCGCGCGGGATGTGGATGCTCCGTGCGCATTGGCACATTATAATGACATATTGGATTCAATCTCGGGCCTGGGACAAATAGGAAGCAATGGGTCAGCAGCTTATGTATCTTATACAGCAGCAGCAGCAGCAGGTCCTTATGCAGCACATCTCTGGGGGTGTTAGGGGCACGTTGGCCGCGCCCCGCCCCGTGTAGGCACCGGGACAGGAGGACAAAGGGTTTGTGATGGCACCGCACCGTACATGTTTAAGGGGGTGGGGGGCAGCTCTTAGCAATGTCGTGGCGGAGAAGCTAGAATGAACGAATCCACATGCCGCCACACTTTCGGTTTCATTACGCTGATAATAGATTCAGATCAACGAGGGGAACCATAAACCACGGCGTAATCGTTAGCTTCGGGCCCACGAGGGGCGAGCGCTCAAAACAGATGCTTTCGTCGAAGCGCGTGTCAAACGGGACGTGTTCTGAGAAACACTGATCCGCTCGAGCAAAGGACTCCTCTGCAAATAGTCTGACAAAGGGGGGGGGGGGGGTACAAAACGTTATTGCTTCGTTATTGGCTGACAGCGCCTTGTATCGGCGATAACATTAACATCTCTCAGACACCGACGGTGTCGACCGTACGCGGCGAGGGCTGGAAGACACCGGGGCTCTGCGTTAAGGGTGACATATTGTACCACCAGGTGTGAGTGTGATTAGTCGTTTGAAGCCGTTTTGAAAATCTGCCCCTTCTGACATCACGAGTGGGCGTGTCCACCTAGATGTGTGATCTTCAAAACGGCTTGTATCACCTTTAAACTCGCGTTAAGCCCCGTGGCGTGACATGTGACATCGCTTAGCACCACGGCCATCTCCGGTCGTGTCTCAAACACAGAGCGGTCGTGATGCCGTCGTCTGACAGGCCGCTCGGTCCGCGGGACAGTGTCGACGACAGAGGCAGTCGGTGAAGGTGACGACGCAGTCAGCCTCCAGTCGATAACAAGGTTTCTCCCCCCCCCCCCCCCCCCCCCCCCCCCCCGGTGTTGGCGGGCCCCCATCTCCGGCCCCTCGCAGGACTCCCAGTCACGACGCCCAGCACCTCATTAGCTCTCTGCCTTGGCACGAGTCACAATGGATCTGTTCCTCATTCTCCTCTTTTTCCTCCCCTGAACCGATAAAAGCTACGTTGTTTGTATAGATTCTGTCAACGTGCGGCGACGCGTCGCAACGCAATGTGGGATTGACTTTGATTACACGCCCCTCGTGCACAACCGGCATCGATCTGAAACACCCTCACACTGCTATAGCATCCTGTACACCATAGGGTGCTGTATGAAACACTGCTATAGCATCCTGTATACCAGGGTGCTGTATGAAACACTGCTATAGCATCCTGTATACCAGGGTGCTGTATGAAACACTGCTATAGCATCCTGTATACCAGGGTGCTGTATGAAACACTGCTATAGCATCCTGTATACCAGGGTGCTGTATGAAACACTGCTATAGCATCCTGTATACCAGGGTGCTGTATGAAACACTGCTATAGCATCTGTATAGCATAGGGTGTTGTAGGAAACACTGCTCAATGGTCTGTCTGTCTGCCTGTCTATCTCTCAGCCTGCCTGTCTGGCTGTCTGTCAGCGTGTCTGCATGTTTGTGCTCTGTCCGTCTGCCTGCCTGTCTGTCTGTCTGTCTGTCAGGGTATCACCAGCTTTTGTTCTGTCTGACTGTCTGTCTCTCAGCCTGCCTGCCTGTCAGCCTGTGTGTCTGCCTACCTGCCTGTCTGTCTGTCTGTAGCAGCAGAGCATTGCAGTCAGACGGCATCAGCGTGGATCTACGTGGGCCTACAGGCTCTAACAAGGCTGCCGCCATCTGGCTAACTGTTTATGCACCATGAAGCCTGAATGCTCCGTTGATCAAACGGATGTTTCATTGGTTTCCAACGCTCACACCCTTGACCTCTCTTGCGTTTAGTGTTTTCTTTTTGCCGCTGTTGTTTGCTGTCACTCACAGGCGTTATGTAGTTGTTGCACTGCATGGCTTGACAACACGGGGGGGCTAGGCGGGGGGAGGTGTTCAGAGGTTGTACTGATCGTTAAACAGGAGAGAGATTCTCTGCACACTTACCTCAAGAGGAGCCTGGCTTTTTTTTCACAAATTTGTGTAAGTATTATCGGGGCTTTATGCAAAATGCAAAACCCTGCATGGCCCATTTAGAAAGGTGGCACAACATCCACCAATATAAAATTGCATAATTTATTTTTTCCAATCAACCGGTACATCAACCCCTCCTGCTTTTTATGCCAAATGGCTGCTGCCAAAGTTACTGTAATAAAAAAACATATATTTGGCAAGAATGCTCAGCACACAGCTTGGCAGTGCACGGTAGAGTCGACGACTGCAGAGCTGTGTAGAAACACCAGAGACGGAGAGCTGCCTTCTGTGTAGAGCCTTAACCCCTGTCTCGTCTTCTCTGGTTCTCAAGGCCTTGAGAGCATTTGAAAAAACAAAACAGCTTTCCTGAACAGGCGGCCGTGCATGATAGGTGATAGGTTTACTTTTAATTAATTTCAAAAACCTCGTGGCCATAACCGTGGGGAGGGCAGTTGGACTTTGAAAGCACCGTTTTTTTTTGTTAACTTTCTTTTTTAATTATGTGAACTCCATCCCTCAAACCCTCAGTCTCACCCAAGGGAATGGCATCTCTGATTGAGTCTTATCAGTGGGGGGGAGCGGATTAATACTAGTATTCTAGAGCCGTCTACTTTGTGAACTCTATTCTACCTGACTTTCTTATTAATTTCATGTTTTTCCATATTTCCCGACATTCATTCAACACAACCTCTGCTCCATAACAGTAAAACAGAGCGACCAAAAGTATTCTGTGTACCTCTTCTATTTTTGAGTGCGAAAGCCCTGGTAGAATGTACCGTATGTGTGTATTATCTATGTAGATACATTGCACTGGTGATGGAGTGTAAATAAAGCACAGTGTAATTCCCAGACATTTGCCGCTGAGAAAATGAATAAAAGATAGCGGGAAATAAAGGAGAGGCCGGGGCTGTTTTATTTATAACGATCAATAATGTATTGCATTCAATAAGAAAAAGTAATGACTTGACTGGAGCGTATACACAGTCGTGTCAAACGAAGGAACATTTCAGATGCTTTACACTTTTCTACACGCATATATACAGACAATAATTATGTTAAACAGAGGCAGATTCGCGCACAAATAAACTCACACACACACCCTCACTGACATAAACCTGCATGCCCTGTTTTCAAGTGTGTGTCTTTATGTTTCAATGTGTGTGTGTTTGTGTGTGTGTGTGTATGTGTGTGTTTGTTTATATGTGTACCCTTCTTTCTCACACTAGTAAACTTCGCATGCATGTGTGTGTGTGTGACTTTCTGTCATTGTGTGTGAATGTGTGTGTGCGCGTGTGTGTGTGCGTGTTTACCAGTATGCATAAACCGCCCGGCCCTCAATAAGCCATCCTGATGTCCGAGGGTCTCGAGCATTACCATTAATCACTTCTCCCTGATTGATTACGCTTAATGACCCACTTTGCACTAAAAACCAAATAATTGACAGCTAGCATCTCTCTCATCTGCGTGGATGTGGCGCTCCCTTCTCTTTCCAAGCCGGCCGAGGTTCGCACAGGAGCAGAGCAGCTTATTGGCACGTCCCGTCATCTAACTGCATGCGAATGAATTCATTAGGCCCTTCACTGGAGGGGGCGGTAGCAGGACGATGAACAACAGTGGAGGAGAGTTTCCAGCACTGCTCTATCGATTACTACGGCCGGCGATGCACTGAAACTCTTGCCCCCCAGAGATCCAGCGAGAGGCGTATGGCGATAGGCCCGGCCGCGCGGTTCGAGGCATGAATCAGAATCTAATAAGCATAAAGGTTGCGGGGAGAAGTCACCGGAAGACGGCGCGTTTAAATCCGCCCTCGTGCGCAAAGCGGGCGCGTGAATAAGGATCCGTTCTGGAGAATAACGGCCCGCAGAGAGAGTTGAACGCAGTCCAAGTGAGCTGTAGTCGAGGTCTCGCACAAAGGCTGAATGTGCGGAAAGAATATATTTAAAATAGACCTTGCACCGAAATAGGCTATCACCCCCCCAAGCTCATTGTTTTAGCAGTTGCCAAAGTTCCCCCACCTCAAGAAACTCAATACTGCACTGTTGACAAAACAGGTGAGCAGCACACAACAAAGACTCGGGATGCTGTATTATTTATCCCTGCACATGCTTTTGTGGAACGGGGAATCTCAGAAGTTATCTCAAGGAAGGAAATAAGTGACGTATCGCTGAGGCAGCAGATGCGATGCAGTTGGGTAAGTATCTCAAAGTCACTCTCCCACACACCCAGCGACCGCGGTGGCTTTTGTCATGGTAAACTAAACGAGTCCATGCAGATCATGTCCCTCGCTTCAAAGCGCAAGGTCCAACGCCGGTGGGACAGTCGTTTTTTTTCACAAATATTGATATTCCCTCATTCTTTTAACAAACATCTTCAAATAGTACCTGCCCTCTCAGGGAAGATAAACATGCAAATTTCATTCAGTCCATTCTCTCCCCCCCCCCCCCCCCCCCCCCCCCCGTGGAATAATGATTATGATTCGGCAGCATGAAGACGCTCTCTTTCCTGTGGCCTTGCGTGTTCACATTATCAGTGTTGTAAGGAGCATTTTGAAATTCATTAAGACTGATACAAATACATGCAGAAACACTCAGACATAGGCACAGACAGACAAACAGACAGACAGACAGACAGACAGACAGACAGACAGACAGGCTGGCTGGCCGGCAGATCGCCAGACAGACAGCCAGACAGACAGACAAACAGACAGACAGGTGGTCAGAGCCGGGGGGGGGGGGAAATCAACGGAAAAGGCAGCTCACCCAGGGTTTGATGGAACTCACTCGACACCGGGGTCATGGAGTTGGGCGGGAGGCCGTTGATGTTGAGCGCCCCCATCTGGTGGATCTGCGTGGGGAAGGCCATGCTCGGTGCGAGGTAGCCCCCGTGGCTGGCGGCCATGATGGCGGCCTGCTGCTGCATGAGCTAAAGCAGAGGTCCACGAGGGATTGGGGAGGAGTGGGGTGGAGGGAGGGTGGAGGGATGGAGGGCCACAGAGAGTTGGGGAGGAGTGGGTACGTGGATGGAGGGAGGATGGAGGGATGGATGGATGAATAGACAGGTGTATGAATGGACATATGGATGGATGATGGAAGGTTGTATGGAGGGATAGAGGGATGGAGGGAGGGACGAAAGCAGGGCGAGGAGGGGGAGGAGCATGAGTCAGAAAGAAATAGGAGGCGAAGGGAGGACACAAATGGACGAGAACGGGAGTCGCGGAAGGAGTAAGACAAAGCACATATGGCAGGAGCCGGGGTGTGGAAGAAAGGAAGACGGAGAGAGAGGAGACGGAGGGCGGGGTGTTGGTGGAGGTTGATGGATGGATGGAGGGAGGGAAGCGCGGAGGAGAGCAGAGGCAAATCAAAGGAAGAGAAGAAGAAAAGAGGAGAGAAGCCTGTCAAGCGATGTTAAGTGAACATGCTCTCAGCAGGGGTGCTGTCACCGGCTCCACAAGACCTTCTAATGGTTGTCGGGTGGACTCATACAAATCAAAGCATTGACATGTGAACATTATCTCAGCGGCGGGTGAACAAGAGGATGTTCCACCAAAAAATAAGTTCCAAAAACATTCCCGTCGCCTAATTGTCAAACTTTAAACCGACTTGACTTGTCGGTATATTTTCATGCCCTAGATGTTTAGACTCGGATGAATCTGGTGAATGCGCGATTTATTTTTTAAGGGGTTTTGTTTTCGATGCTGGGCCCAGTTTCGGTTGAATCTGAAACGCAAATGGAAAACAAAAAGCCTTGCTCTAAAGTCCTACCCTATTAGTTTAGTTAATACAGTAATGGGAGCTGAAGCAGTGAAAGTAAGTTGACGGCTCTAACCGAAATGTTCAGCACGGTATGATCTGAATATCTTTTCTCAGCAGTGATTGAAGGTGGCAAACTATTCTCCCTCCCGTACAGTGCACAAAATAGCTGATTCATCCATGATGCACGAGGATAGAACCCACACACGCCCGTACACAACTCACAAACACCCGCTCACTCCTCTATTCTCTACTATCTCTTTCACTACCCACACACACACTCCCGCCCATGCACAAGATATACACACATACACACACATATACGCACAAACTTATTGTTTCAAACCCAAACAGTGAGAACTCATAGGAGTGAGATAGAGAGACACAGATATAGAGACAGAGACAGAGGGAGAGATACAGAGAGAGAGAGAGAGCGAGAGAGAGAGAGAGAGCGATTGAGTGAAAGGGGTGAGCGAGAAAAAAAGAGGGGGAGAGGGAGAGAGAGAGAGAGAGAGAGAGCCAGACGGAGAGAGAGAGAGATACAAAGCCCATTCGGTTTTCGCCTCTCAACTCATATTCTTCCTGAATGCCTAATTCAGGAAAGAAAATCCATGGCTGTACAACGGGTTTGTGGCGCTCGCGAGCCACAGGGTCCATCTGGAGGGGGATCAATAATCTTTCGTCGGCCGTGTAACTCGGCGCCAGGCAAACTAGCGCTGTGTGGTATATACACACACACCAATACAAACACATTAGGAACCAGAACACCCTCCCCCCGCCCCCCGGACCCCTCCCTGTCTATCTGTCCGTTAAATGCGGCACAGTGAGGTGTCAGCGAGGACGGCGGTAGGCCGAGTCCTGAGCCCCCCTCCCCCCCCCCCCGTCAGCGGGCTGAACAAACCGCCCGGACCGCCCGCGGTAACGGTAATGACAACATCGTGCGACAGCGATAGGTGCAGGGTGCCCGTCTGCCTGGGATTTGCATGGGGCAGACCTGCGGCAGGTGGGGGGGGGGGGGGGGGAAAGCCAATTATTTTCCCTCAATGGCGCTGTCAGGCGACGTGAAAGCGGCTGTCCCTTCGCAGAACGCCCGCCGCTGGCATCTCATCTATTAGCCGCCGGCCCGTCCGCCACCGCTATCTATTAACTCCTTTTGTCATTTGCATAATTTCATCAACCAGACAAACGAGGAGCGTCCGTTCCCTTCCGGAAATAAGATGAATTGAGCCTTTAGGAATCGGGACACCTCCTCGACATTCTGTCGAGGAGGGAGGCAGCGAGGAAAGGAGTCCAGAAAGGAAACAAACACAAAACAACAAAGAGCAGTCGGAGGCCGTTGGCCTGGGTCAGGGACATGGTGGTGGAGAGGTTGGGGGGGAGACGGTGGGCGCTGTGCTGCTTGTGCTGCCTGATGGGTGCTTTGCTGCTTTGATACTTTGACTGCCCACCAATTAGGGATTTGTCTCAGTTGTAATACACAGGATAAATACACTGTCACACCAATCACTGGGCCCTCTCTCTGCCCTCTCCCGCTAATCTCCCGGCGGCCGTCAGCAAGTCAACGACAGGCTGATTCTGTTAAGATTGCGGCGCATTTGTGTAGGGAAAGGGGTTCTTATATATATAGAGATCTACTGGTAGGTGGAGGACGTGATGAAAGAGGAGGAGGAGGAGGAGGAGGAGGAAGAGGAGAAGGAGGAAGAGGAGGAGGAAGAGAGCCAGTTTCCATCCATCCCTCGTCAAATGCATGGGCTGGGATAATGCCGTCCCTTTCATGCCAGCAGTCAGATTGTCATGGATAACCACATGGCATTTACTCTCGCTTCATTCCAAATTAAAATGCAGCAAATTGGAAACTCAAGCATGTAATTATGTTGGAATGGAAATGTCTAACGCAAACTGGCATTGATAAAATAATAGCCAAAAAAAAACAAATAGAGAAAGAAAAATAAAGTAGTAGACAGGAAAAGCAGGGAGGTGAGAGGGAGCGTTATTTCAATGGAGGTATTCAAAGTCATTTTGACTTTTTTCATATGTATGTATGCTTTATTCTGCCCTCCTCGAAGTTCCTCTATTTGAATTCTATTTTTTTTTAGAAAGCCATTTCAGCTGCCTTATTTATGCGGCCGCAGTGAGATAGCAAATGTCTGCCTCAGACAAAGAGCCAAATTGAACTCAACAGAGACTTCATCATCATGGACACAATCTTTTCCTCCCTGCCTTTTCCTGAAATGAAAGGGAGCGAGCCAGAGAGACAGGGAGAGAGAAAGACACACACACACCAAACACACACACAGATAAAGAGAGCGAGAGAGAGAGAGAGAGAAAAGAAGAGGGAGAAAGAGAGAGGGGGGGGAGAGAGAGAGAGAGAGAGACAGCCACATAGAGAAAGAGAGACACAGAGAGAACATAAGAGGAGAGCAGGGATAGAACCTTCCAACCAAAAGGTTGAAGGATGAAAATGAAGAGACCGAGACCGAAACCGAGACTGAGACAGAGTCACAGAGTCAGAGTCAGAGACAGAGAGACAGAGACAGAGACAGAGAGACATAGACAGAGAGACATAGACAGAGAGTCAGAGTCAGAGTCAGAGACAGAGAGACAGAGAAAGAGAGCCAAAGACAGAGAGACAGAGACAGAGAGCCACAGACACAGAGAGACAGAGACAGAGAGACCGAGACAGAGAGAGAAGGACAGAGACAGAGACAGAAAGAGACAGAGAAAGAGAGACAGAGACATAGACAGAGAGAGAGAGGGATTGAGAGAGGTGCTCCAAAGTTGTTCCTCCAGTAGCATCCATTTAGTGTCAGGCATCTGCCTCTTTTTTTTTATTGCAACCTGATGGCATTATTCTCCCCTGGTGCCAGCAGGCAATCACCTCTTTATCACATGGCAATTATCTCTGTAGCGCCGCGCGCCACTCACTGGCTCCCTGGACTGTCACATGTGACCCTGCACGGACCGCCAGGAAGTGAGAAGGG
>NC_136940.1:24178026-24198026 GCF_949987615.1 Pollachius pollachius
ACACACACACAGACACACACACAGACACACACACACACACATACTCGCTTCTTAATGTATAACGTCACCATGGCGTTTCCCATTCCACTCCCGCGTGATGGGCCCAAGATTCTAGATGCGTGGAACCTTCCGCCAAAGGTTCTCTGCATAGCCTCCCCCCTTACCCCACACCCCTCTTACGCACTTCTACTTCCTTGCACTTAAAACTAGTACTTAGGATTGTTTAGCATCTTATCCTAGCTATCTTTATTGTTTATGGGGAATGGGTCAACCTAGCGATTGTTAGTGCTTGGCACTTGGTTCCATGAACATCCTCACTGTACCAACAGCGACATATCGTGTCTCTTTTTTCTTTTGAGAAATGTATTTATTGTAAGTTGTTTTGGATAAAAGCATCTTCAAAACGCCCTACATGTTAATGTGAATGGAAATGTAAAACACCGCACGGGGGCGGGCCCTGTGTGTGAAAGTCTGTGTGTGTCCTCGTGCCTACATGTTTGGCATTATGTTTGGTGTTTACTTTTTACTATGTTTGTATCGTTTGTCATTATTTGTGAGGACCCCCTCGAAAATGAGATGGTGCATCTCAAGGGGCCATCCTTGAAATAAAGAATAAAGAAAGACAACTCGACGCCTCGGGGCGTCGACGCCCACTCACCGCGTGTGCGTAGGAGCTGTAGGTGCTGAAGGGGAGCGCGATGGCGGGGTTGAAGATGCCAAACTGCCCCACCATCTGCTGCATGCGTCGGATGGTGCGCTCCTTATCTGTGTCGGCGAACTTCACCACCAGGCTGGAGGAGGCGCCCTGGGGGAGAAGAGAGTCTGAGGCTTTCTGAGGAGAGAGAGGGCACGGACACTTAGCCCTCCTCTGCACCGAGACGCGCACAGCCCACACACACGCACACATACACCAACACATGCGCATATGCATGCACGGACACACTCACGCACACGCACACGCGCAAACATATGCATGCATGCACACGCAAGCACGCACATGCACGCACACACAAGCACACACACATACACATGCACTCGCACGCACACTCACACACACTCAGGCGCATTCACAAACACATACACACCCATACAAACATACACACCTCCAGTCACTCAGTCACTCAGCAGTTGAAAGAGTAAGATCTAGTCATGCATGCATGTGTGTGTTTGTGTCTGCTTGTGTGTGTGCGTGTGTGTGTGTGTGTGTGCGTGTGTGTGTGTTTCTTCTATTTGATTGACCATTATAATTTATAGCAATTGCAGCAATTATAAAACAACAAAATTATTTTGAACAAATAAGGTCATGGTTTTGATTTTCAATCCCCCAACCTCATCAAAAATAATCTATTACCAACCTGGTTTAATCAATTGAATATATCACGTTTAGGGATTTGGACATACAACAGGCTAATGGAGTCCACAAACAAGTGCATGAGGAATGCTATTGACCAGGGCTTCTGATTACATTCATTATTACGATGCGATGAACTGTTAGCGGCTAGCCAGCGACTCTCAGTTTAGTTTTATGGCAATGCACATAAACCCAAGTAGCACATTTGTCTCCTTGATGAGACGGTGCAGTGATTTCTGTGGCTGCCAGAGACACACCACATAATACACACAGATAGGCAGCATAAAAACACAAGCAGTCCATCTCTCCCGCTGATCTGTTTAAGGACGACGCTTCGGCAAACGCTCGCTCACAGCGGCCCCAATCAACGATGTTTATAACGTGTGTAGAAGCACAAGCCTTTGAGCTCGGCTACCCCCTCTTATAGCTAAGGTTAAGGGTTTAGCGACGTATAATTACTTTAAATTGCCGCGAAAATTGCCACGTGTAACAGTAAGAGCCCATTGACCTTGCGGCAGGTGCCCTTAAAAAAAAAAGTTCCATTCCCGCCTCCACACTGTCTTTGTCTCTCACCGCCCCCCCCCCTCCATCGCTCACCGCGGTGCCTTCCCACTCGTCCTCTCTTTCACGGGCGTCCCGATAATGAAACAGCAGGTGCCTTCGCCGCTCAGCGTTCATTAAGAATCTTCAAATGATTTAGCGCTACGCGTGACCTTTCAGACGGCCCACGTCTCCTCCCACGCCGACGATACCTCCCCCCCCTCCTCTCGCCCCCTCCTCTCCCGCCTTCCAAACCGTCCGATCGATCGGCATAAAAGGCCGAAATATTACCCTGATCTGAAAGTGGAGAAAGGTTGCGTGTCAGCCACCATAAGAGAGGCTGGCTGAAATTGATGTGAAATTGTCAATAATGGTAGTGAGTGTGGGGGTGAAACGCCCGGACGGAGGGGTCGGGGGTCTTTAGAGGTTCTAAAGGGCGGGTTGCTAAGCCGGGCTGTTGTGTTTGCAGCTCGGAGGGTGGGGGGTTACGGCCATGGTGGAAATCTAAGAGGAAGACTGCTTTTTAGAAAGGAATCCAGCAAGGAGCCTGTCGTTTCTGATTCCCTCTTTTGTTCGCTGCAGTTCTTTCTGTCGATCCCTTTCGATCTTTCTTTCTTCTGATTCTTCGTCTGGCTCTGAACAGAATCTAGATCATTATCCCCCTTTTTCTCTATTTTTCTTTACTACAATTCTACATTTGGGTTGTTGATGTTTCTCTGTTGAAAAGTAAAAAACGGAAGAACGACAGAAAGAGAGAGAGTAGCCCCCCTGTGGGGCCATTAGCGGCTCCACTGAGCCGTCGTGTTCCCAGGCTCAGCTCAGACCACCTGGTTGGCTGACGGGACTGATTGGCAGGCCGGCCGGCCAACAGGCTACCTCGAGCTATGGCGTCGTAACTACGGTGAATTAGGCTGGCTGGAACGGTGTTCAGGCTTACTGACGGGCTGGATTACTGTATCCAGGTTCCTACCTGCTCGACACACCAACCCCTGCTGAGTGAATCTGGTCACAGCTGTTCATTAACAGCAACGACCAAATTAAAAAAAGAAACAAAGGAACAAAAGGACTGGGTCGCTGGACTGGGACGCCGTCCAGGTAAACAAATCCACCATGGTGTGCGTCCGGCGTTTCATTATGGGCTACGTTTACGTCATAACGAGGTATACCTCGGGGGGGGGGGGGGGGGGTCTAGGTTCAGAGCAGGGCAGCAGGATGTGAATACCAGAGAGGCAATAGATCCGTACACAATGAATATTTTAACTCCCCCCACTACAGCGAAAGGGCCATTAAAGGCTGGCTGCTTTGGTAATGAGTCTTGTGTTGCTGCCTGCTGCTGCTTTGCCCTGCCCCGGTCTGGGCTTTATAATCGCAGGGTATTAAACTGTCTAATAGGGGGCCCTACGTCCTGCCTCACTCCAACAAGCCCCGCTCGCATCTCACAGACGGGGTTGAATGTCGATCGACTAGTCTGGGTTTTTGGTGATGGGGAGATTCAAAGAAGATGAGCTTGTCTCCCCCCACACCGACCCCCTTCTTGCCTTATCTCATTTAACTTTCCCAAATCCCTGTTCTGTATAACTGTCCTATTTTCTTCCTCTTCTTCTTGCATCTGCAAAGGAATCAAAACAAGAGACTCTGGTTTCCACGGAGGTCCAGACGGGGACTTGGCCGCAGTTCCGAGGGAAAGCCCGGATCAGACGCTTGGCCGCCGAAGCGACCGTTGCCACGTTTTGTTTATCTTCCCGTTCCTCTCAGCCCCGGGCCTGTCAGGGTATCCGTGGAGGAGAATCTCCGTCGCTCTTAAAAGGCGGGGGATGGATTGTGAAATAAAAGTCTCATTACAGTTTCAGGCTGCTAAGTGCCAACAAAATACGGCTCCCAGGCGTTCCCAGAGGCCCCTCCCCCCAGCGGCCCCCTCACGGACCCGCTGGGGGAGGAGGGGCCGGGAAAGAGAAGGGTCTCCGGTGAGGGTTGGTACTTCATCTCACACTCGGATTGGGGGAGAAGAAGGAAAAAATAAGCTGTAGGCCGAGATATGGGTTTCCAAACGGTTTGAACAGCTCTCTCACGTGTGTGTCGAGGTGAAGGTGAGCTCATTCGATGGGAGGGGGGGGGGGGGGGTTGAGGGACACACACGGGATCATGACTTATGAGGAGACTGCAAGTCCTCAGATGCGACAAACAGGCGTCACGAGGAAAAAAAAACGCCTCATCAGGCACCGACACCTGCAGGCGACGACGGGATTGGATGGACTGAAAATGAAATTCGGTGTCAATTACGCCGATGATTTCAATGACCTAAGAAATCGGAGGCCTCATTTTCTATTCAGGTTTTTTTCCCCGCTTTCGCTGGTGGCACCGACGTAATGGCCCCGATGAATAAGACATTTCATTTGTGAGTTAATCACTTCTCCGGCTCTCTCTTTCCCGAATGGGAGCAGAAAGGCAGCCCGGAGTCTGTGTGTGTACACAGCGAGACATCATATTTCGTCAACATTGTGGGAAACAGGTTGTAAGGATTCTTTTGTCTAGTATTTAATTTTCATGAATGGATGATCTTGGCAGTTCAGTCGAGAACTCTGAAGAGAACTGTGTGTGTGTGTGTGTGTGTGTGTGTGTGTGTGTGTGTGTGTGTGTGTGTGTGTGTGTGTGCATGTAAAACAGCGCACATCATGCATGTCAGCCAACTCCTTCAACAGATGTTGAAGCTTCTTCTTGATTCTGAGTGAGACTGAAACTTTCAGTTGAAAAGGCTGAAATATAAAAATGACGTATTTTGAGCTGCACTATACATTATAACGAGCATCACACGCCGCTATATACAAAACTCTTTGCCATGTGCCGCTCCAAACTGATTGGTCATAAATGTTGATTGCCTCCCATTTCACTGTCCCCAGAAACAGAATAAATACGCATCCTATTAAGAGCTTGGTTAGGAAAATAATAGATGACTCTAATCTATTAGGTTATTAGAATGTAAATTGTCTGGGAAGAGGACTAGAGGGGGGTAACATCCTACAGTAAGTTAAAGCACACACAAACAAACACACACAAACACACACACAAACACACACACGCACACAAAGCCTCCAACGGACACACACACACATGCAAGCCGAGCTACTGTTTAATGAGTGGAATCACAACAATCTATCATCCTTGTAAAAAACAAAGTAGTGGCATTAAAAGTCTGCCACTTGTGAAGTACACAATTAGACACTTGTTGTTTCTGGCTGAAGGGCACACGAAATGTGCCGCATTTTTCATGTCTATGATCATTATTTGCGCCTGTCACTCGTTTAAGTCTTTCCTATTTTTCCCGGAAACCTTATTTTAATCCGTGTGTTTATCCCAGTGTGTGTGAGTGTGTGTGTGCGTGTGAGAGTGAGAGTGAGAGTGAGGGTGTGAGTGTGAGTATGTGTACCTGTTAGTGTGGCTGTGTGTGTATGTTTGTGTGTATGCATTCATCCCAATGCTGCTGTGTGAGTGAGCGAGTGAGTGAGTGAGTGTGCGTGTGTGCGTGTGTGTGTGTTTGCGTGCGTCCGTGCGTGCGTGCTTTGGGGCTGGACCAGGTCTAATCCCAGGCTCAGGAAGGGGCTGGTGGTGCTGGATGAGTCTGCCCCGTGGACCCAACCTCTGGCCCTGTCTGGGTGTAAATTCGTCGCCGGACTTCCGTTCTGCCGGGCCCAGCGGGGTCGGGGCAATTTGCTCTACAGCTCCTGTGTTTAAATATTTTATTGAGCTGCTGTGTGCTAGTGTGTGTGTGTGTGTGTGTGTGTGTGTATCCCTGTGTGTGTGTGTGTGTGTGTGTGTGTATGTGTACCTGTTAGTGCGGCTGGTTTGTGCATTTGTGTGTGTGTGTGTGTGTGAGCGTGCTTCTGAGTATGTGAATGTTTGCCTGCGTGCGTAGATGTGCGTGTGTGTGTGTGTGTGTGCGTGCGTAAATGTACATGTATGTGTGTGTGTGTGTGTGTGCGTGTGTGTATGTGAATGTGTGTGCGCGCGTGTGTGTGTGTGTGTGTGTGTGTGTGTGTGTGTGTGTGTGTGTGCGTGTGTGTGTGTGAATGTGTGTGTGTGTGTGTGTGTGTGTGCCACAGTGTTTACAGTGAGTGGAGGGCTGGGCTGGTTTGAAAGAGGAAGGTATAGATTGAAGTGCAAGGAGAGGTTTCACATGTGACCCACCAATCAGATCAGCCTCCTGATTGGTACATATTTGCCTTTCCCCTATGATAACCAAATAAGGAAATGCATAAATGCATGCAAGGACATTATGACACTCACACAGACACACACACACATACAGTCCAAACTGGTTGACCCTGTCCCTGCTCACGTTACGTACAGCTTGCCCCCCCCCGCTCTCCTCAACATGAATAACGCAAATTTATTCAGCCCAAGTTCTCTCAGCTGGAAAATAAGATCAGTCAGTAAGCCCCTGACCCCTTGCTGAGGGCTGTACCAGTATGGGAGAGAGAGAGAGAGAGAGAGAGAGAGAGAGAGAGAGAGAGAGAGAGAGAGAGAGAGAGAGAGAGAGAGAGAGAGAGAGAGAGAGAGAGAGTGTAGTGGGAGAGAAAATGGTTAAAAAGGAGAAAAAGACCAAAGACCTTGCAGGCGTGTGCGCTTTCAGTGTGAGTGTGTGTGCATGTTTATGAGTGAATCTGTGTCTGTGTATGCATATGTGTGTGGGTGTGTATGTGTGAGCATGTGTGTCTGTGTGTGTGTGTGTGTGTGTGTGTGTGTGCGTGCATTCAATGTGTGTGCATTTGTGTGGGTGTGTGTGAGTGTGCGTTTGGTGGTGTCTGTGTGTGTGTGTGAGCATATGTGTGTGTGTGTCTGTGTGTGTGTAAATGTGTGTGTGTGTGTGTCTGTGTGTGTGTAAATGTGTGTGAGCATGTGTTTGTGTGTGTGTGTGTGTGCGCACCCATGAACTCTGAGGTGTCCGTGTCTACACGTTGGTGGACTGACAGAAGATCCATCAAAGAAGTGCTGCTGCGGTTAGTTGCAGTGTTCATATTTATGGTGCTGAAACACCTCAGTGTGCCATGCTATTGGCTGGGCATTATTCATGGCCATATCCCTTACACTGCTAATCAGCCCTGGCCTTGTGAGGGCAAGCACATCACACACACACACACACACACACACACACACACACACACACACAAACACACACACACACACACCTTGATCATCACACACAAGCACACATGCAGGCACACACACACACACACATGGATACACACAGATGCAGACAAACAAAAACCCAGAGCCTGTCAAACACACACACACACACGTTCACATGCAGACAGACACACAAACACAGAAACACAGACGCAGAAACACAACCATGCAGACACACACACACACAAACACCCAGATACACACACATGCAGGCAAACAAACAACCACACACACAGTCAAACACACAAACACACACACACACACACACACATGCAGACACACACACATACACAAGTGACCACATGCAGACATCCACATTCCATTGCACAGAAGAAAAATGCAGACAGACACACAAAAGACCTCACACTCACATTGGACACAAACACAAATGCATTCACACAGAATCACCAACCAACATAATTACAGCATTTACAAATTTATATTCGGCCTAGAGAAATAGGGATCTTACTATCGGCAGACCAAGTATTGCCGAGGGGAAATGGACCCCTTTAAATATATATGCGGTACGAAAACACATTACACCGGTGTCTCAAAAAAAACACAAAAGAGCTTTTTAAGTTGTTTTCCGGGCAACTATTTTTTGTGTTCTACAACTGTTCAACTAAACTAAATTGGGAGACAGGGTGTACGGTCCAGTGTTTTGTCTCCATGGCGATAACCGCTGTAATTGGAAAAAATACACAGAACACAGCGCGCTTGTTGGAGCTCAATAATCTGATGCTGGCCAGCTAATCTTGAGCCTTTACACACACACACACACACGCACACGCACACGCACACACACACAGTGTCTTCTCCTCATCCCGTCCGGTCCCCACCACAGGATATGCAATGCTGATCAGATTCCTCTAATCAATTTAAAACAGGAGGTATGAGTCCGCTCTGTTCACTATCTGCATCCTCTCTCTTTCTCTCCATCTCTCTCACTCCCTCTCCCCTCTCTCTCCCTCTCTCTCTCCCCTCACTTCTCTCCATCTCTCACTCCCTCCCCCCTCTCTCTCTCTCTCTCTCTCCCCTCACATCTCTCTCTCTCTCTCTCACTCCCTCCCCTCTCTCTCTCCCCTCACTTCTCTCCATCTCTCTCACTCCCTCCCCCCTCCCCTCCGTTTCTCCCCTCACATCCTCTGCCCTTCCCTGACCTGTTTATGTTTTTATTTTTTTCCTCCTTTGTGGTCTCTCTCCCTCCCTCCCCCCTCCCTCCCTCCCCCTCCCTGCCTGCCTCCCCCCATCCGTATTCCTAACACCCTATTTCCCAGCTTCTTACTCACACACTCTCTCTTTCTCACTCCCGGCCGTACGGTCCCTCTTCCTCGCCTGTCTATCATGGTCCCACTGCATTTTTCTGTCCCACCTTCTCCTCCTCACAATGACCCACCCCACCTCTCCCTCTCTCTCTCTCTCGCTCCCTATCTCTCTCTCTCGTCCCTATCTTCCCTGCTTATAGGCAGATGAATAATTCAAGAGGCGATGTGGTGAAAGGTGGGGTAAACAAGTCTATTGCCTAATATCCCGAGAGGCTACCAAAGAGAGAGAGAGAGAAAGAGAGAGAGAGCGACACTGAGAGAGACAGTGAGAGACAGTAGGAGACAGGGGAGGCGAGGGGAGAGGGCTCAGAGAGGTGGGAGGTGGGGACTAGCTGTGGGGCGTGGACATCCATATAGTCTATCCACATGGCCTGCAGTCATTTGCACTTAGATTGACCCAAGGGTTCACCTAAATGCCAAACAGTGCCGGGCGCTACGTCACTGGCCCTTTTTATCCCCCCCGCTCTATTGAGCTGTGCGTCGGCGAGCGCGGCTAATCAAATCATGCAGTGTGCTGCAACACCTCAGAGAGAGAGAGCCAGAGCCAGGGAGAGAGAGGGAGAGATGGACTGGGAGAGGGATCGAGAGACGGAGAGAGAGAGAGAGAGAGAGAGAGAGAGAGAGACAGAGCCAGGGAGAGAGAGGGAGAGATGGACAGGGAGAGGAATCGAGAGACAGAGCGAGAGCCAGAGCAAGGGAGAAAGAGAGAGATCGACAGGGAGAGAGGGATAGACAGACACAGAGAGAGAGAGAGAGAAAAAAAAGAAATAGAGCAGAGTAGAGAGAGAGCGAGGGAGATTTAGATGGACAGGGTAAGAGAGATAGAGAGAGAACAGAAGAGAGGAAAGATTGAGAGAGAAAAAAAAGAGAGGAGAGAGAGAGCAAGGGAGAGAGCGAGAGAGAGAGAGAAAAAGAGGATAGAGAGAGAGAGAGAGAGAGAGAGAGAGAGAGAGAGAGAGAGAGAGAGAGAGAGAGAGAGAGCGAGAGAGAAAGAGATAGGAGGAGTTCAAGGGTCTCCCCTTGTTTCTGAGAAGCGTTTCTTCAAACAGAGTACGATATGAAAGACGTGCTTATTTCCATTCACTGTCCGGTACGGAGCTGTCTAGACCCTGATATGACTGACTGACAGCAGGGGAATGCCTAGCTTTAGTTTTGGTGTATTAAGTGTATAGTCATTCACCTGTCTATGCACAAATCGAACATGAAAGATGGATGGAAAAATGAGCTCAATATTCGGCTTTCGGTTCGTGCTAGTTATTGTGTGTCGGATTATAATAACCTCTTTATAAAATGGTTGAGCTATCTTCAGGGATTATGCCAGCTCTAGGAACAAAACAACTAATGGGTGACTCATCCGATATGTAATTATATTTCAAAAACATTTCATCTGGAGATTTTGATTTAAAAATAGACAATTGTAATTAGAGGGGTCGTTGGTTGGTTGGTAATGCTGCTATATTGATGAGGCTGGATGGACTCTGGTCGCACAATTAAATTACAAAAGTAGAGTTGTACAGAAGTATAGAAATAGATTGTGTGTGTGTGTGTTTGTGTTTAAGTGTGTTTATTTGGACAGAGTTCACTTACTGGCATTGTCTGGCTTCCATGCAGGGCACTGATGGCAGACTGAGCCTCAGTGTGTGTGGAGAACTTGACAAAGGCACAGCCTGGAAGAGATAACACAGGCACACACACACCCACCCACACACACACACACACACACACACACACACACACACACACACACAGAAACACGCACACAACAACACGCACACGCAAAATAGTTAAAAAGGAGCCTTTAATATAAAAACGAGCAAGATAAATACAAATACTAAATCAATATATAAAGGGCGTAACGTTATATAAATGGCACTGAGAGAGTGTCCGGGTGCACAGCGGGCTGCAACACTCTTAGCCTTAGCCAGGGAGAAAGCAAACTGGGGCTCCAGGCTATAGGTTGCACTGATGAAGCAGAAAAGCATGCTATTTAGCACCACATGCCTGTCTGTGCATATTAAACACTAGCTTAAATAGCTACATTTATATAGCACCAAAGAGGAACACAACCCAATTAAAAAAGATCGCTGGGAAATCACTTACACTTTGTTATTCCTAAAGCATGCGTACAAATCAATAGCGGTGGACTCGGCCTTTGCAGGGACCACAAGTTTAAGAAACCAATGATCAGTTGTCTGGCGGGAATTAAGTAAAGAGTTGGTGAAAAACAAGGGATTCGCTTTGTCGTCCTTGGTTTGGGTTGACGGAGAAGGACGCACGTTATCGCTATTAATGTATCAGTTATAACACGTTCAATTTTCAATAACAGATACCTCTCCGTTCTACAGTATGAAAGCCAGCATTGTTTTGTCTACGTGCAAATATTGCAAATCTCCAGAAATAGACGCTAATAAAAAAAATAATCACTGCACTGCAGTCCTACACCTACGCATGTTTTTGATCTCTGATATAATGTATCAGAGCATTCCCAAAAGAAATGAACATCATCAAACAGAAAGGTTGATTTCCAATATTTGTGCTACACCACTTGCAGAAATAATAGACTAAGCTAAATCTATGTTCAAATCCCTCTCCGCGACATAACCTTCATAACAGAATGGCCGTTGACCAAAGTTCTTGTTTTGGTTTTGATAAGGCCCTACGTTGCTAGAAAGAATACAGAATAAACAGAATGTATAAATGTATGTAGACATCCATTAAGGAGACGGATGTGAGATGGATACGCGGTGACATCTGGAGTCCGGTCGGTGGATGATTCAACAGAGAGAGGGAGAGGGAGGGAGGTTCAGACCACATCCAAACTCCTCCCTCCTGCGGCCCCCGTTCACAGTGGGGACCCTGGAATTGTTATGACATCCATCTCTCTCGCTCTCCTTCCTCAAACCACACAGCCGAGTCAGAACGCTCTAGCGTAACCCCCCTACCCCCGCTCTACCCCGTAGATACAATCCCACAACAATTTCCATAAGCACCGGCCGGGGAATAGGTTTGGAAAAACATGAAACGTCCCGGGTCGCTTTGCTCTTTGCTGCCTGTCAGGGGGGATTTCTGTCTCCCCAACGTGCCTGTCAAAAAATATATGCTAAGCATTGGAAATACAGTGTCCGTAAGTGTAAAGGACATCATACTATTAAGAAGTACTTAAAAATGTTATGACCTACTTATCTAGGAAATAAGTATGTATTTTATTTAACAATGACATCATGTGTTGATGGTATTTGTGCATCACATGTGCAATATATTTGGCAAGACTTTGTGTATATATTTTGTAAATACACAGTTTATATATGCACATTAAAGTGAAATTAGATTCAGATCTAATGTTGTTTGTAATCCTACAAATTATCCTAAATTCGCCGTTGAAATAGCGTCTAAAATAGTGGAAATAGTATTGGTTGATCCCACCTCTCCGTTAGTAGCCTTACAAGTCAACAACCTGCATGGTTCCTACCTTTGCTGTTTCCATCAGGACCTCTTAGAACTGTGCACTCCTCAATGACTCCGTATGGCTCAAAGAGGCGGTACACGTCCTCCTCAGTCTGTTGTTTGTTCAGCATACCCACAAACAGCTTCCTGTCTTCTGAAACAAATAAAGGAAGAAACAAAGGTTAGCTTCGAATTGTGCACTCATATCCAATAAAATCTAAGAGTATAACTCAGGATTATTTTACATGAAGATATCCGTCTTCCTTGCTCACACACACACACACACACACACACACACACACACACACACACACACACACGCACACCCAATCCATCAATCCATTTCCGTGACGCACACAGACCAACCCCATCACCATCATTCATTGCAATCCGCATCACCATTATTTTCACCCCATGGACAGCTACAGCATGCACTCACTGGCTAGTGCGATTGTCTGTCTGGGCTAGCCGTGGTCAGGCTCCAGCCACACCGAGTTATCTCATGTCAAGGAGTGATCATTTTAATTTCTTGTCTAAATGGCTTCGCCTACGCGTGGATGCGGACATGCCCCCCGGTGGGAAAGTGAGGTCAAGGGCTAGGGCCGGGGGGAGATCGCCAGGGCTGAATGGATGAGGACAGCTCATACACTAACAGGCACGCACGCGCGCACGCATTGCAAGCACACACGCCCGCGCGCACACACATTCGACAATTTGCTTTCATACTCGGTACAGAAAGCCCAAGATGTGGCAGTCTTTGGTCTTTCTAGAAAAATCAGCAGCGCCAAGCAAGCAGTTCTTTGTTGCTCCATAACATAATACTCTTTGTTGCTCCGAAACCATAATACTCTTAAAAAGAGAGAATGTTGCTGCACATATACATCCCCTTTTATTTGTGATTCCCTCTCCCCCACTTACTTCGGCCGCATCCATTTATCTCACTTTATTTCATTTCTATTTTGCCTTTGATTCTGGCTTTTGTTTGCCTCTTGAAAGCGGTTCAAATCTCTCGCTTCCCCCTTCTGGTGGCTCCCGTTTTAAACCGCTACAGCAGAAACAATGTTTTGAATGGAGCCAGCTAGAAAACTCTGTCCTGTGTCTCTGTGGCCCCGGTAGCAGCAGTCACAACACGGCGCCGTGAATAACCTGCTCGTCCCGGCCGCCCGCTGCTCCCTGCTGGCTCTTGTTAAACGCGTCGGGACCTGCTCTTTACCTTGACCTGACACGCTGTGTTTACTGATGTACCTCCACACCCTCCTATGATTAATGCTGCCGTATAGCGCGCCGCGATGCTGCTGCTGCTGCATCACCCAGCGCTAGCACCGCCGACACCCCCTGCCCCCACCCATCGCCCGCCATCACCCACCACCGCCACAAGAGAAACTCCATCGCATTAATACAGACCTCGCTCCTCCAACTCTGACCTGTGCCGTCGGATCAGAGAGAGAGAGCGGGAGAGGGAGAGAGAGAGAGAGAGAGAGAGAGGGAGAAGGAGAGAGAGAGAGAGAGGAAGAGAGAGGGAGAGAGAGGTATAGGTACAGAGAGAGAGAGAGAGAGAGAGAGAGAGAGAGAGAGAGAGGGAGAGAGAGAGAGGGAGAGAGAGAGAGAGTGCTAGAGAGAGAGAGAGAGAGAGAGAGATAGAGAGGGAGAGAGAGGGAGAGAGGTATAGGTACAGAGAGAGAGAGAGAGAGAGAGAGAGAGGGAGAGAGAGAGAGAGAGAGGGGGAGCGGGAGAGAGAGAGAGGGAGAGGGAGTACTTTTTTAAAGTGCTTTTATAGTATAACATTTGATATGTACAGATATTTTGTATTTAACGGTTCATACTTATTATTATTATAATATATACTACCTTTTTACTTATTTTATAACGCTGTTTATTTTATTGTTCACCTGCTTTGGCAATGCAAATGTGTATTTCTCATGCCAATAAAGCTTTTTTTGAATTTGAATTGAATTGAATTGAGGGAGAGAGAGAGAGAGAGAGAGAGAGAGAGAGAGAGAGAGAGAGAGAGAGAGAGAGAGAGAGAGAGTGAGAGGGAGAGAGAGAGAGAGAGAGAGAGAGAGCGAGCGAGAGAGGGGGGGATAGAGAGAGAGAGGGAGAGAGAGGTAGAGAGAGAGAGAGAGAGAGAGAGAGAGAGAGAGAGAGAGAGAGGCCTAAGAGTGATGTCATTCTCTGCCAGCAGGGGTGCAGGGTGTCAGGGTGACCCGCATGGCTGCTGGTACTAGTGTGTGTGTGTGTGTGTGTGTGTGTGTGTGTGTGTGTGTGTGTCTGTGTTGTGTATGAGAGTGTGTCTGTGTGTGTGCGTTCTTTCTCTACATCATGCATTGTAACAGGGCACACAGTGGGGGGAACAGGGTGCGTACGTCGTCCCGGTACCCGCTGTGGAGAGAACAGTGTGTGTTTATGCGTGTGTTTGCGCGTGCGCTTGGTGCGTGCGTGCACCACCCTACGGGCAGCCGGTTGGAGAGCCGGGCGGCCGAGCACCACCCACCGATGCACCTTTCAGACCCCTCCACCCAGCGGTGTTGGGTGGGGGCGTCTGACTCCCTGGTGCCGGCTGCTTATTGCAAGTGGCAGGATCAGAGGCTACACATCAACACGGAGGTGACGCACACTGACCATCTGGCAGGGTGGTCCGGAGAGCGTTATGGGAAAGAAATAAGGAATGATGAAAGAAAGGAGGAAAAAAAAAAGGAAAAGGCAAGGAAGCCCCAAAGTGGAAAAATAAAAAAGGCCAAGTTTACGCTGCCTCTGACGCCTGGGGGCGGGATTTAAATGTGGAGCTCGGTGGGAGAGGTGGAGGGGTGAACTTGGATGTTTGCTAAAGAAAAGGCTTGTGTTAAGTTTGTGAACCGCATCCGCGGCACATACTGGCACACAACTACCCCGCCCCCTCCCTTTGCTCCCACACACAAACGCGCACACACATGCATGCAAGTGCACACGCAAGCACGTGTCGATGCGCCGCCCACACACATTACAGGCACGCACGCACATACACACACACAGACACAAACAACACACAGAACTGCACCAGTCCAGCCATTGGTATTTACACTGACCCAGCGACCTCCCACAGACACGATGTTCTATGATGTTTTGGCTTGCCCCCCCCACCAGCGGAGCCCTGCTGCAGTAGATCAAAGTGATCTAATGAGCTTTGGATTCACAGATACAGCTGATATAGCACACAGAGCGGCTTATCGCACAATACAATACTGGGGAAATAACGCCGAAGCTATACCATGGACTTCAAGAATGTACATCGGAAACGAGGCGCTTTGAACGAGCAGGAATCATCTTTGTTCTTAAAACGGTGAGGATACAGGCAGCCAGTGGACAGCCAGCATAGACCCCACGATGCAGGCAGCATAGAGCCCACCATGCAGGCAGCATAGTCCCCACCATGCAGCAGCATAGTCCCCACCATGCAGGCAGGATAGTCCCCACCATGCAGGCAGGATAGTCCCCACCATGCAGGCAGGATAGTCCCCACCATGCAGGCAGCATAGACCCCACCATGCAGTAGCATAGTCCCCACCATGCAGGCAGGATAGTCCCCACCATGCAGGCAGGATAGTCCCCACCATGCAGGCAGGATAGTCCCCACCATGCAGGCAGCATAGACCCCACAATGAAGCAGCATAGTCCCCACAATGCAGCAGCATAGTCCGCACCATGCAGGCAGCATAGACCCCACAATGCAGCAGCATAGTCCCCACCATGCATGCAGGATAGTCCCCACCATGCAGGCAGCATAGTCCCCACCATGCAGCAGCATCAGTAGCACCAGCAGAATTCTATTTCTCTCTGTGATGTATCAATGCAATATTTAAAGCAGCAGCCTTTAGTTGAGGCTGTTGTCATCTCCAGCGGTTGGATAATGTGTGTTCATCTCGGGAACATAGCATAGCTCTGGTTGAAAACAAGCTAACAATGCACGGAAACAGATCGGGAGGAGGGGGGCGTGGGGTGGAGGTCTGGGTGTGTGTGTGTGTGTGTGTGGGGGGGGGGGGGTCTCTCCACGCAGGGCTGTGCCGAGCCGGCTCCGGAATAAAGTACCACCCGGGGAATTGTCTTCTCGTGTTCATCGACGATGGGAAACATTATCTCGTTTATCTACAGGCCTGCACCGCACGCACACACGAACAGGCATGCACAGACTCACACACATGCTCACACACACACACACACACACACACACACACACACACAAACACCACATAAACAAACACATGCATATCTACACATGAAAACACATGAGCAAATACAAAAGTCATAGGATAAAAAACGATGGCACAGTAAAAGAGATTGCACAAACACACACACGCACGAAGCAAATTACGACCAGAAAATGGTATTCATATCGATATTGTATTTGCGTGTATCCATGTATGAGGTAGTCATAGCCTTTCAGACTGTAATTGGAGTATTTTTTTTAAACGGCGATCCCCTTAAGAACTGCACATGCACACAAACAATATAAAACACACACAGTCACACACACACACACACAAAGAAGCAAGCAAGAAGCAATACAAAAGACCATATGCATAAACAGACGCAAGATAACTACATACATAGACACAGAACAAAATGTGTATCCTGTGTCTGTTTGAACAACCGTTGTATCGACTGAGTACTTCATGTGCACAGCAGGGGTAACACAACGTAGGGTCCACGCAGAGACAACAAGGAACCCTGGTCGGCTGAACTGTGACTGCTGGGTTGCAGCAATGGTCCACTGGTTGTAGGTGTGGTTGGCCAGACATATGTAACCTGATTCTCCAGGTTGTGAACAAGAGTAAACAACAGAAATACACACTTGGTGATCCTGACGGATTCCTATGTGAGCCAGCATGTGATGTACACAAATCACATTTCACCCATACACAAGCACAGAAAGCCCTGCAACACAACCTCACACCCACAAAGGAACACACACACATCAATATAAGCACAAACACGCACAGCATTTCAACCATGTTCGCCAGGTAAACAGCAGCGAGAAGCACTGTAGGTCTCCTTATTAGCATGCAGACTGCCAGGGTTTTCAGGAGAGGATATTCATTGAATAGCAACGAGGACGACTCAGATATTTGGAATGGAAACGCGGAGAGGGACAATAAAGAGTGATGAGGCAGAGAGGAAGGGGGGAAAAAAGGAAAGAGAGAAAACGAGCACAGAGAACAAAAAGAAAAAGGAAAAAAAAAACGGGAAGAGAACGCCGTGATACACACAGCGAGAGGAGTGGGGGGGTGGGGGAGAACAGAGAGGGAGAACGCGCATGGGGGAATATGTTTAGAGATTCTTTGTACGGGCGGGAAAAAGGTGAGAGTGACTCTGTGTTATTCCTTGCATACAGTCCTGCAGTGTTTGATAAGGGAAGATGGATGGACGGATGGATGGGGGAGGGCAGTTTCATTGTCAGAGGGGGGGGAGCATCAGTCAAGGAAAGGTGTATTCTATTTGCCTGTATTCTTGGGTTTGTGTGTGTGTGCGCGTCTGTGTGTGTGTGTGTGTTTGTGCGGGTGGAGGGAGTAGGTTGAGTTTATGAAGGTAAGAGTGTACTGTGTAATGTCCTAGTTCTCCTCTGCCTTTCACGTATCTCTCACTCTCGCTCTTTCTCTCTACGTCACTTCGCTCTCTCTCTCTCCCTCTCTAGCTCTTTCTCTATGTCGCTTTGCTCTTTCTCTCTCTCTCTCTCTCTCTCTCTCTCTCCCTCTACTCTTACTCTGTCGCCCTCTCGCTGGTGTCTTTCTATTTTTCAGAGAGGTGACGGGAAAGAGAGACAGAGAGAGAGAGGAATAGAAGAGAGAGAGAGAGAGAGAGAGAGAGAGAGAGAGAGAGACAGGGAAAGAGAAGGAGAGAGTGAGAGAGAGGAAGAGAGACAAAGGACAAGACACAGTAACAAAGAGAGTGGCATGCAGAGACAAAGAGAGATGGAGAGAGAGAGAGAGAGAGCGAGAGCGAGAGAGAGAGACAGAGAGAGAGAGAGAGAGAGAGAGAGAGAGAGAGAGAGACAGAGAGAGAGAGAGAGCACTTGTCAGAGGAATAGGGTAGGTTGCTATGACAACCACTTATACAGCAGGCTGTCAGTCATGTTTCATTGGAGTTCAGAGAGAAGAGGAGGAGGAGATGGCTTGGGGTTAGGGGGGGAGGTGGGCCTTGGTGGGGGGAGGGGGGGTGTGGAAAGGGGGAGGCGGGAGGCAGGGGGAGGGGGGGTGCATTAGGGAGGGGGGGGAGGGTCTATTTCTCCATCTGAGTTGGAGAGTAAATTCGACTGTCAGACTTGGAGATAAAGACAAATTATGAACAATATTAGCCAGGAGATAAAAAGGGAACAATAATGAATGAATAAATATATTAAAACCAAATGAGATAGCATCCAGGCAGAAACTAGGGGCCCTACAAGCCATCCAGGTTTTCTCATTAGGAGGAACAGATAAGACCGGCGGGCAGCTGTAGCACGAATGTGTGTCTGTGTGTGTGTGTGTGTGTGCGTGCCTATGTGTGTGCGTTTGTGTGTGTGCATGTGTGTCTGTGTGTGTGTGTGATTGTGTGTCTGTGTGTGTGCGTCAGTGTCAGTGTATGTGTGCATACGTGTGTGTGTGTGTGTGTGTGTGTGTGCGTGGGTGTGTGTCTGCGAAATGCTAACAGCCCACAGCTCAACCAGCGATAAGAGTTCATCCTCTGAAAGAAGTAGCTTCAGTAGCTCCTTGGTACGGCATCGGCCCGTCGTGGCCGTACCACCTCGTCAAAAGTCAGGAGAGGAACCACAGCGTCATTTAGTGAGCGCTGGACCTCCACCCAAGACGCCTCCTCCCCGCTCAACCGATTATGCTGCTGCCACGCTGCAACAGTGTCAGCATGTGTTCAAGCATAAAAACACAGACAGAGTGGAATGAAATTAATTAACCCGGGGAGATCTCTGTGCTTAGCCAGTGGAATGTAATCCAATTTATTACATATAGGAGTCTAACTAGACTTGTGTTTGTTTTAATGAAACAGTGGGATTGCCTGTGTGTGCGTGCGTGCGTGCGTGCGTGCGTGCGTGCGTGCGTGCGTGCGTGCGTGCGTGCGTGCGTGCGTGCGTGCGTGCGTGCGTGCGTGCGTGCGTGTGTGTGTGCGTAAGCACATGCATAAATTACTCGTGCATTGCCTGTTCTGCACATCGGATCAGAGTTGATTACCACAGACAATAACCACGACGAGAGGGTCAGTGGGAGTGGGTTGTTCGTTTCTGCGGCTGTAGGTGGGCACATGTGTCTTGTGTGTTTCTGTGTGTGTGTGTATGTGTTTGTCTGTTCCTTCTATGTGTGTGTATGTGTCAACGTGTTTCTATCTGTGTGTGTGTGTTGGTGTGTTTCTATGTGTGTTTGAGTGTGTGCGTGTGTGTGTCTTTGTGTTTCGATGTATTTGTACGTGTTGCGGTGTGTGTGTGTGTGTGTGTGTGTGTGTATGTGGTTTTGTGGTACGTGTGTGCGTGTGTTTGTGTGTGGTTGCGTTTGTGTACGTGTGCTTCTATGTGTGTGTTGGTGTGTTTCTAGGTGTGCATGTGTATGTGTTTGTCTGTTTATGTGTGTGTATGTGTCAACGTGTTCCTATGTATGTGTGTAGGTGTATGTGTGTGTGTGTGTGTTGGTGTTTCTATGTGTGTGTGAGTGTGTCTGTGTGGGTGTGTGTGTGTGTTTCTGTGTTTCTACGCATGCGTATGTGTTGCTGTATTTCTATGTGTATGTGTGTGTGTGGGTGTGTGTGCGTGCGTGCGTGTGTTTGTGTGTGGTTGCGTTGGTGTGTGTGTGCATTGGCGTGTTTCTGTGTTTGTTTGTGTGTGTGTGGTTTTGTTGGTGTCTGTGTATGTGTGTGCATGAGTGTGTGCGTTTTGTGCGTGCGTGCGTGCATGCGTTTGTGAGTATGTGCGTGCGTCGAGGCGCACACCCTTGGCAGGGTCCGAGGGTGTGCGCCGTGCCAAATCAACTCCTGAACAGGAGCCCCGGGACGCCTGCCCGAGGGCCCCCCAGCACACAGCTCCACCAGGACCAAGGGGGGTTCACATGGTGTACCTGGTTCTGCTGAACCAACGGGCAGCCCGCACACGGATCAATTCTATTCAATTGTGTTTCTATAGCCCGTAATGACAGGTCCAGTCTCAATGG
>NC_136940.1:24200526-24203026 GCF_949987615.1 Pollachius pollachius
GGCAGAAATTGGCTAAAATATGTTATCTCGCCACATACGTCTCAGCAAATTTACACTCGATATGATAACAAACGTGAAGTATTACTCACCGCCGCGTGTTGACTTCAACATATTACGGCTGCGCTCATAAATCCCGAAACTGCTGTGCTATACATCTATACGTGGCTACTGTATATAAACATTTACAATGTGGCAGTGCTATTTATATTGTCTGCCTTCATAATGCCATCCGAAGGGGATTTTGGCATCAGTTATGTATTTTATTTATTTTTTTCCCAACACGATCCAAACAATCCCATTTACTGCGGTTCTCTCCGCTCCTCCCCGGCTATATGTCGCCGCGGAGCACGACGGCTTCCCGACCGGTGGCGGTATTTAACACAGCAGCCGCTTGTTTCTTAATTATTTTCTCATCGCTCCGCTGACACTGATTCATGGGGGTGGCGTTGGGCACATTCCCACCACCTCCACCCACCCCCTTGCCCCCTTTCCCATCATCCACCTCTCTCCTGCTACACACAACCTCTCTCTCTCTCTCTCTCCCTCTCTCCCCATCAACTACCCCTTACCCCACCATCATCCACCCCTGTCCTGCTGCTGAACACACACTAACCTCTCTCTCTCTCTCTCTCTCTCTCCCTCTCCCACTCTCTCTCTCTCTCTCTCTCTCTCTCCCTCTCCCACTCTCTCTCTCTCTCTCTCTCTCCTTCTCCCTCTCCCACTCTCTCGCTCTCTCTCTCTCCTTCTCTCCCTCCCTCCCTCCCTCTCTTGCTCTGCTCCTCTCCCTGATTGCAGCAGAACCAGCCGGCCTTGCTCTGTATTCACAGTAACCCTGCGTACCGCCCCTGCCGTTGCGGTGGTCCGTCACCTGAATCCCATCGTCACCCGAGCTCCCTCGCTCTGTACTTCTTCGAGGGCGTGCGACGTCATTGAACCTGACTTTGGTCCGTGCGCGGCTTCTCACAAGAGCTCCCGGCCCTCAGTCGCTAGGACCTTCAGTGATGCAACAATCTGCTCTCAAACGACACAGTTTCAACTCGCCCCTCCGACTTAAACCAAAAAAAGGAAAAAGAAGAATTGCACGACAGCAGAAAAGTGGCCGGTGTTCAAATAATTAAAGTGATGGACGGGGGGTAAAGTGGGTATTCATGGCCGGGCATCAAAAACTCACGGGGGATCTGATGTCCATCATCTCCGTGTACATCGTCGCATCAGACGCGCTGACGTGGACAGAAAACGCACAAACTTCTGAGCGTGTGTGTTTGGCTCTGCGGTGGCTCCCGTCCAAACCGGGTTATCTACCCCCCACGCAGGGTGTGCTTTATCCAGCGGCTGCTGTTGTCGCAATTCTGTGTGCTTCCACTGCTTTACCTTACACTTAAACGTCTCATGTGTGCCACAACCCTTTACACTTTAAAATCTGCACTAAAAACATTACGGTTGGCTGTGGTTACTCATCATCTGATACCTTTATTTGATATGACTTCTATTTCTCCGTCGTTATCTTTACGATTGTTTTTAAATAAGATTTCTTTCTCTTTTCCCCATGCAGATGAATTGTATTCACTCAATTTCGGTCATTCTCCCCGGGCCTGCTTCATTCATTCACCCTTTGCGACGGTCTTACATGGTTAATGAGGTATACTGCAAAGAGGTTGCCCTCAGGTGGCTGACCTTTGACCTCTAATGAACGGACAGAATTGCCAAACAACAACAAACAACAAATTCCATTACCCATCAGGCCGCGGGTGATAACAGCGCACTCTGCCACTCAGTGTGACCCCCGACCTGCCGCTGACGAGACCATCGCAGCAAATCAAGTGGTAAACACACGACGTGAAGCACCGAGAGATGACCCTGTGGTTCGACGACGCCAGACCAGATTCAACCGGATTCAACCAGAGACATCGTGCATATAAAGTAGTGGGAATAATTAAAGTTGATTAAATGTTCAAATGGCGTTCTAAAAAAAATACATGAATAAGTGTTTGGCGGGCTGGATATTTGAAGAGGAATAACAACGTTTAATGAGGCGAGATGAATAAAGTGGGAAAATGTAAAGAGGAATAATTAGAAGAAGGAGGTGGGGAGGCGGTGCAGATTGGCATGGCGAGATAAGGAGAGACTCAAGAAGAGAAGGATGGATGGAGATAGAAGAGGGAGAAGAAACAGAAGGATGTGAGTGAGAAGTGAGAGGCTTAGGAGATAGAGAGAGATGTAGGGAGTGAGGGGAGGGAGGGAGAGAGAGGGGGAGGGTGGGGGGGGGGGGCATGCCCAACTCCAGCTCAAGGGAAAGTAAGAATGTTCCAGAATATGGGGCTATCTCTCGCCAGCTTTGTGTGTGGGAGAGAGCCACTGAGCTGGCAGATGACTTTGCTGCCTATGGACAAAAGAGGCTTACAGGCCACCCTGCATGTCAGCTCTCCCAGGCCCCGGGTAAGAGCGCTTTGAAGGCATACAGGGCATCGTTAGACACTCGCCCCCATAGACCCACACAGAC
>NC_136940.1:24205526-24226482 GCF_949987615.1 Pollachius pollachius
TTACGCTACATCCTGTTCTCCCCCCGCTATGCATCAGTTTGATTAGATTTGAACGTTGTCTCAACAAATTGTTCTCCCTGGCATTCGATACAGCGAGGCATCGCAATGCATAGCAAGTGAAGTGGGCGCCATCTGTCCACTAGCCATGAAGTTTAGTTTGGTAAGTTGGGGGGGATTTCACATCCAGCATGAACAAATATGATAAGTCTGTCTGGTTTGCAACAGTGCAGGGGCTTATATGCATCGGGGTAATGCCCAACAGTGCTAATAGAAGGAAAAGAAGAAGGATTAACTGATTTTTCTCAGGCTGATATCGCTCATAACAAAAGTTCTGATGCAGATGGCCCTCTCTCTTTCTCTCTCTCTCTCTCTCTCGGTCTCTCTCTCTCTCTCTCAAACTATACAGTAGGCATTTTAATTTCCACCAACCTTTACTGATCAGACCAGTCTGTCAACTGCTTCGGGCCAAAACAACACAAAACTTGAGTTTCTGAACTTCAGCAGGTTAGCCTATGCTCGGAGGCCCGAAAACAAATGGATGTATACATCACATTATAATCACATCATAATTTATTTTAATAGATTGTGCTTTACTTTAACGCTGCACTACATAACTGATAAATCAATGATGAAGGAGAGAGCCTGGGTGACTTGTTTTAATGCACTTTTGGACAACAATGGAAGCCGACAGCAATAACTGTAAGTGCGGATCATAGATTTACCAGGGCCATGAACGCCGTGCACATCGGAGAAGGCCTGTGAGATTCATCTAAATTGAACTTTAATCCCAAATAAGCTGACCTCTACAATGTGCATCTGATGACATTCGGTGAGCGGACATGGGCGGTGGGGGAATGGAATGGCTTTTTTCAGATGAAAATGGACCGTTGCTTCTAAATATGGCACTCTGGCTTTTTTTTTCTTTTCTTTTTTTTGTTGAGAAAGCAGTTTAAAAAATATATGATTTCCTCTCCCCCTCTTTTCTATCCCCACCCCTCTTTATCTTGTCTTCGGAACCACGTCCTACGGAATGATTAAACTAGACAGAGTGGGATTTCAGTTTGTGAAAAGGCGTAAGCCACGGAGCTGTACGAATGCAAGACAGTCTGATGACAGACAGGCAGGCCTGCATTCAGACACAGACAAAAACGGAGGAAGACACAACAACACATAAATATCTGCAGACACACACACCCTCACACACCCACACACTAACACACCCACATCCACACACACACACACCCACACACACACACACGCACACGCACACGCACACTTTCTCTCTTGCTGTGCCTCCAGTACACTTAGCACTAGAGGGGTTTGTGTGCGAGGCCAAGAAGTGCCAAGTCAGCACGCACCATATGGAGGTTGTGAGGGGACGGAACAGCTAAATAGAATGAAACGCGCGCGTGTGTGTGTGTGTGTGTGTGTGTGTGTGTGTGTGTGTTTGTGTGATAAAAAATGCATGCAGTTAGAGAGTGGCACAGGGGGCTCGCGGTGGTCGAGCAGTAAGCTCTGGCAGATACCTCCCCGCCTCCACAACCGCCCGAAACTGACGACACACCCCTCACCGACCCGCAAACGCACACCAGAGCTGGAACACACACAAACAACCCACAAACAAACACACACACACACACACACACACACACACGCACACACACACACAGGCACACACTCCAACACAATGTTTGGGCTTTCACAATGTTGGCCCGTGATTCCACTCCATCTAATCATGGAGGATGAACTTGAGAATGACTGTAATACGACTCTGATAGATTCGTTTTGGAGAATGAAGGAACCTGTATGCACTCGCTTTTTCTTTTGCTTTGCTTCTCCCCGGCCCAGGTCTAGTTAATCAAAGCAGCGTTATTCAGCTCCATTCTCCCGCAAACTGCACAGGGTCTCGCAAACTGCTCCATAATTATACAGCTGAGATGATGTAAGGAGAGGGAAACACTGGCAATTAGTCACCTGCAGAATAGCCAGGAAGAAATTCGCATGGGCCAAAAGTCTTTTTTTTTCCCACAGCAGTTAAATAAATGTGCACTTACGCTTGTTTAAGCAAACACTTTGTTAAGTGTTTAGCCTTGTGTAAATATACATGCACTCAACACACAACAACACACAAACACACATATGCGCGCAGACACACACACACACACATACACAAACACACACACATTGACATATGCACAAACACACAGTACGATGCTGTGAGGGTTTATTTTTTTGCAGTTTGACATATCTGCCCTACACTTCCGACATGTTGTCCGTTCGGAACACTTTCTTTTGGGGTTTGAATGCTGTCAGGTGGATGTGACAGCACCCACTACAACGGAGCAGACAACATGCTGTCCTTTTCCCCCAGCAACCGTCTGACAACGTTAATCTGGGTCATCTGAAGGCATTACCGAGAGTTACGGGGAAAGGTTAGGCATCAACACAGACATATGTTTCAAAATGGTAAACCGCTTAAAAGTGCTGAACTTTTGTCAGCCAGTCACCCCATTAGACTTAACCTTGCCATTTTGAAAAATAATCCATAACACTTTCTCAAAGTGTGTGTGTGTTTGTGTCTATGCTTAGAGTACTATTTTGGAATACCTATCAATAGTATGTGTGTCAGCGTATGTATGTGTGTGCATGTACGTGTGTGTGTGTGCATGTCGCACGTGTGTGTGTACGCGAGTCAGTGTATGTATTTGTGTGTGTATTTGTGTGTGTGTGTATTTGTGTGTGTGTGTGTGTGTGTTTGTGCATGCGTCTAACTGTTTGCACACATGCACGTGCACCAAAGTACAATGAAAGAGTGTAACCAATAGCTACAATGTTATTCATCAGTTGCTGGTAACCTACATGTTGGTACCAATCTGAAGCAAAGGGTTAAACCCCATACCGCTGTTTCAATCGAGCAACACCCAGTATCTATATGTATTACAGATCTCCGTGGCCACATCGCTGCAATACTGTGTATGGAACGTATTAGCGTGTTTACTTATTTTCATTGGCTGCGGCCAAACGCAGGTACGAGAGCCTTTGGTAATCAAAACAAAACCGAAAGCTCCAGCCAGAGCACAAAGAGACGAGTGGAGATCATCAGACTGACCTCTCCACATAGGCCCCTATTCCCATAGTTACTGTTGCTTAGCTACTGGGTTCAGCGCAGAAGACTATAAATGGCCTGGGCAAGGAGTGTATTGTGGAGCTGGAAAAACCCTGGCCAAGTGAAAGACAGCCGTCTCCGGGGTGGCTGGTCCGCCTCTGGGTGGTTGGGATGTAGTGCATTGATTTAGTGATCTATCGAATGCACATTAACGACAACGCGTCGATTGGGGGGGGGGGGGGGGGGGGGGGTGGGGTCCCTCACCAGTCGTTCTCAGACGGATCAATCGGACACGAGTGCCGGTAGATTGCCGTATCCGTATGCACTTGACAGTATCTGTTTTGGATGAGATACACAGCTAAATGTGACGTTCCTTCACTTACGGGTGTTTTTTTATTAGCCTCCAAAACATAAACAGCGTTGGCAGCGGAAAAGCAGGAGCGATGCGAGATAGCTCAGCCCAACCGATGGTGGTATTAGTGGTGGTTTTCTCTGCAGCCTGGGCTATCTTGTGTGCAGTCATTGTTGTTTCCAAGGCTGGCAGCTTGGCAGCCTTATATACAGCCCACCAACACACCTCGTATACAGGTCATTCCTCTGTGGGCCCAATAAACTCACTCCTTATTGTTGCTGTTATACTGCCTGCAGCCAAGCTCTGAATGAAGCCTTTCACTATACACTTTGAGTGTGTGTGTGTGTGTGTGTGTGTGTGTGTGTGTGTGTGTGAGTGTGCGCGTGTGTGTGTGTCTGTGTGAAATGTGCGAATGTTTGTAACCTTCCCTGAAAACAGCAGGGACCCAAAAAGCAACTGGAATAAAACAGTGTGGTTTTTCTAATGCAGCACTGACTAAGCTGACTTTCAGCACTATTACTTTAGTTTATATTCGTGTGCGTTTATCAGATATGACACACGAAAGACAACAAAGATAACCAAACGGCCCTAACACGGCTACAACCGCAAGCACGCACGATTCATGAATCACGACTGCGGCATAACATACAACCCACTATTACACTATTCACAGCAACCTTCCCTTCCTCTCCCTTCAAACAGATACCCTCCAAAGCTAGCTCACGCTAACCTCCCTATTACACTAATACCTCACTGGGGCCCCCCAGAGGAGCTATATCCCAGCATGCAATCCAGTAAAATATGACCCTGTGTACTATCTGTACGCACACAGTTAACCACAGGAGCTCAGAAGGGGCGCTGGAGGAGAGCCCGGAGAAGAGCTTTTGTAAATGCTACGCTATGCGTGCGCTCCCACGCCACAGGGGCAAATGTAACCTTTTTGTCGTAGGCCAGCGCGGCTAAGGCTCTTATTCTTTTATCCTAAAGCCCAAAGTCAGAGCAGTGTTTTCACTGTGTCGCTTCTAACAATAACTGCTCTTCTTATCAGCCCTGACGCCATCAGTTGAAAATGCAAAGGGAGGGAGGTATGTGTGGGTGGGGGCTTGGGGGGGCGTAAGGATTAAAAGAACACAACAAAAAATAAATAGTAATAAATAAAGAGAAGCTTCACTTCAATTTCCAATTTCCTCCCGATGACCCCGCGGTACGAACAGAAAATCAATGCGGTGGGATGGCGCTGGCTGAAGGGGGAGCCGTTATGAAAGCTCTCTGCTCGGATCAGAACCGCGGCTACACACAGGTATCTGGAGCAGCGATCGGGCCGCAGGGACGGCCGCACCACGAGGACTAAGTGAAGCTCTTGATCAGAGAGGTGGTGAGAGGCCGTGTGGTGGAACACCAGGCATACCAGCGAGATAAGGAGAGCAACATGAAGCCGTGTGCTTGGCCAGCCTGTATGGACGGTATGAACACAGATAACGCAGCCTCCACAAAGGGGTATAATGAGGAATATTGTCTCTATGGCAGCAAAAGAGGAGAAAAACATCTCCTCCTCTCCCCGCCCTGTATCGCACCTAAGCTACAATCTGTCGACGCGTTACTTAGCTGCTTTCTAGAGGGTTTGGAGTATGTGAATTAATGCATAAATAAATGCTTTCTTGCGCGAGAGGCGCGTGATCTGTCAATTAACACAGATGTTTCGGGAACAGAATACGATGCTTGAATTAATCATTAGGATGGATTCTGCGGAGCCGAGCAACAAGGCTGCTCCGGCGCTTGTTCTAAAGTAATGCCTATCTGCTGTTCCCAGTGAGCCTATAGACAATGCTGCTATAGATGCATCCAATAGCGGGGGAAATAAACCGGTCGTTTCATTCAGCAGCCTATGTGGGCCATACTGGGACATGGAGTCTCTCCCACCTTGTCATTAAGGTTGAGTTGGTTTTCAATATATAAAATGAATAAATTCATTGCGGCTGCCAATAAACTGAAAAGGTTAGTCGAGCAAAGGTGAGCCCCAGCACATTCAATGCAAATGTGACGTGTGTGTGGCATGTTTTACAACTGCACAAAGCACCAGTTACTAACAAGGTGACACCAAGGTCTGCAGTATAAAGGCCTCCTAGTCGTATACAATGGAGAAGTGAGCTGCAACGGTTGGTTTGCTGCGGACAACACAATGGACTGTCTGGGTAACGTTGCTTATTGTCAACAGCGCAAAAACAAATACAGGCCTAATGTATATCGTAGAATGTAATTAGTCTGTGTCTGGTGGCTAACATATGTTTCGGTCTGGAAACGCTTGAGTTGACGATATCACTGAGTGGACCGGGGAAATATAAATAAAGATGCCTAACAAAGCAACGTAGCTAGCCCAGGCATCGGTGAAGCCCCAGCAAACTCAACCGCCCAACAAACTAAGAGCACATAGCCTGCGGCCCGCGTTCCATTGTCCGACTGAGAGGAGGTCAGAGAGTTCAGCCGGTGTAGCTTCGTTGAGAGAGACAGCGGTTTTGCTCAACAATGAAAGCACTTATGTCAAGTACAGAGTCAGTGCAGCTCTTCAGAAGTCTGGCTCCGTCGTTACGGTGTGACCCGGCATCTCTTCCTAGTTTTCTTAAGAGTTCAAGCACACAGCAAAGCCATACATTAGAACGTGGGCGCGGTAATGAACAACATCCCCGGAGCGAGAAATTATGTTGGAAGAATGTATGTCTGGAAGCCGGTGTCGTCATTAGAGGAGATTGTTCCAGCGTCATTATGGATGACCTTTGACACCATTACATACGTTTCCATCATGCGTTATCACTACAGAGTGGTATGACCTTTGCTTCCAATAGAGCTTTACGACAATAAGATTTCACTCGATAAATGTGATTCCGTTGTTTTCCGACAACAGTATTGATATTTAATTTAAGGGGAGCTGGGAAAGTTAGTTTCCCCGAGCTTAAACTTTAACCCGCTAGCGGTCCAACCACAATTGACTGTGATATTGCTCGATTGCAATAGAGCTATAGATTGAATTATGAACCCTGTACTGTGTTATATACAGAAGCTATCTTCCAAACGGTATCTTTAAGACAAAATGGAGAAGGCTTCAAGGGCAATGGGGGGCTGTGTGTGTGTGTGTGGAGGGGCAGAGGGTGGGGGGTGGAGACTCAAAGCCACCCACGTGTTGAACGGGGATAAAACGTCTGAAAATGTCTCTTCACCTCCCCTACATCTCTGAAAGCACAAGGAAAGCTTTTTCAAGGTCCAGAGATTGTGAAATTGTATTTTTTCTCTCTTGCTCTTTGGAGTCACACAGAAACCTCTCAAAAAAAAGGGCCTCAGTTACAGCAGTTTAGCCACCGACCTATTTAAAAAATATATAAATAAAAGGCTCTTTTCAGAGCATTCAGGCCCTCTAAAGGCGTCGACACCGACACACCGCGACGCCTCTACGGCTGAACGAAACGCTGGAAAAGTCCTTTCATCAACGCTTTATCAGCCTGCAGTTTATCCCACAACCATGTAGAGAGCCAGCTAGTTTGTACGCGCCGGAGCATGGTCGAATCCCCTGGGTGTTTGTGTGTGTGTGTGTGTGTGTGTGTGTGTGTGTGTGTGTGTGTGTGTGTGTGTGTGTGTGTGTGTGTGTGTGTGTGTGTGTGTTCCTGGCCGCCTTTCCATTACGCCCCCCCCCCCCCCCCCCCCCCCCCCCCCATCACATCTCTGGATCAATGTGTTCGGAGGGGCGTACAGAATCAACATATCTTTTTTTCCTCCCTGTTCCGTCCATGGACTGTACATCTGCACGGGAGCAAGCCAACAGCGTTTCATGTTATCCTCACCGTCTCCCACGTCCCCCCAGCCCACCCGCTCTTCTGTAGTCTGTCGTTTTTTCGCGTGGTAATTTCCAAGGCCCTGAGACCTGTAATGAGTCTTTGGGCGGCTGAATACCTTATCTCCTGTGACAAATGTTGAGCGTCTCCAACAACAACAACAACAACACCACGCCATAATGCCGTGAAGAAGAGGGAAGAGGGTTCTTATAATGCAGCGGTGGGCATACACGCAGGACAAAATGCGATTGTGAGCCGAAGAAAGGAGCAGATGTGTACATAAACAGCTCACTTAATTTGCTCTGGCGCTCTTTTCATATTAGAGCCGTTAAGCAGGACTGAGCTTCACACAGAGATGTTATGTCTCTTACATAAAAACGGATCAAATATATATAAATACTGGAGTCGCTCTCTCTCTCTCTCTCTCTCTCTCTCTCCCCCTCTCTCTCCCTCTCTCTCTCTCTCTCTCTCTCTCTCTCTCTCCCTCCCTCCCTCTCTCCCTCTCTCTCTCTCTCCCAGGGCTGTTGTCTAAACTCATCAGTGAATGCACAACACACCTCTGGTACTGCAGACATCCTTGATAGCCATCTATTAAAACGCACTCACACGCACACACACGCGCATACACACACACAACCACACACCCACAAACACACACCACCACAAAAGCAACAATGGGATTACCGGCAATGCACAAAGCATACTTTATGGTAATTTAAAAAAATATAATAAATATATCTTGATTTGTTACTTAACCCCCCTACCACTCATCCATCCCCAGCCCTCATTCCCCCTACTCATTCATCTCCATTCCGAGCTCATACGGTTTAGACTCGTCCTTAGCTCAGAGGGCAGGCCCACTTGAAAATGGTCTTTGGAAACGGTGTGCGCCCACATCAAAGGGACCAGGAGCTTATTTTCAAGTGTTTGGTGCCCCGGGGTGCGGCGCTGGTTCTGAGGCGGCGGTATTCCCTGTAAATAGTTTGGCTCTCTGTTGCACTGATCCTTGCAAGCGGCCATCAAACACAGGGCTGTGGGCGCGGGCTGCCCGCCGCAGCCATCACCAGAGGTAGCACTGTGTATAATAGACCTGCCAATTGCCTTCCTAGGGTGTCGATCAGCAATGCTCCCGACAAACTAAACTCAATCAGAGTACTGGCCGGGGCGGACGGCATTGAGAGTTTGCCTTGCTTCTAAGCTTTCCAACATCAAACAACTCTGCCCGCATTTGATGCTAGCGGTTCTGTGATGTGCTAAATGTTTCTAAACATTTCTTATTTATTTCCTCGTCCCCCCCCCCCCTTCCTCCAGTTCTAATCTCCTGAGGGTATGAAGAAATGTATTTTTTAATCGCCCAACATCTCAATGTTTTCTACCGCTATCTATCTATCTATCTGTCTATCCCTCTATCTACGTACAATACATCTCTCTATCTACCTTCAATCTAATTATTTATCCATCTACCTATCTATCTATCTACTCATCTATATCAATCTATCTATTATCTATCCATCTATCTCTGACTTTCTTCTATCTCTACATCAATCTGACATTTATCTATCTATTTACCTTCTGTCTATCCATCTATCTAAGTATATACAATCTATCTATCTAATTATCTATCTATCTATCTATCTATCTATCTATCTATATCTATCTATCTACCTACCTATTTACCTACCATCTAAATATCTATTTATTTATCATCTATCTACCATCTACCTATCTATCTATCTACCATATCTATCTATCTATCTATATATCTATCTATATCCATCTATCTATTTATCCATTTCTCCATCCGTCCATCCGTCTATCTATGGAACCAATCTAAAATGGATTTACTGAAGTAGAATTCCTTCTTCATTGTGCTCAACGGAGAGAGGAGAGGATGGAGGCAATTGAAGAGGATTCTCAGTGGGCTGTGTTTCCTGCTCCGTTTTCTACCGATCGACTCCCTTCTCTCCCCCCAACATGACCGCTGCCAGCCGGGGGATCCGATGCCTTCGATTGCGCCGAAGCATTTTATTAAAATACTGTCTTCCATGATTACAGCCGTGCCTTTAACCAAACATTACGTTTCATTCAAAACACATCAAATATTCATGTTGACTTGGGGACAGCTGGGCTGTGTGCGACTGCTAATCAGTTTACACTGTGGTCCATTTGGCTTCTGTGCCATTACAGATAATACAAATAAAATAAGCGTTAAAATGGAGCCACTCTGAATAGCGCCCCCTCCAAAATATAAAACGCCCATTCCCCCTGCCAACTGCCAATATCCTCTATAGAGGGAAATGTCGTCTTTAACATTCCCCAGCTTGTGCTGAACAAATTCCAGTTAATTACAAGGCAAATGGTACACAATGTGCTCTGTGACCATTACAATCCTGTTGGCTATGCTCAGCAAGGAGGCATCACTCATCACACCCACACGAGCAGCCGTGATCCCAAATAAACTGATGATACACACGCACGCACGCGCATGAACGCACACGCGCACACACATACACACACAAGAGGAAACATACTTAACACATCCGCGTGCTGGGGCAAACAAACGCACGTTTACACATTTGCACGCGTACAAGCATACACAAATACACACCCGCACACACAATGAAATGCAAATCCGTACGCCCTCACATGTTGGCTTGACAAATGCAGATCCAGACAAATGCGCTCACGCACACAAATACACACAAACACACACCCCGATGCACACACGATCTCACACAGTTTTTGCATATAACCCTTTCTTTTCCTTTTTGATTGGGCATACACGCATCAATTTATTCCCCCAGCTTTGCAAAAGCACAGATGCAAAGAAGGCAACACTTTGTCCTAGCCTCTCTTGACTTTGACCAATATTGTCAGACTCTTGTATTCCAGTCATAGAACTGTAATGAAAGGTTCTGCGATGAGGCATCGACGCTTGGTTGCTCTAATGAGATCCCTAACTGTTCCTGCCATCTGCCAGGACCCAAGTCATGACATTAGCTATGCAGCTACGCTAGTCAAACCCCCCCCCACCCCCTCCCACACACAGACACACACACACAGACGTATACACCTACACACACACACAGACACACACACACACAACTGCACCCCTTGCCCCCGTCTCGCTATGTGTCAAACGCTGATGACGAATCAGAACATTACTCACAGTGAGCCGTTGCATGAGAGACTGGCCCTGGAAAAACAGCAAACTTCTTCTAGTAATAATACAGCATGTTATGACCTATATATAACTATTATATATATATATATATATATATGTGTTTGTTTCACGTAGTTCAGGAGAAAAACGCAACATGTCGCACCATCTCCGATTGACGCGATTTGCCCATGTCTCCAGCGCGTTTGGGGTCTAAGTGGTCACCTACAGCGGCCCTCCACCGGAGGGCCGCTGTAGGTGACCACTTAGACCCCAAACGCGTTTGTGCGCCGATGGGCCCGCGCGGGATCAATGCGGCGGAGGTAAATGTGACTTGATTGACTCGTCTCCCGCGGGAGGGAAGGAGCTCTGCGCGGTGACGCGGTGCTCCGAGGGGCCCCACGTCCTTCAGGAAGGTAAACACGAGCTGACAGCTCCGCCGTGACGGACGTCCGAGCGCGGCGGAGCTGTGTTTGTGCTGGGGGGGGTTGGGGGGGGGGGGGAGTATAAGCACCGACCTCCCGCGCTGCTTATAGGACGGCCCGCCGTCCCCTCGGTCGACACCTTGAGTCTCCCCCTTTGGCTTCGGCCGAGGTTATATTTAATGGCGAACGTGTTGCATTAACAGTTTTCCTACCGTGTCCATAGAGGCCTTTCCCCAAGGGAATGGTGATTATCATAAGCCAGGTATATTAAGTACCCCCCCCCTCCCCTCCACACACACACACACCCCCTACAAGGCACTCCTGGAAACACCTGTCGTCCCTGATGGAGACAACACTTAAAAACAGGAGCACCCGCCAGAGGGCGGATTAGTGCCCCCCCCCCCCCCCCCCCCCCCTTTAACCTCCCCCCCGACACCCTGACATGCTTAAATTGTGGAGTAATCTCCAATGCAGATCACATCTGCAGATAATTGATGGATTTACCAGAGGATGCGAGAGTGCTCTGGCTCCTCTGTGGCCTCTTGTTTATTTCCTGTAGCAGCTGCTTTAACCCTTCGCAGCGATGTGCCAGCCAGTGGCCCCCCAAGGCCAAATGATCCCACTCCAATCCAACCCCCCTCCCCCCACACACACCCCCTGCCCCTCCACCCCTGTCTATCCCTAACGTCTCCCCCTAATAAGACAAAGAGAAGAAGAGGGAGTGGAGGGGGGCTACGACGTGTGTGCAGGCTGATTTGTATACATGCTTTTTTTTTTTTGTTTGGACCATGAATAATTCAGAGCACATAAAGACCTCATTGTTGCCCTTCGTGCCTTCTTCCTCTACTACCCCTCTCCTGCCCACGTTTGAGAGGCTGGGGCTGAGAGGTGGCGCCTGTCATCCACACAAGCAAACATGCTTACAGAGGTAGCTAGGTTAGCAGCCCATCAAAGCACCGTCACACACACGCCGCTGTTCCCCGGGACCGTGGAACCGTGGCGCGTGCGGCGACCGCAGCGTTCAAACGTCGCTGTGGAACGACGTCAGCACTTCACAGCGTCCCCTCCCCTCCTCCTAAGGGATGTACAGTGTGCGCCGGGATGCAGAGACACACGCAAAGATGCACCATCACCCATTCTGATGTCTAAAACCGAATTGGTCGATTGTCAGTTCACTGAGTACCCACCAACTTTGTATACGTCACACGTGTGTGTGTGTGTGTGTGTGTGTGTGTGTGTGTGTGTGTGTGTGTGTGTGTATGTGTGCGTGTTTGGCTTGCTTTCTGCGTGTCAACGTACATGTCGTGGCATACCGATACGCGCGCAGTGCACACATGTGGCGTCGACTACTACTAAGCATGTTTACGGGCGGGTGCGTGGCGAGGTGGCGGGGAGTGATGATCTATTTTTTTTCCCATTACCCCGGCGTACGTGGGGTTCATTTACATTCATGGTTATCCAGATAATGAAGCTCTCAATCCGGGAGATCCTGTGGTGAGAACAATGAACCCAATTACCTCCCGCCGCCTGCGAGATGGGATAGCAGACTCTGAGACAGATGGGAGAGGCTGCACTCGGTCCGCAATCCAATCACATTCATCTCACTCTCTTTCGGTACCCGCCCCCCCCCCCCCCCCCCTACACCCCCAAAACCCCCCTGTTCACTGTGCTCTGCAGCAACTTATCAACAGGCAGAGGCTAAAGAACTTTGGGATCATTACGTCAAAGCCTCTTAACAGACCAGCAAACACACACACACACATGCAAATACACTGACACACACACACACGCAGACAAACACACATGATACACATACACACAAGGAAATACACATAATGACACACACATGCAATATACACACATACACACTACACGCACACACACACAGATGAATCAAACACACACACGCATGCATGTGAATACTGACAAACATGACACACACACTTCCACTTAAATCTGCCTAAAGCCGCCTCTCGTGCCCCCCTATCTAGCATACCACCGCCCCCCTCCCCCCTCCGGGCTCACTCGGTCTGATGTGATCTTCAGAGCTTCCAAGGAGCACCTTCCCCTTGCAGATGAGAAGGAAGTAATGGAAGGCAGAGACAGAACGCACGGGAGCATGAGGGAGAGAATATCTGTCTCAATCTTCAACTTCTTATTGCTGAGCCTGTATCTGACTGAGTGGGAACATTTCAAATGAATTATGCAGGGTGCTCAACTTTTTTCGATTTTAATATTGCAGCATCATGCCCAGAATGTGTGTTTAGCTATGCTAAAGAAACAGTACAGTAGAGCAGCGTTGTCTGCCTTTGTGAGGGGCGATAGTGTCGATCAGGAGCAAAAATCTGTGCAGATCAGCAGGATATTGTTTGATCATGTCGCTGATGCAACACCATGTAAAGAATATGTAATCAGTGGTAAAGATGCATGATGCCTTAGGTGAACTACAGCCTTGTCTTGTTTAATCCCTGTACCATACAGAAAAGTTGCGATGAAGAAGTCCACAATTGGTGAGGTCTATAAATAAATCATTAAATGCAAAGTTATACATTAGTTTTTTAATGGAAGAAAATCCTGACAATCGAATAATTAACTTTTTGGTTGCATATTTTTTGTTGCTTCTACAATATATTGCATGATTGTATTAAAAAAATATATGTATATACTTATGTCACTTTAGGGATGACTTTTGGGGGGGGGGGGGGGGGGGGGAGTTTAATATGAATCTTTCTGAGAGAGATCATGACATTCAGTGTTAGCTATTGATACAGTTTGTCTAGACTTAGATGGTGCTAGAGGGAATCGAATCTGACACTACATAATTAGCGCGTGAGTCAATCCCGATTCTGCCGAATACGCTAATATTTCAGCAGACTTCAAGCAGAAATGCACCTCTCTCCTCACACACAACCAGAGACCACACTCTTATGGCCTGTCAATCTGACACTTTGATCGATATTAATTGACTTTGTGATCAATGCGTCTCTTGAAGTTTTCCATCAGCACTGTATGTCGTCGGGGCCGCCGGCACTGCCTTACTGTAGTGTGCAGCCTGTTAGCCGGGGTCTGCATGCTAATGCTGTGAGCCAATCCCCTGTGAGCCATATAGGTGTTTTTATGTTAATGAATGTCAGGAGAGTGGCTCCCAGTGGTTAACCCTGCTTGCACATCCTAGTGCCCAGTCCTTGCACATAAGCACACACGCACACACACACACACACACACACACACGCACATACACACACACACACACACACACACACACAAGCACACGCATAGACACACATTCAGATGTTATGTATACACAAACACATGCATACACACACACACACACACACAAACATACAAATGTGTGCACAGCCCCCTTGCACACACACAAATATACATGTGTGCACACACACACACGCAGACATACACACACACACACACTCACACAAATGTGTGCATAGCCTCACTTGCACACACACACGCACACGCAGTAACACACACACACACACGCACACATTGACACACACACATATACAGCTACACGCGCACACAAGCACACGCATAGACACACATTCAGATGTAATGTATACACAAACACATGCACATACACACACACACAAATATACAAATGTGCACACACGCAGACATACACACACACACACAAATGTGTGCATAGCCTCACTTGCACGCACACACGCAGACACACACACACACACGCACACATTGACACACACACACAGCTACCCTGACATATACACACACACAGCTACCCTGACATATATACACACACACACACACACACACACACACACACACACACACACACACACACACCCAGTGAACCCCTGGATGCATTATTGATAAGCTACTAATTACGCTTGTTGCAATTTCAGCTGACCTTTCCAGGGAACATCCCGGATCATTATCAGCTGCTTTCTCTCCTGAAATTGCAAAGGTAATCTAGCGTCCAGCTCCCTGCGACCGCCTCCCCTTCCTGGGCACCACTTACCTCCATGCTGGATAGAGATGTGTTGTACAACCACGATAACAGACATAAATACTGCCACGAGAGGAGAGCCGCACTGAGACAGATAGCAGCAGGGAGAAAAGGGAGGAAATTGTACAGAGATGTCGGAGGGAGAGAGGGGCGGGGGAAGGAACAAATTGGTGGTAAAATGAATAAATGGAACGATACATGTTCATGAGCCACTGTCGAATGACTATAAAGTATTAAGAGTGGAGAATTGCAGCGAGAGAGAGAGAGGACACGGTCTCAATGTCGCGGTTTGGGACCAACTTTTGTGCAAACGCTGTAAAATATTTTTCCCAGATTCTCCTTAAAAACAATTCAATATTGATCATTTCATTTTGTGGCGATGCATTCGATTCCTGTTGGGACACTGCAGCGAACCCAACCATGCCTCTTGGTTTTTGTGACTTATGAGGCATTTAAACATCTCTGAGATGCTAATGCGGCCTGCATTGATAGGAAAGTAGGAAAGCAAAACACATTTAGCATATGTTCAACGCTGCTCTATTATCTTGAATCGTAGAGTTATATATATAGAATCTGAAGGACAGTGCGAATTCGCAGAGTTAAGTGTTACTGTTTGAGACCTGGCTTTTATGGATCTTCAAAGTGATGTTGCTTTTGTTAACCAGTATTGATTTATATGTCAAAGACTAGGACTAACATAAATTAGTCTGTTAACCGTTGTACAACACCTTTCTGCATCTAATTACAGCCTCATGCCCCCCTCTGATCTCAGGCTTTTTATCCTTCCCAACAAAAGCTCATACCTCTTGTCTTTTCCTCACACACATACTTACCCAGACACACACACGAGCACACACACACACACACACACACACACACACACACACACACACACACACACACACACACACACACAAGCGTGTGCACAAACACGGACAAAAGCCCACACAAAGAACCTCTTTTCACCCTACATTTGACTAAATGCCCTGAGAAGGAACCAGTCCATTATGGGGGCCAAGGGAGTCGAGTGGGACCCGCAGTAAATAAATACATGCGGGGGGGGGGGGGGGGAGGCGCTGGGAACAGCAGAGTGCTAGGCACCATTGTGTGGGCCAGGTGAGGCAGGCGGGGACGACACCAGCCAAAGGATTAATAGTCTCGGGGGACGCCAAGGTAAGCCCACTGCTCCGGCTTGACATCTTTGTACTTGTAAGAGCACACAAATTAGCCGCGCGACGCGGTGAGTAATGGCCAGCGGCCGCGTCCCGCGGAACAAAGCACGCCGAGCCATAGGAAGACGGGAGGAGCAGGAGGAGGAGGGGGGAATATCTGCTTTTTATTCGGTCTTTACGGAGCCTGTCACGTTGTGCCGTGTGTAGTAGCGCACCCCGGTTTTACTGCTACCCCTGCCTTCAGCCTTTGTGTGCTCGCTGACGAAGCAGGAACAATGGGGACACCCAGTCACAGCGGGTTCACCGCCACGGTGTTTACTGTGGATGTGAAGGCCCCTCCTATGAAGACATGGTTGGCTGCTGTGAAACCAGGTCATGGCTCACGTCGGCGGGCCCGAGCTGTGGAGAGCAGGGTACCCCCCAGATGTTGGCGTGCGTCGTGAAGCCGTGGGCACGCGTTCCAACTCTCTACTCGGGACAGACTGATGTTCCAGCGCTCTCAGACTGACACTCGTTCAAGTTATATGGTGTGTACACACACACACACACACACACACACACACACGCACATACAGAAACTCACATACTCGGACGTACACGCACACACACACACACACACACACACACACTCTCGCACATAGTCGGACACACACATACTCACACACAATTATTGAATAATAATCAACAGCAAAGTAGATGGAATTATGTTCAATAATAATAAACATTAAGGAGACTTATTTTGGACCTTTCCCAGAGTTGAGTTTTAGTTAGCTGTTTGTTTTTAATAAAATAAGAATGTCAACCCACTGCACTCCCTTATCCTCCCTTCCTGACCTTCTCCCCTAACTAGCTGAGACCGTATCTCTGTATGCAAGTCATTTCCCAAAAAGTACAAAAACCCAACTCTCCCTATCTCTTGCCCTCCCTCCCTCCCTCCCTCCCTCCCCCCTCCCTTCTCTTCCCTCCCCTCCTTCCTTTTTTTCTCCCTGCCTCCCTCTCTCCCTTTCTCCCTCCCTCCCTCCCTCTCTCTCTCCCTGCCTCCCTCTCTCCCTCCCTCCCTCCCCCTCCCTGCCTCCCTCTCTCCCTCCCTTCCTCCCTCCCTCTCTCCCTCCCTCCCTTCCTCTCTCTCTCCCTGCCTCCCTCTCTCCCTCCCTCCCTCCCCCTCCCTGCCTCCCTCTCTCCCTCCCTGCCTTCCTCCAACAACGACGACAACACCATGCTAGCATCCTCTGCCAGAACAGTTTTTTTTTTTTTGGAGGAGCAAAACGGAAGCAGAACAGCACAGCCCCTCTTCCAGTGAGGGGCCGGTGCGGCAGGGAGCAGACGGATGGAGGGATGAGGGGTGACGGAGGTGTCCCAGCTGTCTAAGGCCCCCTCGCTCGTCCCAGCACACTGGCTCCCACTAATGACCAGAGGCGATGAGTCCCGAACACCACCCACCACCACCACCACCACCCAGCAAACCCCTTCGAGACAGCTGCTGCTGCCATTCCCTTTGCCTCAGCACAGGCTTTGAAGGAGACGCGGGGTGGTGCCGGTGGTGGTGCTGTTGGTGGGTGCGGTGGGGCGGTAAGTGGGTTGCAGTGGTCGGTCCAAGCTGGCTTTGCTCCTGCTGCTTGGCCCAGCAGTAAAGAGCAAGCAACACACTGCGAGGGGGAAGAGGGCGGTGTGTGTTGGAGGTGGTGGTGCTGGTGGTGGTGCTGGTGGTGGTGGTGGTGCTGGTGGTGGTGGTGGTGCTGGTGGTGGTGGGGGACCATGCAGGCTTGTCGTGCAGGCAGGGTGGCTAAGCCCAGCTGAAGCCCTCAATGCAGGCCAATTACGCCGTGCGCTGGCGAGATGCTTTCTAATGGAGGAACCAGGGACCGTGGCACTGTCAGGTCCTCCGCCCGCCCCAGGTAAACACCACCACCTCCACCACCACCCAGACCACCTCCTCCACCGCCCAAGCAGACCACCTCCTCCGCCTCCACCACCACCCAGACCACTTTGTCCACCACCACATCCACCGCCACCACTTTTTCATTACCACCTCCGCCCAGACCACTCCGTGCACCATCACCAGCCCCACCCCCACTACGTCGACCCCCACCCCACCCCTCCAGCATCCAGACCTGTAGCCCTCCATCCCTGGAAGGTGGAGAAAGAAATCTGCTAATGGCCTTTTGACAACAATGTGTATATTGAGAGACGAAGGGAACGGGGGGAGAAGTGGAGTGTTAGGGGGGATGGGGTGTGTGTGTGTGTGTGTGTGTGTGTGTGTGTGTGTGTGTGTGTGTGTGGTTGGACTGTTTGATTTCCTTTTTTTTTTCTTTTTTTCTGACCCAATTTATTTTAAATGACAAATTCCTTTCAGAGCTCCTGTTCCTTACCATCTCCCCTCCACTCAAACATAGCCCCTGGATAGGCTTACCCTTTAGACTGAAGCAGACGCACACACACACACACACACACACACACACACAACACACACACACACACACACACACACGAAAAAGTAATATGGAGGTGACGAAGATGGTGTAAATGGCAGGACTAGGCGGAGTGGACCCGTGGTTGGACTGGTGGTTACAGCCCACCTCATAATTCTGTCCACGTTTGTACTGTTCAGATAAGCAGTGTGATGCCTTCAGCGCACGGGCCCAGCCTCTGCACTGCATACAAAACCCCTTCACCCCAGCCAACATGCTAGCTCCTATAGCACGCCACTGAAAGACAGGCGCTTCAGACCTCACTATGCAGTAAACAACCACCGCATGCACGATCAAAATGAACACGTTTGGGGAGTATGAACACAGTTGGAAAGGAATAACACAAATTCACAGATGACACAATACACACACGTTATTTTACTAATTGCGTTCATAACTGTGATTGCCCAGACCTGGTGTGTATTTAATTTCCCTAGATTGGATTCATTTTGGGAAACACAAAAGAGAATTGAAGAAACTGTTATAAATTTGACAACTTTTTGAATATTATTCTTATTTTTTTAAAACCCTACAGTTTTCGAGGAAGTCCACTGAAGCAATTTCCTCCACCAATCTACCATCAGACTAAGCAGGACCAGCTGGAATCAATAGCAGACGTAGTTATGTACCACGACCGTTTTCTCCCGTATTGCTTTTGTATCATACCTTTACCTCTATATATACACACACATATAACACAATATGTTCAGAAATACCACAGACACTTTCGGCAGATGGATCGGTGGTAATTTTCCCCAATTCCTGCCTGTAGGTTAGCTGGTCAAATGATGGAGTCTGCTGCACACAGCACTCTCCCCTTGTAAACAGGAGGTGTGCTGCTGTGTTTGTGTGTGTGTGTGTGTGTGTGTGTGTGTGTGTGTGTGTGTGTGTGTTTTTGTGTGTGTGTGTGTGTGTGTGTGGACGTATGTGTGTGTGTGTTTGTATGCAGGCACATGTGTGAGTGTTTGCACGTTGTGTGCCTTCTGTGAGTGTAAAGTGCGTGTTGGTTGTTGTGTGTTGCGTGTATGTCACTGCACACGCTCCACAGGAAAACCCAAACACATCCCAGCCTGCAGAGAGCACGGCCGAATCACTTGGGTGGTTAAATAAATATTTTCAATCCCGTGAAGGATAGTATGCAATTCCTATTACTTATTATATCCATGTCCTGAACCTGTGCTCTGTTTGTTTGTGTTGTGTGGTTTCTGTGTGTGTGTATGTGTGCGTGCTTGGGGATTTGTGTGCGTGTGTGTGTGGGCATTTGTTGGTACGTATGTGTATTAGTGTTTGTGCGTGCAGGGATGTGTGAGTGTGTATCTGTGTGTATATGTACGGGTTTGTTTATGTGTGTGTGGATGGTGTATGTGTATTTGTGCGGGATGTGTATGTGTGTGTTTGTTTGTGTACGTGCGTGTGCTCGCGTGCGTGCGTGTGTGTGTGAGTGTGTGAGTGTGTGTGTGTACCAGCCAGTGTTTGGCAGGCTTTAAGGCAGCCTTGGCTAGTTAGGGAGCTGGTCTCCCTGAACCAGCTGGGTCTTGCTGTCCCCCCCCCCCATTCCCCCCCCCACGTCAGCCGGCCAATGCTGTCAACACACAGCACATGGCCGCACCCACTCAGAGAGACTCACACGTGCACAAACACACATATTGGACGATTGGACAAATACATGCACACCCAAGTGTGTATGTGAAAAAATGTATCTATCTCTCCCTCGCACAAACACAGAGACACAATCTTTTATCAGCACACACCAATGACCCACATTCTCACAGAGATGAACACACATCTAAATACGCCGACACGCACGCACGCACACAGACACACACACAATCTCAAACACATACCTTCAGGCACGGGTTCGCTAACAAGTCAACAAGACAGACCCCACCTCAATATGTACAGAAACAAAAACATGGCTGTGCCTGCATGTACATGCACCACAGCTCCTGCAAGACCATCTCCCCCAACACACCCGGCACGCAGCAGCCCATGTGACTGCCCACCATCCACAGTCCTCTGTTGATTCTTACTAGTAAGAGGCTCACAGGGAAGACAGAAACCGTTTAAAGTGCAACGGCACATGGAACGGTATCACGGGGAGATTATATTCTTCTCATCACACCACATGACCTGAGACGACACTCGCATTCGATTGAGTCGGCCGTCTCTACGCACACGACAAAAAAAACAACAACACACAAAACCAACACAATCTATTATCCGCGCCCTGCGGCCATAGTTCCATCTTGTTGCATCTCTTAAAAACACGGTGGGACACGGAGGTTAACAGATGTCTCGGACGCCCTCGCTAGCAGTCGCAGGAAACAACATCTCCGGAGAGGGAACCGGCCCATGCTGGATCCATTTGCATAGTCAATAGTGTTAGTGGGCGCCGCGGGTGACCTCCTGACCCCCGCTGTGTTCGGCGGAGGGGAAGCCATTTGTGGGTCTCGCTCCTATATCTGTC
>NC_136940.1:24226682-24271682 GCF_949987615.1 Pollachius pollachius
TTAATATTAATCTCCCAGGCACCGGCAGCATAGGCGTGACAGATGGGTAGATTAGATTTGCTTTAATGTATATTTCTGATTTAGTCTTTCTACTGTACAGCTTAAAGCAGGATCAAATCCCAGTGTCCCAGTGCACCAGGTGAATCAAAGGCATCGCATAATGACGGACAGACTTTTATGCTTATTAATTCATACATTTACTGCTTCTCATATTACCTTTTCTTACCTCTTACATCTCTTTGAGATATTGTACATCATATGCGTTCCCTTCTAGCTAATCGAGTCCTACTTAACGGCTGTATATTATGCCCCCCCCCCCCCCCCCCCCCAGAGATATCTTCTACTTTCAATTAGTCCCACTAATGACGAGAGTGGCCATTGTTCCTCCCTGGTAATCTGTTGGTGTCGGGGGTCCTGGGGGGACCAGGCCGCCTGCCCCCCGGAGGAGCTAACCCAGAGAGGAGCACATGCCCCCCCGATGGAAGGGGAGACTCAAGGTGCACTAACCGGCCGCCTCCGTAATGAGATCAAACTACTAATTAGTGCTGCCTTATGTGTGTGTGTGTGTGTGTGTGTGTGTGTGTGTGTAAGTGTGTGTGTGTGTGTAAGTATGTGTGTGACTGTGCGTGTGTATGTGTGTGACTATGTGTGTGTGTGTGTGTGTGTGTGTGTGTGTGTGTGTGTGTGTGTGTGTGTGTGTGTGTGTGTGTGTGTGTGTGTGTGGGGGGGGGGTTTCCCACGTCACATGGCCACAGCAGACCCCCCCATAGAGCCCCGGCCAGGACGGGTCTGATCCCAGGGTGGGTCCCTAGTGTGTTTCCCCCCCCCCCTCCACACCACTCCACCAGGCACTAAAAGGGTAATTAACACCTCCCGTACATCTCCGTCAGCCTCGTTTGGCTCCACCACAGCGCTCTCTGTGGACAGACCTCACCCCACGAGAGCGCCGTCTAATCTGCTCTCCGCTCGCTGCTGCGGCTGATGTCCCTCTCCCTTCGCTCGAGAAAACTGCTTGCTTAGAGATTTAAATGTGTACACAACCGGCCAAGTTTAGCCTACAGTCTAAAAGTACCGCCCCTTTTAACCCTCGGGCGACAACGAGTGGGGAAAGCGTGCTAGCTGACTAGCTAGCAAGCGAACTCACGTCCCCTAGTACTCCGACGGAGCGATTTGTAGCACCCATTGCACACGTTCACTCCTCCGAACACCGTCAAAGGCAGACATCGGGGTGGTTATATCAGAACCGTGATGAATGAAGGAGCGAAAAATACCTTCCCCCCCCCCGCCCAAAAAATAACGATCTAAAAAAGAAGCAGAGATTAGAGCGATACCTCTCTCGCCTTCCACGGCTCCCCCAACTCCCTCCCAGAGCCGAGGGTCTGGATTGTGTTTGATTACCCCCGTGGAGCCTCACCGGGCCGCTCGTTTAAGATGATGTGCAACACTCAAGCCTCCTCCAGCACTCATTTGTTCCAGTGGGGGGGCCCCACGGCGGGCCAATAAGGGACCCCGTGCTGACTGAGAGTGCCCTGGGAGCTCTAAAGCGGACCACTCGTGGCCAAGTTAAGAGACAGCCGAGTGTCATTGTTAATGTGGACACATAGCACCACAATGGCAAAATCAATGGCGCCATAGGAGGCATCAATCTCCACAGCCCATGACCTGCCTGCTTGTCTTTGCACTCCTCTAAAGCCGTTGGGGGGAAACGGTGGAAGAGGGAACACACACACACACACACACGCACACACACACGCACACACGCACACACACACTTTTTGGGGGGGCCTTTCATCCCTGCATCACTGGGGTGAGAACATCCTCCTTTGAAGACGGCGGACATCTGTTAGGTTGCCAAGTGGCCGGCCACCCAAAAAATATTTCTTCTGGGTAAAGCTTCAGAAGTGAGAGTAGTAGGCATCTGCTTTGGCAGCGTGGGGTGAGCTCCCTCCTTTTCCTTGGGTACACTCACTCCCCACCCAGACCCCATCCTCCCCTACTTCCACTGCCATCGCTCGGCAGTGGGGGAAACCAGAACCAGGTCCTAGCCGCCTGGCGCCGAGACCAGCCTCTGCTGCTTCCACCCGTCGCTCGCCGGAAAAAAGAAAAGGCAGGAAACACAAAACGAGGTGCATTGTCTCTGCGCGACGAGCTGACGTGTCCACGGCTCATTAACATATATGCAGATGAGCGAGTGAGTAAATGAAAGGCTCCTGAAACAGCAAAAGATCAAAGGCGACAGCATTAAAGCAGAGTAATGACGATCTTGGCAAGCGATCCGTGGCAAAAATGTATTGATTGTTTGGCAGGCCGCCTCGCCGGCAGAAGCAGCAGCAGCAGCATCAGCATCAGCAGCCCATACCCCTGCCTGCTCCCTCTCTCTCTCTGTCTCTACCATCCCTCGGCTCCCTCTACACCATTTACTCTCCTTGTTTCAAACAGACAGGAGCCTCCCGTTCCGGGGCCTTTGAAGCCCCCACATCGCAGCCGGCCTGCGCTCCTGTATCGGGGCCTTAATCACTATTTAATTTACAGTGCACTGGTAATGTATTTTCCACGGGGGGGTGAGCAGCGTGAAAGAGGGAAAAAGGGGGGTGAGAGAAGGGGGTGAAAAAGAGATGGAGAGGGGGAGGGAGAGTGAGAGACAGAGACCGAGAGAGGGGGAGAGGGTGAGAGACAGAGATAGAGAGAGGGGGAGAGACAGAGACAGAGAGAGGGGGAGAGAGTGAGAGACAGAGAGAGACGGAGAGAGGGGGAGAGGGGGAGACAGAGAGAGGGGGAGAGACAGAGACAGAGAGAGGGGAGAGGGGGAGACAGAGAGAGGGGGAGAGACAGAGACAGAGAGAGGGGGAGAGACAGAGACAGAGAGGGGAGAGGGGGAGACAGAGAGAGGGGGAGAGAGTGAGAGACAGAGGGGGATGGAGGGAGGGCGGGCGGGAGGGAGGGAGTGAGAGACAGAGAGAGGGGGGGAGAGAGAACGCGAGAGCGAGTAAGCGAGAGATAGAGAGAAAGAAGGACATAGAGAGCGAGAGAGGACGGCCAGCGGGGTACCATGTCACTGCCCTTCTCTCCCATCGACTAAAAAGCAGCGGATCAGTCACCAAAGGACGGGCCGATGACACACAGAGAGAGAATGGAATATGGTGGACAGGATCCAACGACTAGCTGTCGGCAGGCTGGAGAGGTAATGAGATGAGAGAAAACAGCTACAAACGAGGAATACACAATGGACAGAGAGCGGATGGATGGACAGACGTACGGATGGATACACGAAAAAAACGAGAAGACAACTACCTCCGCGGCTCTCGCTGTCGGCCGGTTTCACCTGGATTGGGCGAGTCATCTGCAGGGGAGGAGAGGGGGGGGGGGGGGGGGGGCAGAGGGGGGGAGAGAGGGGGAGAGAGAGACATAGAGGTTAGAGCTCCACAGAAACCAAGTTGTCATTTTGGCTACAGGCGGGCAACAAACCAGAGGTGTCAGTGCTGTTTCATCCCTCCACCCTCCCGCCCACCCACCCACTGCCCCCCCTCCCCCTAAACACACACACACACACACACACACACACACACACACACACACACACACACACACACACACACACACACACACACACACACACACACACACACACACACACACACACACACACACTAGCAGCCTCACCGAGATAGGGATCGGAGCCCCCCGGGTTGGGAGATAAACCGAGGCTACATCCCACACTAATACATTTTTCGTTTTAAAATGAAAACGATCTTCGTTCAGACGAGCGCTTTAGCCGAGTCTGAGAAATTATCTCCTTCCATACTCCTGGAAAAGCGCATATCAATTGACCTCCACACACACACCACGTACACTCCACTAGGCACGGGCAAGCTGGTGTAAACAGGAAACAGATTGTCTGCTCTGCGGTTCGTTGCTTGGTTGCAGAGAACGGTACGGAGGAAGACCAGCTTTGACGGAATGCGAGAGCAGGGCTATGAAACGCAGGATGAACTGCACAACAGCTGCTCGCACAGACAACAGTGTCAGAAACGCCCGTAGTTCGTTCTGTGGGATTAACGACTGGTAGTCGAGGCTGATCGTGTGATCATATGGGAGTGAGGAATCAGAAGAAGGACACCGTGTTACTGCGAAGGCCCAATCAGGAAGCGGTCGCCTGGTGCCTCTGTGTCAGCCTGTCCAGACTTAAACGCAATCCTTGAGTGTCCAAACCAAATCGGGGTCGGCAGCATTCTCAAAAGCCTCCGTTTTGGGGTTCTAAAACGGCCGAGTAGTGTGGACGGTAGGCGGGAAAATAGCAGGAATCCCAGTCCGACAGTTCGGCGTGTGTGTGGGTGTGTAATGTGTGTTTGTGTGTGTGGGTGTTTGTGTCTGTGTACATTTCAACGTGCGTACGTGTGCAGGTAGGTATATTTAACTGTGTGTGTGTGTGTGTGTGTGTGTGCCTGAGTGTGTGTGTTTGCGTGTGTGTATGTGAGCAGGCGCGTGCACAAGGAGGTGTGTGTGTGTGTGTATATAAATCCATGTGCGTAAGGTGTCTTTGTGTGTGTGTGTGTGTGTGTGTGTGTGTGTGTGTGTGTGTGTGTGTGTGTGTGTGTGTGTGTCTTTAGCAAGAGGGTGCCAAGGAAGGCCAAATAAAAGTGAATCCAGCAGCGGGGCGAGCGATCGATGTGGGCCTATTGATCCGGCCCCGTGGGCTGGGGGGAGCGTCTGGCTGGGGGGGATTCAGTGCTGGGCGGCTCACTCTAATCCACTGGAGCCTGATAAGAATGGCATGGTCCGGATTAGAAGCCCCCCTTGTCATCACAGACTGTGTGTCGTCCCCCCCCCCCCCCCCCCCTTCCTCATTTCCTCCTCTCCTGCTCATTGGCTGGTGTGTGTTGTGTGTGTGTGTGTGTGTTTTTGTGTGTGTTTTCCTTCAGCGTGATCACCGAGGGTGAGTGCTTTTCACTCGAGGATGTTCTTTGAGTGAGTGTCGGGGAAGGGAAGTTGGTTCTCCATATGTTTTATTAATGCTTTTTTTGTTTTTTTTTCTTAGACAGATGTGTTTACAGAATGCTTCTTTAATTAGCATTTTTCCAAGTTTGATCGTAATTAAATGCGTGCATCTGGTGCGTTTGCAATGCGCGCACACAGGCACACGCAAACACAAGCACACGCAAACACATACCCCACACACACGCATCACAAGCGCACTCACCACAAGCACACGCAGCAAACGCACACACCAAACTCACAACACGAACACACCACACACACACACACCCACCACACACACACAAACACATTTCGCATACGTGTCCCACCATGGGTCTTATAAATGTTTATATTTATCCCTCCTTTCCATCTCTTTCTGTCCCCGCACACTGCCATGTCTGTCCCAAACAAATTGCTTTAATAATAAACCTGGCAGGTTTTAAATAAAAAGAAGGTGGCGAGAAACTGTGGCGATATATTACAAGTTTTACAAGAATATAAAAAAAATAAAGACTCATCTCAAGTCGCCTCCAAGATTTAAGGATTCCTCACGACACACACTGTGCCATGGAAACGGATTACAGAGGGTATAATATTGTATTAATATATATGTTGAAATCAATACACCATATGATAAATATAGAACGGATTAATATTAATATCTTTTTACTACGTCTCCTGATCATGGATCTCTATTTCCGTCCGAGTCGCGAGAGGAGCTGGAAAGGTCAGCTTTAAAGACAGGCCAGTCCAATAAAAGTATGGCTTGTTCAAGGAGAAACGCCATAATGGGATTTTAAAACGTCTTAATAACATGCTGATATATGGGGGAGAGGGTCGCGGGCCCGATTCATTAAGTGCTAAATGTATCCATTTTCACCTTGAGGAACCGAATAACCTTCCCTCTCCGGAATTATTCCATAAATTTACCCATCGTAAATAATAACCGGTCCATGTCTTTGTGTGGTGGGGGGAGAAAACAAACCAGGGAGGGCGGGATGTGTTCTGAAGGTTGAAGTTTAAGCCCCGGCGTTAGCTCGCCGCACCCAACTAACTTTCTCCCTTCCCGCTCTGCCGCCGTTCAGTTGTTTCCGCCGCTTCGGCTCGCACACGAGTAAAGAGAAGAAGAAGTAACGCCGCGAGTATGCTAATGCGGGGCCACAGGGCAGCGGCTCTGAAGCCCGTACCGATAGATTACAGAGCCAAGCGCTCCGGCGCCGTGCGCATGTTCAAAGCGACCGCCGAGATGGAAAAAAAAATAAAGTACGAAAAGAAATAAAAAAATAATCACACCCCGGGATGAAGTGAAAAAACATCCTGGGGACAAATTCACAGACGCACCAGCAGCCCGCTCCACGTCTTATTATCGACACGGAGGATCTGTGGAGCCGGCGCTGGCACCGGCACCCAAAGAGAAGCCGAGCGAGAGACCGCTCCGCTCGGTACAGTTGATCCTCGCTCCAGAATGCACCGCGGCCGCCGAGGCAGAATCAAATGCTGAGGCTTCGCTGCCACGATCTCCACGGGGTGCTGCGCTGTGTGTGTGTGTGTGTGTGTGTGTGTGTGTGTGTGTGTGTGTGTGTGTGTGTGTGTGTGTGTGTGTGTGTGTGTGTGTGTCGTGTGTCTGTGTCTCTGCGTGTGTGTGTTGTTGTGTGTGGGAGGCAGCTCTCTCTACCGCTAGTTACCATTCAGCCTCCAACGTTGCCCGCTTAATGGTCCATTTAGCTTTTCCGAGAGCGATGCATTATGGTCCAGAACAGCCACTCTTGATGGCTGGGAGTTGATTACATTTATCTTGCCAGCATAACAAAGACATACAAGGTACCTCCAGTACAAATGTGAGGGGGTGAATGGTGGGGGATTCATCTTCACAGTGGAAGTGTGCACCTGCTGCATCTCCCCATATTTCTTTCCAACGTGCGCGCACTCACAAGTGGTGCAAACCCTGGGCTCCTTTAGAAGACAAGTATAAAACAGGAGCGCTTATGAAGTGCTGTTGTTGCCAGAGAGACCATTCATTAAGTCCACGGTCCTGCAGGACTTGGCTGTTCTTTATTCTCCGTCCTCTAGGGGCTGACTGGTCGGAGCTCTGTAAACCCACTCAGAGACACAGCCAGAGAGAGAGAGAGAGAGAGAGAGAGCGAGAGAGAGAGAGCGAGAGAGAGAGACAGAGACAGAGACAGACAGAGAGAGAGAGAGAGACACACACAGAGAAAGCAGGTTACAGAAAGAGCTAGCTAGAGAGAGGGAGAGAGAGAGTGAGAGAGAGAAAGAGAGAGGGAGGAATTGAGATAGCTCAGGCAGACTATAAAATGCTGCTCCCTCTGCAAATAACATGCGTTCAAAATGCGATGCTTGATGTCTGTCCACACACAGCCTCCAACGAGAGCTGGATGATGGTCGATGTTTGTATGTGTACACATTGTGTGTGTGTGTGTGTGTGTGTGTGTGTGGGTCTGTGTGTGCGATTGTTCTTTTCTTTTCCTGTGCACACCTGTGTGTGTGCATCCATACTTGTGTATTCCTGTGCATACCTATATGTGCGTGTCTAGTTGTGTGAGGATGTGTATACCTGTGTGTGCGTGCGTGCTCATGCATAAGTGTGCACGTGGTTTGATGGGAGGAAACCAGATGAAGGGGGGGGGGGAGACAGAGAGTTAGAGTAAAGAGAATGAGGCGAAAGCACCACACAAAAGTACGCACACACGCAGACGCATATGCAACCACAAGGAAACGCAAGGGTCTTGCCTGCAGCCCTTAGATAAGATTGCTCCACAGCTGAGTGGCATTCCTAGTCATCAGTCTCCGCCCCCCTGCCTTTCACACTCAAAGCAGCAGTGAAAGGAACTTGGCAGCACAGTTGAAGCTCAACACCACAGAGAAAAACGATGCAAAAAAAGCCCCGCCATAGGACCACATGCATATGCAATGCGTGTGCATGATGCATACATTATGTGCGTGCTGCGGCTATCTATACCCACACACGCACCATGTTACATCACCTCCATTTGAACAGAATATTGAATATTGACGACTGCAAGTGATGGAGTGGCTGGCCCTCTATTGAGGAAACCGTGTTCGATGTAGATCGATGGATCGGATATTGCTACTATTCAGACATACTGTAGCCTATATTATAAAAACACGTGATAAATCAAAATCCAAAAATAAATGTTTCGTGAGCGGCGTGTTCTTCTTGGGGGGAATGTTCCGTCGCTCCATCACAGCTCAGGTAGTGTTCTGTATTGAAGCACACTGAACCATGAAGGAGGTCGCTTCTCCCGCAGCAACAACACCACAAATCATCCTGCCCAAACTTTCTTTTCTTCCACAACACCATTTTGGAGTTCTGTTACAAGATCTACTGTTGCAGTTTACCCTGTCTTTGTTTTTTTCAACTCCTTTTTCATCTATTTTCTCTCTCTCTCTCCCTTTCTCTCTGTCTCTCTCCCTCTCTCTCTCTCTCTGCTTCTCTCACTCTCTCTCTCCCCCCTTCTCCATCTCCCTCTCTCTATCCCTCCCTCCCTCTCTCTCTCTCTCCCCCCCCATTTCCCTCTCCCTCTCTCCCTCCCCCATTTCCCTCTCCCTCTCTCTCTCCCTCCCTCTCTGTCTCTTTCTCTCATACAATCCGTTACTTCCCTATGCTTTCATGTCGCTGCTTCACATGACCAGCTTAGCCTGCAGTCAGTTGAATTAAAGCTGTTAGCTCCAGCTACGCTGCTGTACTAAAGAGAGCCAGAGATGGAAGCCCCCCAGGCCCAAATAAGCATAATCTTCTTTAGAGTACACGCGCATAAACAAATAATGCAATGCGGCTCCCAGCTTGTTTGTCTCCCCGTCTTTCCTTTGGTAACCGTCGTTATTCACAGTTGTATGTTTTGTAAAAACTGAAGTACAAACACATTTACTCTTTTTTGTTTGTATTACTATTACTACTGCACATGCTATGAAGGCATGTATGAGGTCTGAACCGAAACCATGTCTTTAATGTTCTAAGTAGACTAAAAAACGGTCTAGGAAAGTGGATCCTCTCGGGGGTGGACAGTACCGAATCTTGAAGCTTCCACTTGACCTCCTGGAGCAGTTACTGGCGGCCAGTAATGACCAAGAAAGCCCTCAAACCACTGTGTCATTTCAAACAGGACGGAACCGGTCGAGGGAGCCGGGGTTGAGGACTGGCCAGGCCTGTTAGTGAGTAGTGTGGAGGATTTAGACTCACTACTGCCCGGCTGTACTATCCACTGCAGTAATTAGTCGTCCCGACTAGTCATGTTTGACAGGACCGAGCACTCCAGAATACAGGGATGCTATTTCCATTTCTGTTCAAAGAGGAGGCTCGCTCAGTCGACTGCGAGCCCTGGGATCCTCGTTCGCACATTCTCCCAGATTCCTCTTCCTCGTCCTCGATCCGCATTCACACATTCTCGCAGATTCCTCTTCCTCTTCCTCGCCACCCAAACAAACACGGATTTCAAATTGAAAGACGCAAGCTTGGGTTGAGAAGTAGTATCGGGGCGATGTTGATGGAACCAAACATTAGTTGGGCACAAGTCTGTCATCGGATCGGAAAGAAAATAACAGGCGCGATGATGAGATCACGGATGTCTCTATGGCGCAATCGAAGAATAATCTTAATCGAATCATCAGAACAAATGTAATCAACTTACTCTAATGACGGCGTTGCAGCCAAAAACACAGCATGAAATCCTTTAAAGCCCAGACAAGATCATATCTCCAATTACAATATCAATATTAAACTGGCCCAATTGTAAACATTCTTAGCCCTCTCTCTCGAGCGCTGGATTGAATCTAACAGACAGGTTTTTATGATGCCAACCATTTCAGAGGGCCCTATAGTAAACACACAGATTCACCGCCTGCTGTGATCCGATGTTGAAGCGGACATACACATCCCATAATGTCTATCGGCCTCCCGGCCCATGGCAGACTAACGGTTATCCTGAGGTCATTATTACACATTAGTGGACCATCAAAGCTCAGGTTTCTGCATGACCTTCCAGCGGGAACATAAACAGCCCCCTTCTGACCAGTTTGTCATTGTTGTTATAATTAATATTTCTAATCATTGATCTGAAAGTGCTGAACGGCGACTGTCCAGGGACCCTGGTCCGAGCTCGTAAATATCCCCTCTAAGCAGCATTGTGGACGAAAGAGAGAGAGGGGGGTTGAAGAGAAATTTAATTGAATGGCAAAACCAAATAAAGAGACAGAGGTATGTGTTGCTGCACCCTTTCGATCATGTGCAGCATGCGGTTCATTAAAAATTCAATAGTTATGATAGTCGGCATTGGATACCAGAATAGAGACTAGCGTGTAAAGCATGGATATGCAGTGCTATGATCTGTGTGAAAAATAAAAACAAAACAAATTATTTATCTGCTAGTCTAACGAATGATGAAATATCTTAGGTTGGTGCGTGGCGAAAAAGAGGAAAGAATGTTTGTTTTTTTCTGCAAACCGCCCAAGCTCAGCTTTTAAATCTCGTTCTCTATTTATTTTAAGGGAACATTTAAGAAACCTACACAATTTTACTTGTTGTGATTCAACATTTGTTACGGAGACAATGAGGAGAGAGAGTGAGAGAGAGGGGAGAGAGAGAGAGAGAGAGAGAGAGAGAGAGAGAGAGAGAGAGAGAGAGAGAGAGAGAGAGAGAGAGAGAGCGAGCGAGAGAGCGAGAGCATTCATTTGCACACGTGTGCTCGGATATCTCTGGGAGAGAGAGAGAGAGACTTTGCATTTGTGTACAGTAGTTCAGTATTTCGATCCGTTTTCTGCTGGCGGCAGCAGAGTGGTCCGGCTGATAAGAGGCATCAGTCGAAGCTGAGGTGATGGCTGCCATTATAAGCTGAGGGATTTCTATCACATCTGCCACAGGAGCTACACTTTGAGTCTAAACGCGATAGGCTGACAGCTACAGCTAGCTACATTTAGTTACATAGCCCCCAACTGCCAAATATCTGTTTTGGGCAGGGCAAGATGTTTTTTTTATACATCTACCTCAGATACTGATTACTCTTAATAGCACGACTAATTTGAACAAATTGCGTGCCCCTTTCTTTTTTTATTTTATATATTTATTTTGTAAATAGTATACAGCGTGAACATCTAATTTTGTCCCCGACTCACAAATATCTGCTTGGTCCAGTCCGTTGGATCCATGTAACGATCGCTATTAGCACAGCCCGGGCAGCCTATCCAGAATCCCTTGTGATCCATGCTACCATTACGTCATGAGCGCGCCGTGGCACTCCAGCGTCTCTGATTAACACTGTTAGACCGTCTGTTGTCCCCTCCATCCAAGCCCCATTGCCCCTGCCCTCCAACAAAACACAGACAGCCTTCCGACAAACAGGAACAGCCTGAAGTCCATCTGCACCGCGCGGTACAAAAGGCACTTCAGACGTCCTTCTATAGCCTTAATAGGCCCACTAGCTGAAGTGTTTTACTGCGCTAGCGGTTAGGGCTATAGTGGCGCGCAGTGTTGTACTTCGGGAGAATGCATCACCCCTCATGTCCAGATTCAACAGATATTCGTAAAGCAGCACACAGCGACATTCTGAACCGTCGCAGCTGGTTTTGAGCTTGTCCAAATCAAACAGGGACCGCTGTGGGTTGCTGTGATGTTGTTGATGTTGGTCCATGTTAACATATGGTCACACTCGACCATGCTCTTTACAAAAAATAAAAAAGCCAATATGAATGAAAATAGTCAGTGAGTACAAACATGAACGTAGAGGTTCCACTGTGTAATTTTTTGGGGGAACGTTTCCCAGCGATCGCTGGGAATAGCAATCATTGGAAATGATTGCTAGGCAACGCCGCGATGGAATCAAATTTTGATAATCGGTTTACGCACGTTAATGCCGAAATGAAATTGTATGCAGTAACACGTGTGGGAGTGGGGAATCAGGTGTGATGGCGGCATGGCAAATCAATGATGGGATAATCCATTATCTTTGATTTGAGTACAGTATCGGAACAGACTTCATGTTATAAATACATCTCTTAAAACCTCCATCTCAGTGGATGTCTCTCTCTCCTCTCTCTCTCTCTCTCTCTCTCTCTCTCCCTCTCTCTCTCTCACTCATATTTTTCTGTCTCTTGCAGTGAGTAGGGCCATCTTTTTTCTGTAAAGATACATATATGATTTCCCTATGATATAGAGTAAAGAATGCTGTTTCATATTAAGTTAGGATTTATTTTTTTAGGTTTTATTCAAAGCTTCTTTCAATGATGATAAAAAAATGACCCACTTTGATATCCTGCCATGAATCCTACCATGAAGACTGCCTAATGCCCCCCCCCCAGACACACACACCCAGCCTCTGCTAGTGGACAGCGTCCGTCTGTCCTACAGAAGCCATGGGAGCTCTGTGCTTGTATGTCCAGAAGGCTCTGAGCCCTATGAGACTTGTTCAGGGGACTGGGGCATGCGGGTGACAACGTGTGTGTGTGTGGGTGGCTGTGCTTGCATGTGTGTATGTGTGTGTGTGCGTGTGTGTGCTTGTATGTGTGTGTGAAATCACAAGGGGTAAGTAGATTGGGGGAGGGATTGAGCTAATGCCTAAATCCTGCCTGTACTACTGAGCTGATGAGAGAGAGAGAGAGAGAGAGAGAGAGAGAGAGAGAGAGAGAGAGAGAGAGAGAGAGAGAGAGAAAGAGAGAGAGACAGAAAGAGAGACAGAGAGAGAGAGAGAGAGAGAGAGAGAGAGAGAGAGAGAGGGAGGGAGAGAGAGAGAGAGAGAGAGAGAGAGAGAGGGGAGACATCAATATAAATAGCGAGTTAGAGTGAAATGGGATAGAGAGTGAGGTGAAAGTGAGATAAAAAGTCTCGGGAAAATTACAAGAGGGGAAAAAAACAACAGATTGAAGGACAAACGAGACAACACAGATGCTCAGGAGATTAAGGGGGTTGAGAAAGGCCTTGAAAGGAGAACGGAAAAAAGTAGTGGCTGTTCCTTCTTCCCCGCCTGTTCCCTCATTTCCTGACTCGGGCGCAACACTTTGGCTATCAGGGGAAGGGCATCGCTCCTAGACATCTCCCGGCAGGGCGCTCTTCAGGACCACAGAGCCATTGACATGGCGCGTTACTGTAATGCGTGAAGCAGTGGGAGATCCATTGTAAATCTGTGTCAACAAATCCCGGAGCCGCTGCATACCCGATCGCTCTCTCTCTCCGTCCCCGTCCCCGTCCCCCCCTGCACTGTCTCTCTCTCTCCCCCCGCTCGCCCTCTCTCCCCTGCATTCTGCCCACCTATCTAATGAATCTTATCTCCAGAACACACTGGAGGCTTAAGCTTTCGGTGGGCCTCTATCTCTCTCTATCTTCCTCTCCCCTTGCGCTCTCCTCCGTTCGCTCTCTCTCTCCTTCTCTCTCTCTCTCTTGTTTTATCGTTTTTTTGTTTGTGTTTCAAAAAAGAACCATCCCCCTCCTCTCTCTCTCTCTCTCACACACACACACACACACACACACCCTGCTTCTATCGCTCTACTAACCCCCCCCCCCACCCTTCCTTCCCTCTTTATCTTCTCTTGCTGTTTTTTGATACGGTTAATGCACCTTGGTGTGTTTGGGGGGAACTGTTGTTGCAGAGATAGGATCAGCAGCAGAGACCTAACTCTGCCTTTTCTGTGTGTTAGCTTTGGGTTTATTTTCAGGGGGGGGGTTGCTGGCGGTGATGAGGGCAGAGCGGTCAGAACACAGAGGAGACAGGAGAGGAGGACGTGTGCTCTGTGATGGAGTGACACAGGCACGGGGTCCGCCTGTTGGAGGATGTCTGCTGCACTGGCATCCACGTTCTCTTTCAATCTGCTCTTTTAAGCTACTTTTGCGCTTTCGTCGGCACACACACATGCACGCACACACACACGCACACACACACGCACACACACACTGTTACCCGACCAAGCACACGCACACACACACACACCAACACCACCCGCAACACATAGATCCCAGCGCGCACACACACACGCACACACACACACACACACACTGGTACTCGACCAAACACACACACATACACACATTAACTGGTACTCGACCAAACACACACACACACACACACACAAACACACACACTAGTACCCGACCAAACAAACACACACACACACACTCACACACACACACACACTATGGTACCCGAGCCAACACACACACACACACACACACACACACACACACTAGTACCCGATCCAACACACGGACCCCACGCCCACACACACACACCCACACACAAACACACAGACCCACACATGTGCTGTCCGTCCCCCTGTCTGTGTGGGCCGGGCCCCTTGCTACCGTCCTGCTGTCACTGCAGCTCTCGGGGACGGTGGCAGATTACGACCTGCTGCTCCGGCCGGGGCGGGAGCGGCCCAATGTTTTCCTCACCGCTGACCCATAATTCCCGGCGTACATACGCCGAGTGGACGTTTCTTTAATGGTCCCCAGACCTCCAGCCGGGACTCCTCGTCCTTAGCGTAGCCATGATAGCCTATTAACGATTCACCACAGCTAGCAGTTTCTTCTGTTACCCCCCCCCCCCCCACACACACACACACCCTGTACACACACACACACACACACACACACACAATGTCCCGACCACCCCACTGTCCTGAAGGTGAATAACAACAGCAGCAGGTTACACAGGGGAGAGGAGGGGGAGGAAATGGGAGGACGGAGAGAGAGAGAGAGAGAGAGAGAGAGAGAGAGAGAGAGAGAGAGAGAGAGAGAGAGAGAGAGAGAGAGAGAGATGGATGGATGGAAAGTGAGTGGGAGAGGGATAAGAGGGATTGGGAAAGAGAGAGAGAGAGAGTTTGTGTGTGAGAAGGAGAGATAGCGAGAAAGAAGGCGAGTTAAAGATTAGGAGAAAGGGAGAGAGTGCCAGGAAGAGCCAGAAAGAGAGAGAATGAGAGAGAGAGAGAGAGAGAGAGAGAGCGAGGAAGGCCGGGAAAGAGTGATGCCAACAACTTGCCATCTTTTTTGTAAACGACGTAAGCAGGAGAGTACGATAAGAAAGAGAGGCGAGAAGAAGGAGGAGAGGCATAGAGAGGAAAAGTGAGGGACAGAGAGGCACACCACAGCGGGAACTGATTACTTCCCGCCCAAGCTCATTCCATCCCAGGAATGACAACCACCCCTTGAATGTTGTTCTCTCCCCGACCCTTTAAAGTCTCCTCTATATTATTCCGCTCTCTTTTCCCTGCCCCGCCATTTGTTCCTCACTCCCCCCTCTCTCCCTCCCCGTCTCCTGTTCTGCCTGGCCGCTGGAGGACTCTCACAGCACATCTCATTAGCCACTCACATCTGGCGTTGCCACACCAACCTCACACACCAAAATAAAGGATGCCTTCCTGGGTATTAATGATGGGCCGCACACTATTTGTTACTCTAGCGGCATCATCCCATGTCGAACGAGCAGATCCGGGGTCGGCTCGCTCGCCTTGCTGCATGTGTGCGTGTGCGTGTGCGTGTGCGTGTGTGTGTGTGTGTTGGTGTTGGTGTGTTTGTGGGTGTGTTAATGTGTGTGTGTGTGTGTGTGTGTGTGTGTGTGTGTGTGTGTGTGTGTGTGTGTGTGTGTGTGTGTGTTAGTGTACGTGTTGGTGTGTGTGTTTGTTTTGGTGTGTGTTAGTGTGTTTGTGTGTGTTGGTGTGTGTGTTTTGGTGTGTGTTAGTTTGTGTGTGTGTGTGTGTGTGTGTGTAAGCATGTGTGTTTGTGTGAGTGTGTATTGGTGTGTGTTTTGGTGTTTGTGTGTGTGTGTGTGTGTGTGGTAGTGTGTGCATGCGTTAGTGTGTGTGGGGTAGTGTGTGTTGGTGTGTGTGTTTTGGTGTGTGTGTGTGTGTGTGTGTGAGGGAGCGTGTGTCCATCCAAGGGGAGGTGGGGGGCTTCGGGAGGGGGCTGGAGAAGCGACAGGGGGCCAACCTGCTACGTCCATCTGCTCCGAGCTTCTTACCAGCATGTCAACACCCTTCCTTCCACATATACAGCACGCATGGCGCACACACACACGCCTGCACGCACACACACACACACACACACACTCACATACAAACCAGCACACACATGGACACACTCCACATGCATGCTTGCACACATACCATGCGAACAAGCGTACACACACAAATACACACATATCCCCTCCACCCACACACACACACACACACGTAAGACATTTTTGACATTTGCCATCATAGTGCAGCTCTGGCTGGTGCAGCATACTTATGTTTTCAGAGTGAGTGACACTTAGGAGAAAATCCCTTGGTTTCTCTGAGCTTTTACAGTACGCTACGGTCACCAAAAGGGACAAAGAACTCAAATCCAAAGGGCTGCATAACTGAGCCACTGCCACTTTGCTCTGCTGGTGCCCCGAGCATGAACCTACAGCAAATAAAAACAAATACTTGTCGCCCCCCACCACCACCATCACCACCACTACCTCCGTCCCCACTATCTAAGTGTCTGCCCCAACCTTGAACTGCAAGGGACCTGGGAGAGGGGTGTGTGTGTGTGTGTGTGTGTGGGGGGGGGGGGGGGGGGTCAAATGCCCTAGCAGTCCCGACCTCTCGGCTTTCCCTCCCAATCTGCAGCAAACACATCCCCGACGAAGTGAGAACACGGAGCATTGGACCGGAATGCACATCGGAAGTGTCCATGCCCGGTTCTATCGACAGCCACACATACACACACACACACACACACACAGACATACACACACACACACACACACAAACTGATTCCCACTGGAATAGTTAGTCCAAGTGTAAATGTGTAAAGTGTGTGGTTCTATATTTGAGATCATCACGCTGCGTTCTAGTAAATAATACAGCAGTACCGTGCACTTTATGGGGCCTAGTCAGTGTGTGACAGTCCCATACAGTACACAGCCCTCAGGCCTGTTACCCTCAAGCAGGCATTTGAAGGGAAGGCACTGGGACGCCCGAGACATTATCACTCGTTCACACACAGACACACACTCACAGACAAACACACAAGCGCACTCACACACAGTCATGACAGCCTTAAGATACACAAGTAGGCCGTTCCAACAGCCTTTTGTCTCTCTCGCTCGCGCTCTCTCTGTCTGTCTCTCGCTCTGTCTTATATTTTGTATTATTTATGTTCCGAACTGAATTGGTTGACAGCCGGTAACCTCACCTGCCCCTCCCTGCACCTCCCAGAGACGCGAACACCATGCATGCATGCATGTATTCATGAGGGCGTACAACATTTAAAGCTGTGCTTTACAGTCAACAGTCATTGATATACAGTACAGCTGAGAGAGGGAAGCAGAGAGAGGGGAGAGAGGGAAGAGGGCAGAGAGACAGAAGCAGAGAGAGGGGAGAGAGGGAAGAGGGCAGAGAGACAGAAGCAGAGAGAGGGGAGAGAGGGAAGAGGGCAGAGAGACAGAAGCAGAGAGAGGGGAGAGAGGGAAGAGGGCAGAGAGACAGAAGCAGAGAGAGGGGAGAGAGGGAAGAGGGCAGAGAGACAGAAGCAGAGAGAGGGGAGAGAGGGAAGAGGGCAGAGAGACAGAAGCAGAGAGAGGGGAGAGAGGGAAGAGGGCAGAGAGACAGAAGCAGAGAGAGGGGAGAGAGGGAAGAGGGCAGAGAGACAGAAGCAGAGAATGACAATCCACCACACCCACACACACACACCCACACCCACACAAACACACACACCTTCCCTGCACTCTTCGCGAACTCCCCCCCCTCTCCCCCCTAATGACATCCGATCCCAACCTCCCCACCCCACCCCTCCCCAACCCTTCTCCCTGTAGGGGCTTTTTTCTCCATAATTTATTCATTCTAATGAAGTTCACCTGCACCTAGCCCATCCACCAATTAGAACTAACAAGTCTAACGAGGAGGGCAATAGCGCAGTACGTATCCCGGTCGGTATGGCTTCAGCCAGGCATTACATTGGGCTTCATGAATGAGGTGTTCCATACAGACGTGCATGAAGTCCATCCCATATGTAGAGGTGTATTTTGCCCCCTTCGTTTTCTAGACTCCTCATCTTCTATATTGACCTGCAGGCAGTAGTAGTGGGTTGCTGGTTGTGCGCCAGGGTTCAGGATTGTTCATGTGGGTCTGTGGGTCTTTGCGTGTCTATGGGTGTGTCTTTTTGTTTGTGTCTTTGTGTACATCTGTGTGTGTGTGTGTGTGTGTGTGTGTTTGTCTCTGCGTCTCTGTGTTTGTGTGTGTGTGTGTGTGTGTGTTTGTGTGTGTCTCTGTGTTTGTGTGTGTGTGTGTGTGTGTGTGTGTGTGTGTGTGTGTCTCTGTGTTTGTGTGTGTGTGTGTGTGTCTCTGTGTGTGTGTGTGTGTGTCTGTTTGTGTGTGTGTGTGTGTGTGTGTGTGTCTGTTTGTGTGTGTGTGTGTGTCTCTGTGTTTGTGTGTGTATGTGTGTGTGTCTGTGTGTGTGTCTGTGTCTGTGTGTGTGTGTGTGTGTGTCCCATGCTCCAAGGGTAGCCCTGGGAGCTCTGATGGCTTGTTCACACTCTCTGCTTTGCATTATTTCCAAACTGCAAATACCAAGAGGCTGTGTCACACAGAAGGCCGCCCTGATGCACTTAACAACGGAGCGCGCGCACACACACACACACAGACACACACACACACACACGCATGTGTTGACAAAGACACACACGCAATAGTTGCACATGCTTACACACAAACACACACACAGAAACACACACACACACACACGTGTTGACAAAGACACACATGCAATAGGTGAACAAGTTTACACACAAACACACACACACAGAAACACAGACACAGACACAGACACACACAGAGTACCCTTTTCAATGATGCATGAAGAGGAACACACACAAACACAGAAAAAGGAAGAGGAGCGCACACACACACACACACACACACACACACACACAAGCATTCATGGAAACAAATACCCAATCAAACAAACAACAAAACGCACCGACACAAAAACAAACAGCGAAGCATGAAGGAAACAAACATACACATAAACAAACAAACAGACAAAAAGACAAACAATAAAACACATACACACACACACACACACACATACACCCATTGAAAAGGCATGACCATAAACGCCTTTGAAAACGTACTTGATAAGACCTGGGGCCTTTGTAATGGTGTTGGAGGGGGGGCTTTCTCCCACCACCACCAGCCCCCCCTCTCCCCACCATGGCACCGACAGCACCAAGGCGACATAAAACTCCCATTACAAAGCCAGAAGAGAGAGGCGAGGGGGGAGAAATAGAGGAGTGACGAACAGCGCCGGGAAAAATGGAAAAGAAAGGGCCAGAAAGAAAAGGGATCGGGCCTCCCAGTTCATCTTCATCTGGGCGCCCTGTCCCGGGGCCCAGTTCATGAAATAAGTCCTGCTGAAAATCAATGAGGGCCCCCGGCCGCATAAAGGTCAGCGGCCGGGTGGCGGTGGCCTTGGCTGGGCGGTGGAGCCCAGGCTTGTAGCGGCGAGGCCGGGCTAAGTAGAATTAATGGGCCCATCGATTATTCTGTGCACAACTTAAATTGAACTAAGCAGAGAGTCGTTTCAAAGCGGGGAAGCGTAGCGTGACGTGGGAGAGAGATGCCGCGGCCGCACACACACACACATGCACATAAGGGCGCGAGTACACGCACACATACGGGCGCACGCGCGCACACACACACACGTGGGTGCACACGCGCACGCTCGCACACACACACACGGGCACTTGCGCACAAACGCACACATATACACACACGTGGACGCACACACACACACACACACACACACACACACACAGCGGGTAAATGCTACGTATTTATTTAACGGAAAAAAGCCTCAGTTTCGCCGTTATTGGTGGGATACCTTCAGATTTTTCCAAGGTCCTTCTCTATATCCGTCTGTACACTATTCATGATTCCATAACGCGATGCACTCTTATTTCTGTCTTTTGCCCCTATCTACTCTCGATTTTCTTTAATCATTTCTGGATTACTTTCCGTTTGCGTTAGTTATGGATTTGCGAGTCGACCCCCTGCTGCTAATGCATACGATTAAACCGAAATGAGACCGAAAATCTGGCGTGCCCTTTCGGTTTACACCCCTACAATGTCGCCCAACTATCATTCTCCATCCCCCTCTCCTTCTCCATCTCTCTCTCCAACCCCTCATACCAAGGCTTTCCTTCTCTTTATTTAATGTGTATACACCTATCTTTTCTGTCAGCCCGGGCACTATACCGTCTCTCAATACGCCGTGCCCAAATAAAAGATGGAAGCAGGAAGAGATAAAAAAACAAAAGCCAATAAAACAATGCAGAGTGGAGGGGCCAGCTAGAGAGATCCCAGCAGGGCTCCACCTCCTACACACATCTCTGCTCCCGCTTCCCGCTCTCGCTGCCCCCCCCCTATGGTGTGGCTCCCCATGGAGCCAGGAGGGGGGGGGGGGGGGGGGGAAGCGGCTGGCTGGCTGCATTGGTGGCTGTAAGTAAAGATGGAAGGTTTGACTTGGGGATGATGAAAGAGCAGAGCTGGAGGGGGATGAAAGAGAGTTGGTGAGCGATGAAACGCCAGTCCGGTGGGAGGAGGAGGGATGATGGGGGGGGGGGGGGGGGGGGGGGGGGGGGGGGGGGGGGGTGGATGGAGAGATGGAGCGACGGGATGACAGCGGTATGGCGGGGAGGCGGGCGACGGCAGGGGGTTCACCCGTGGAACATTCTGCTCCGGTGACTAAAGCCAGGAGAGGGGGGATGCCCTCATTTATAATGTATACCGCGGCTGCACCAGACATTTCCATACGTACAAAACAGAGCAGCGGCACCAGGAAGGGTATCGCTGCTGCAACAGAGCCCCGGTATTGCCCCGAGGGCAGTTTCAATATTCTGCCTCTGTTTGTAGTTCCATACTGTTAATTCACATATATGCCGTGTTGCTTAAGTCTTTCCCCCTCACTCTGTAAATCCAACCGGATTAAGGGACTTCAGGACGGTGTGTAAACATGCTTTACCGAAAGATTATTCAAATACCAGGAAGAGGAGGGGAAGAGACATAGCGAGAGAGAGAGAGAGAGCGAGGGAGAGCGAGAGAGCATGAGAGAGAGCGAGAGAAAGAGAGTGTGAGAATGTGAGCGAGCAAGAGGGAGCGCGAGAGAGAGAGAGAGAGAGCGAGGGAGAGCGAGGGAGAGCGAGAGTGAGAGAACGAGAGAGAGAGAGAGAGCGAGAGATGCCGTGTGGGCGTATGAAACCTCGCTCTCAGGACCTGGGCTGGAGGAGAGTGTCACACAACGACGACACAGAATCTGCGAGGTTATGAGAAAGACAGGAAAAAAACTACAGAGACTTGCGCGGTTATTAAACAGCTGAGACAATCATAGATCGTATTCTGGCGAATCTCGTCCAAGACCCCCGGCTTCTCTCGCTCCGCGCTCGTCGTCTGAGCGGCTCGGAGGAGCAAACACACGCACGGCGACGGCAACGGTGGCGGAGATGCAATGAAATAAATGCTTATGACAAGTCGCCACTTAGAGGACGTCTCCGCTGCCGCTGGAACCCGGTGAGCGGCGTGTCACGCCCAACCTCGGCAAACGCTAAGTGACACGCCTAAGTGGGTTCAGGTTGTGCATCCGGGGTAATTCAGTAAAAACACAAATGAGCCTGGCTGGGAAAACAAATCACCGGGCGCCCGATTCTAAATGAAAAAGGAGAAATATGGGAGAGAGAGAGAGAGTGAGAGAGTGGGAGGGATGGAGGGAGAGCGAGAGAGAGATTTTCTTCCCTCCTCTGTACTTCGGAGGATTCTCTTTGGCATGTTTCAACCCATCTGATACACACACACGTGCACGCACGCGCACACACACACACACACACACACACACACACAGCCTAGGCCTTACTCTTGCAATAAACAGCGCTGTATAGACCCGGTGATTTCCTTCATAGGGAATCAATAGAAAATAACCTCACCGGCCATTATTGTCGGTGTCCACCAATCTAGGTTCTTTATCTGCACGACTGTGTGTCATGGGCGACCTTGGGCCCTCCCCTTTCCCCCTCCCACACCCACACACACACACACACACACACACACACCCCTCCACCAAGGTAGATTTCAAGCATAGGGTCTTTTTTTTTGTGTGTATCTGGTCGGGAGGAGGGGACGCGGGGTCATATGGTGCCCTGTTGGTGGGTGTGGTGGTGGTGTTGGTGGGTGTGGTGGTGTTGGTGGGTGTGGTGGCAGCCATCTCCCATGACAGATCAATGTTGGATCCTGGTACAGAGCAAGAGGGCAGGCCCCAGGCGCAGCCTGCTAATAGAATCCCAATGTCATCGCTAACGCTACCGCAGCGGGGGGGGGGGGGGGGGGCTATGGGTCAGCCCGCGGTTCAACACCACCGACACAGGTTAGGAACCGTGCTTCCGCCGAGGGCTACGTGCTGGGTGTGTGTGTGTGTGTTGGGTGTGTGTGTGTTGGGGGTGTGTGGGTGTGTGTGTGTGTGGGTGTGTGTGTGTGTGTGTGTTGGGTGTGTGTGTGTTGGGGGTGTGTGAGTGTGTGTGTGTGTGTGTGTGTGTGTGTGTTGGGGGTGTGTGAGAGTGTGTGTGTGTGTGTGTGTGTTGGGTGTGTGTGTCTGGGTGTGTGGGTTGTGTGTGTGTGTGTGTGTGTTGGATGCGTGTGATCAAACCCTAGTAAACACATGTAGGAGTAAATATGCATCAAGAACGGTTTAAAAGATGAAAAGGTTTAACGGCATAAACCATTGGATCATTCCACACGCCAACAGCACACACGCGGGCCACACCGAACTGCACGCAGGCTCACACGCATGCACACAAGCCGACAGTCCAGTCCATCAACATCTTTCATTCATGCATTCATCCTCGGAATCATGGGAAAACAATATTTTAAATGGAAAAATATAGATAGATCTATATCTATATCCATAAATGAAAAGTATATAGTATAATTGGCAGTAATATCGTAATGTAGTTTAATCTGCTACACAGTACTTCTATTGAGGTGCGACCTACCCATCCCATCACAAAAAGTAGCAAAAGTCCTCTGATCACAAAGAGGTCTTCCTGTCCTTAGTTCACTCCTGCATTCAATCATTCGTTTTTTACTCACACACACACGCACACACACTCGCAGACGCACAGACACACACAGGCCTGTACACACGCAGGTACACGCGACCAGCCGAGCAGGCTGGCCGAGAGGGCATGCGTTCGTTTCCGCTTGCATAAATCCCGGTAATGACCGGCGCGGGTCAGCGTGCCCATCACTGGCCTACTATTACACAAATAAAACCAACACTGATTACCGGGATGTTCAGCCACTGCATCCATCTTCAGTAATTAGAGAGGCACTGTTTTGACTCCCCCCCTCTCCCCCCTCTCTCCACCCTCCATTGTATCTTTTCATATTTTCTCTTTTGAATAGTGGTTTTTTTTTCCTTCTTCTTCTTCCTTTTTTAATTTGCTTGCTCGACGTCTGGTGGCTCGCGGCGGCGGCGGCGGCGGCCTGCTAACGAACTAATGAGGCTGTCTGCTTGGCTGACCAAGGAGGAGACAGGAAGGAGACGAATCGGGAGGGACGGGGGCCAGGGCCGCGGCTCCACCAATCAGACGCCTCAGCCAGGAGGCAGGAGCGTCACGGCGCGGCTCCCCTTCATCGCTCTCTAGTGAGGAGGAGGAAGAGCTCTGCCTCGCATGCGTGGTACAATAGCTAATGTAGTGTGTGTGTGTGTGTGTGTGTGTGTGTGTGTGTGTGTGTGTGTGCGCGCGCGCATGTGTTTCCATGTACGAGTGTGTGTTTGTGTACATGTGTGCTCACGTGTGTGTGTGTGCGTGTGTGTGGGTGCGCACGTATGTGTGTGTGTGTTTGTGTATTTTACGGCAATGATGGCATTGCCTTTGCACAAATGTATGTTTGTGAGTGTGTGTGTGTGTGTGTGTGTGTGATTGAGTGTATGCGTGCCCAAGAGTATGTGCACGAGTACTCATCTGCGTCTGACGTGAGCTGACTGCAAAAGTACACAGCTGTCACATTTAGATCATGCAAGCCTGTAGCATTAATCTGTCATGTAAACCTTGGTCTTTGAGTACCAATGGTACTAAAGGCGATGGATTTTTGTGTGTGTGTGTGTGTGTGTGTGTGTGTGTGTGTGTGTGTGTGCATGTGTGTGTGTGAATGTGTGTGTGTGGCGATGGATTTGTGAATATGCATGTGAATGTGTGTGTATGCGTGTGTGTGCATGCATGTTTATGCGTGTGTGTGCGTGTGTGTGTGTGTGCCTAAGTGTCCCTGTGCACACGTGCAAGAGTGTGTGAGTGCTATAGTGTGTAAGTAAGGATCTAGAGACTCAGATAACATGAGAAGCAGAGCATATGGTCACGTAGTTCCAACCCAGATGCTCACACGAACCTCTGTCGTGAGAGCAAGTGTGGCCATGGGAAGGAGGACATCACGAAGGAGGAAGGGTCGCGCACGTTCTAAAGTTAAGCACAGCCTTCAGCGTCCAGGCTAACACTGGCGTGTGTGTGTGCTGCTGCGTTGTCAGTCACAGCTTTATCATTAGCCTGCTGGGCTAACGATAGCACTGACTTCTGAGGATGAGCTGTGAAGTGCCCCAGCGTTGCTAGCTTATTAGGCAATGTAATCACAACTGCCCTAGCATGTATATATGATGCTGTGTAAACATTGTTGTCGTCTTTGCTGTAGTCTGTGCTAGCATGGAGCTAGCATCGCAGACTCTCGCAGTCACTGAGGGGGGCCTCTTAAAATTCATCACTCCCAATTACAGTCACAGCAGGTCGTGTGGTGTGTGTGAGAGAGAGAGAGAGAGAGAGAGAGAGAGAGAGAGAGAGAGAGAGAGAGAGAGAGAGAGAGAGCGAGGTAGGTCTGGCCCGGTTGGGCCTGACAGCCCCGGTGAGGAGGGGGAAATACGGTCATTTGGGCTAATTCGCCAACACGCTGCTGCTTGCTCTGCCCGTCGATCCGCCTCAGTGTCTGTCTGTCTGTCTGTCTGTCTGTCTGTCTATCCATCTGTCTGTCCACGGGTAATAAATGGGGTCACCGGCGTGTGATCGGCAACTTTCATTTATATGTAAATGACCCGGTCGTCGTGGCAGCAGCAGCAGCAGCTGGGGAGGAGGCTGGAGGCTTCAGGCTGCTCCCGGGTCCGTGTGTACACACTGGGAGGCAGCGCCTCGGAGCGCCATCCAATCACCCCCCCAACCCAACCCCCCCACCGCAAACCCAGCCAAGCTGACTAGTGCTACCGTCTCTATCCCCCTTCTCTACACACGGAATACAGGACGTCTGAATGTCTCTCTCATAAACACACAAACACGCACACACACACACACACACACACACACACACACACACACACACACACACTCGCGTTCTTTCCCTCTCCGTTCTCCCCAGCGCTCTGGATTCAATTTGGCACAGGATCAAATTGTTTATGTGCTCTGTTCACTTTTTCGGGAAGGTTGTTGTTGTTAATGCCTTTGTCGTCGTTGTCGTCGTCGTTGTCGTTGTGATGCTTAACATGCAAAACGGCTCCCCCCCCCCCCCCCCCCCCTGTCTGATCACCGATGCCCTCGCCCGTCAAACACAAACATAAATACGCTCGCCGTTTAGCGTGTCTCCGTGCCGACGTAAAACGGCGGCGGTGAAGACATGGTAAAACATTGGCTGATGCAATTTCACAACACACAAGGACTCGGCGCTGGCAGCCGACCAGTCCGTCAGGATCACCGCGGCGTTGTCCTCCTCAGCGTTCAAACCAGCATGAAACGCAGCCGTTCGGATATGCAAACGGCGTTCTGCGTCCTCCCTAGTGTAGCGTCTTGTTACACTCTCCCTCTGTCTGGACGAGCAATTCATTCTTTCCTCACTTGTATTACTTTCGGTGGATGCGTTCGTCAGACGACACACCTCTCGTTCTTGTTTTTTTTGGTTTTCCACTAGGTTGGGTTTAATTGCGTTCTCTATCAGGTAATGCAATTGCAAACTTTTCCCTGGAAGGTAGGAGCGAGCCTGAGCATTTTTTTATTTTCTCTCTCGCAGCGAAACAGTGTTTACATGAACAAACTAAGCACTAAGGGGGGATGATGAGCAGCCAGAGTTGATGTGTAAGTACGGAGGCCAGCGCGATAATTAACGAAAGCTACTCATGTTAAGCTGCTCCATATGCTTCACATATGTGACGGGGGAACTGAACAGAGAACAATCTAACCCTGTTCACAGAGATGGCCACAGCAAGGTGAACAACACCAAGAATGAAGATTTCTTTTTTTATTCAACTACCTCCAGTCAAGCTATTTTTATAGAGCACATTCAAAAATAAACAGGGTTGACCAAAGAGCTGTATAGCTGAAGAAAATGTGCTTCAACATGGATATTGTATGGCTACTTCTGGTTGTCTCCTACCCATACATACACGGTTTGTGGTTCTAATGAGTGACATGTGTGTTTCCCTTGCTTCAGGACACCTTTGTGAATAGAGACCATTACATGTTGTGTGGTTCAGCAGGAAACATTAAAAAACAATGAAATATATGAGGTAAAAAGCAGCTGGCTAGGGTGCATTTTGGTTCATTACCCAGATAGCGCTATTGTGCTGATGCAGAACTGGCATCCTTTAAATTCCTGCCTGCTTTTGACACCAGAGATAATTATACTTCCACAAATAATGGAGTGCACCTTGTCCACTTCCTACGGAGCAGGCCTAATGAGATTAATACACCGGGAACGGATAAAAGTACTTTGAAATAAAACGTCATTAACATTTTTGCTAGCTATGTCTCAAAACTGCATGCATGTGTGTTTGCTCTAACACACACACACACACACACACAAACACACACACACACACGCATACACACACACACACACAAACACAACCAGACATACCCACACACACACACACACACATATACAGACACACATACACACACGTATACAGATATACCCTCACACACACACACACACACAAACACACACACACACACCTATACACACATACCCACACGCACAAGTATACCATCCCACACACACACAGACACCAACACACACACACACACACACAACCAAATCGACAGGCTCTGTTAAAGTGAACTTGGGTTTCAAGAGTGCCGCATGTATTGCATCATTTGCATTGGCCAGGAGTCCTGTTTACAAGTCCTGACTTATTCATGGGGGAGTGCTTTTGATGATGCATTGATTTCATTATCAAGATCTGTAAGTTATTCTTTATCTGCAATGTGTATTTATTCATGTCCAACCCTTAAAAATGAAATATGTTTCAGCTTCTAATTTGGCACCGAGGGCTGTGAATCTTTTGATTTAGGTTCAGTTAATAATTAATACGAATAATATGAATCCATCTGCCTGTACATCAAGACTTAGAAAAAAAAGCCAAGTCCCACGTCTCTGTAGCGGGGGGGAATGCAAGCACCTTTCAAAAACGTGTTTCATTCCATTCCTCTCCTATCCCTCTCTTTGAGAATTAGAAGTCTTAAATTGTTCAGAGTTTTGGAGCAGAGTCATAATCCCACTGAAAGTGTCTCAAAGAGAATTCTTCTGACAGCGTTGTTTCAAGCTCTTTCTTTCTGTTACTAGTTCTGAGATGTTGAGGCACTGTGTGTCGGTTGGGCTACCATGGCTTGTGTGTGTGTGTGTGTGTGTGTGTGTGTGTGTGTGTGTGTGTGTGCTTTAGTGAGTGTGTGTGTGCTTTAGTGAGTGTGTGTGTGTGTGTGTGTGCTTTAGTGAGTGTGTGTGTGCTTTAGTGAGTGTGTGTGTGTGTGTGTGTGCTTTAGTGATTGTGTGTGTGTGTGTGTGTGTGTGTGTGTGTGTGTGTGTGTGTGTGTTTGTGTAGGCCTGTGCATGAGAGAGAGTAATTGATATCAACTTTGTTTCAGATTTCTTCCTCAAGTAGGTGACTGGATAACTGCAGGTATCTGCATCATCTGAAAACGCAACTGACAATACCGGGGACACACTCTCTTTTATTATCTCTCTCCCTCGCTCCCTCTGTCTATATCTCCCGTTTCTCGCTTTCTCTATCTCACAGCTTCCTCTCCCATCCATTCACTCAATTCCGTACCCACTGTGAGGGTGATAAAACCCCATCTCACTGAAACCCTGCCTAATAAATTCGATTTGTTGGGAAATACATACTGCATGTACACACACACACACACACACAGGCACAGTCACACACACACACACATACACAAACAGATGTACAACCACACACACACACCTGCACACACATACAGACACACAAAGAGCCGAACTACACAGACACACACACACACGCACTCACAAACACACACACACACACACACACACACAAACGTGTTTACATCCAACAAACATGGTTTTTCGAGGTCAAACAAAAGGCATTTCTATCTCTGCATTTACATTACTTTCCAGTGATTTTTTTGTGATTGTATTTAATGTATGTGTTTGTTAGAGTGCATGTGTTGCAGTGAGGGTGCGTCACACAATTGTGGTTCCTAGCAATGCCAACAACATATTTCCCGGTTAAATGCATTGTTTTGTTTTATGACGGCGTGGACGCACATCATTTAAGAGTTCAGAAGTCTGCATCCAAACAACAAAGTGATTTGCATGCAGAGAGAGACGCGGCCGTTAAATATACACGTGTGCAGGGCTGGCACACGCACAAATAGCATGTCCACACGTCACATATATGTACACGGCCATGCACTACTCGCCACCAACGCCTGCATGAAGCCCATGTGTGTGTGCCTGAGCGTTTGTCAGCAAGCATGTGCCTCCTTTTGTGTGCGTGTGTCAAGACATAGACATGTGCACATTGTGTGGTGGTGGTCTACCCCCCCCCACACCCAGAGTTGTCAGAGGGAGCTCTGTGTCTTCATTTGCCCAGCCGGCTGGCGACCTTGCACAGCATAGTCTGTGCTCAACCACTGCCTAATAAACACCGCAAGGCCAGGGAAACAAATTCAAATAAATCGCTCTGCCTCGTGAGTGAAAAGCAGGCATTCTGGTTGTCGATCGCAGCGTGTGGGCGCACGCAGACACATAGGTACAGTATGGAGCCCACACGCATCCACATGCATACTACATGCACAAATACTGGCCTACACATCTGTTCTGTTGTCAGTTTGCTGGAAGGAATGGGTTTGACTGTGTGCGTTGAAAACCTGTTGTTTATTTTTTTCGCATTTTCTTACCCACTTCAGAATGAGGGTCAACAATGATACCTGATATCCCAGGTAGAAACACACACCCACACACACCCCCTCACATACACACACAGACACACATACAAACACACACCCCCACACACACAAACACACCGATACACACACATACAAACACACAAACACACAGGCAATCCCTCAGCTCTGACTACAATAGAGGAAAGAAAAAACAAAATCATCAGAAAGGAAAAGATCAAAAAACTCCAAAGCCAAAAAGAAAGGGAGCGCAAATGAGAGACAGATACAGAGAGAGGGGGAGAGAGAGCGAGAGCGAGAGCGAGAGAGAGAGAGAGCAACAGAGCGAGCGAGAGAGCAAGAAAAGAGAAAAGTTTGAGTTTGTATCTGTCTGTTTGTTTTCCTCGGGGGAGTGTGTATTTGCGTGTGCGTTGGTGTGTTTATGCGTGTGCCTGTGTCTATGTGTGTTGAGTGGGGTGCTTGTAGCAGCGATAACCTGACCTTTAAAGGTGGTCTGGAGTTGGGTGAAGTTGTCTTTCTTCCTCACTTAAAGGGGAGTGACATTTAATAGTCCCCACAGGTCACACAGGGCAACAAACACCAAATAAAACCTGCCAGACAACTAAAATAGGAGTGCACTCTCCCACTCAGGTGTGTGTATGTGTGCGTGTCTTTGTTTGCGTGCGTGAGTTTGTGCATGCATGTGTGTGCGTGTGTGTGTGTCTCTATGCGGTTGACCGCAATCTGTGCTTTGTTCAAGTTAATCGTATTTTTTTCATTAATTCACAAGGTTGAGGTCAACTGATGCATCAGTCAATATGGTTGGAGAGAGCTGGCCCTTTAAGACATATTGGTAGCAAACATCAATTTGGGCGAATATGAGAGTAATAAATTGGTAATGCACAACCTCATCAGAAATATATGCAACACATGTCTTTTTCTGGTCAACTGGAGCGTCATATAAATGTGGAACGCTCCACAAAATAATTAAATATAAGCATTTACCCCGGAAATCTAAAATCACACACTTCTCTAATGTGCCTTTACTTGGTTTCACATGATATGCCCTAAACATGTTTCTCCTGCCAAAATACACTGCCGTTCCCCCTTCGCCCCCCTCCCTCACACCTCCCCTCTCACTGGAGCAGGGCAATTAAGAGCAAGCACTGGAGAGAGAGAGGGAGGGAGGGAGGGAGAGAGAGAGAGAGGGAGGGAGGGAGAGAGGGAGGGAGTGGGGAGGGAAGAGGAGAGAGGGATGCGAAAGGATGGAGAGAGGGAGGGGGCATTTAGAGTGGTAGAGGGCGGAGGAGAGGAAGGGGCATAAACAGGGGCAGGGGAGATGGAGGGGGTTTAGAGAAGAGGGAGAAGAAAGACGGAGAGAGGGTTGATGGAGGGGAGGGAGGGAGGGGGGGAGGAAGGGAGGGAGAGTGATAGCCCAAAGCTTCCCTGGTGCCCCAACAGAAAGGCCCTCTTGCCATTGGCCACTGTAACAGATCCCCGTCTCTGGAGTTTTAAATGATTCAAACGTTTGCCCTTCGCTGTTCCTGTAGTGGGCAAAGACATTCATTGTCTACCCCCTATCTCCCTCTCCATCCCTCTCTCTTTTCATCTCTCCCCTTCTCTCGCTTTGTTGCCCTCTTAGTCACTGCCTTCCTTTCTTTCTTTCCATCTCCCCGTCCCTCTCTTCCTCTCTGTGCCCCTCCCTCTCTTTTTCAATGTGTGGCTCTCTATAGTGGTTCATGGAATTCATCCCATGGCTTGTCTCTGACCCGGGGGGGAACCTGTCGCCTCTCCCCCCTGCGGCCGTGGTCATGTTCTCCACCCACTGATGGGGCTTTCTCACCCCGTCCCGAGAATCTGTTGCCTCATTCTCTGGTTCCCCCAGTGCACGCTAGGGGAACTTCTTCCAGCAAAGGCTTAAAAGTGGAGTTCGGGAGTTTAAGACGCAGATTTTTATTAAAAGCGGAATCTAATTTGAAGATTTGGGGAACACTGTAAAGTGTACGTTATCTCTCACAACGCTGACATGGGGATTATGGGATTAGCATCCGCTGCAAACTCAAGGAAAATAACGAGTGGGTACACTATGCGAACAGTAAGGGAGTACAGTAAGTGACAGCTGACATACCGTCCGCCATAAATCCCCATCCCAATCACTTCACCTGCGTTTCATTGACATGTATTGTTACCGTGAAACACACAGCGGATGTGAGTGGTTGGATAAACACACACTCCTCGGGGGGGGGGGGGGGTGGGGGGGAGGCAGTGATGTCCTGGGACAGGCTGGGCGGGCTCCAACAGCTCACTGAGCTAGGCTTCTAGCTCCAGCTCCTGTGAGGAGCCGTGGAGGGGATGCCTGATCTCAGCGGAGCCGCCGGTGCGATCCCCCGGCCTCATTACGAATGCACCACAGGCCCCCGTCTCACGACGTTACGCTGCTTCTTACATCTGGCATAATCTCATAGTTTAGATTTGCTGCATCCCATAATGAGCGAATTATAACTTCACACAATGGAGAGCGAGGGAGAGGGGAGGAGAGGGTGAGAAATGATATCGGGGGGGGGAGAAGTGGGGAGAAAGGGTGGGCAGAGGGAATAGGAAAGGAATCCACAAAGACCGGATCAGAAGGCAGGGAGGTACGGATAAAACCAGGCGAGGGTGGAGGAAGCGAGGAAGCATGGGAGAAAGATAAGATAAATGAAGGACGGAAGCAAACCAGGGAGTCAGTAGTTGCAGTGAATATAGAGCGATACAGGCGAGAAGGATGGAGACACAGGAAATAATAAAGAATAAAAATAAGGGACAAATAAAGAATGAAGGAAGAACGATAGGAAGGAAGGGAGGAGGGAAGGAAATGGAATCCTAGAAATGAGCTCAGATGAACAGATAAATAGAGAGAGGCTTGAATCAGAGATAGAGATAGGGTAGGCCTGCAGAGTCTGTCTGTTGTTACCATCAGCCCTGTTTACACGGTGATGACCCTGATGGGAGCGGACACGTTGACAGGACCCAGCCTGATGCTTATTGGGGCCTCGGGGGGCCGGAGAGACCACTGCGTGGACGGGGAGCTTGGCCTGCTCTTATAAATACATAAATAAGTGCATAAATAAGCCCAGCACCAGACCTCGCCTTGACATGGTAGATATAGCACCTGGGGCATTAGGAAGAGACACCGTCTCTCAGCCTCTCACTCTGGCCTCTGATCGTGCCCTCACTCTCCATCACTCTCTCCGGCTCTCTCTATCTCTCTTTGTGGCTGTCTCTCTCCATCTCACCCCCTCACTCTATCTCTCTGTTGCCTCAACTCTCTCTCTCTCTCTCTCTCTCTCTCTCTCTCTCTCTCCCTCTGCTGTCTGCATTGATTGATGTGGATGAGGGGGATCAAAGGCGGCTGAACTGTAGCACTCAGGAAGATGGAGAGATAGAGGGCAGGGAGAGTGAAGGGAGGGAGAGGGTAGGGGCAGGGAAAGGAGGGAGGGAGGGAGGTGAGGGAGGGAGGTGAGGGAGGGAGGGAGGGAGAGGGTAGCGGCAGGGAAAGGAGGGAGGGAGGGAGGGAGGGAGGGAGGGAAGGGATTACAAAGCAGAGCAGATAAAGGGGAGCGGGTGTTGCCCAATATTCGATCCCCTGCATGGGTCCTGGGCTGGCTGTCACTCAGCCCCCTGGAGATGGGGGCCGCTACGAGGGTCTGAGTGAGACACAGCCGCTGCCCCCCCGAGGGGACCGCCGCCATAAATTCCCTCTTTTACTCTTCACTCCTTCGCACTCCATCCCCCTTCTTCTTTTTTATCCGCCCCTATGTCCCCTGTTTCTCCTCCGCCTGCTCCCGCCTCTCTGGCTCTCCCCCCCCCCACCCCCCCCCCCTCTCCATCTCTCTCTTTCATCTCCTCTACTGGGGGGAAATAGGGGAGGGGGGAGGGAGGGAGCCAAGCCAAGTGCCATTAATCTCCTATCTAATAACACTGGTAATGTTACACATTATTGGAAAGGGATGGGCAAAATGAACCAATAAGTTATCCGATACGGGTCTCCCTTCTGCACGCACTCCCCGATCCCAAGGACATTTAGGCTAAAAGAAGAAAAACACACACAAGCACACAGGCTGGGGCCAAATGAGAGCCAACGAGAGAGACAGAGAGAGAGAGAGAGAGAGAGAGAGAGAGAGAGAGAGCGAGACCGACAGAGGCCGTGCATGAGGGAGAGACAATGATTCAGGAGGAGAGAAAAAGACGGATAGAGTGGGATCAAACAGGAGAAAGAGAGCAAGAAAAAGATGGAGAGGGGAGGTAGAGGAGGAGAATTAGCAACGGATTGAGCGCGGGCAACGTGAAATATTTCCTGCTATCGACCCCTGCGCCGGGGACATGCATAGATTTTTGTACATGGAAGATAAGTGTCTTTGATAAAGTAGGTTAGCATTGATTAATCCATGAAATCTCGCGGCTGCGGACTCGAGGTAAATAAGTAAGCTTTCCTATTGTCTCCCACTGCGGGGCTCTCCGGCACGGCAGGGGGCTTCATGCCCATTCCGTTGCTTAGGTGTCTGTTATTTTGGACAAAGATGGGCGATCAATGGAGTTGACATTTGTTAGTGCGAAGGATCCACAATGCAATCGAGGTATGAGGCTCGTAAGAAGCGGTGAGATGCAGAGAGACGGGGTGGAAAGGTCACGGCTAATCTAAAGGGAACAGGAGTTATTTATCTATACACAGCAGGAATAAAAAAACAAGACGACAGACGCAATCTATACACACACACAGGGGGATAATGGAGATGCTGTGTTCGCACACATACACACACACACACACACATACCCACGCAAACCAAACACACACACACAGGCACACAGACAAAAAAAAACACACACACACACACACAAACACACACACACATAGACAAACCCAGGCCCAAAAGTACATGTATACGTATAAATTATACAAGCACACACACACACACACACACACACACACACACACACACACACAATGATGTATGCATGCTGACAATGACTAGAACCTTATGGTTTGGTCAATTCCTAGTAGCTCATTTGCCGCTAAACTGTATCAACTGTTAAGCGAGACATCAGGTGTCTATAGTATAAACCTCAGATCACGTTCTCAACACATCAGGGAACACCAAAAGGCCGCCTCATGCCAACAGCATCTTCCACCGCTTCCTACTCCAACCATGGGACCCCCTCCTTCTGTTTGGCCCCAGCCCCCAGGTCCTGCTGTATGCTATCTCTGCCCTAATGGCCGACTTCTGCTACTGCTGCTGCTGCTGCTGCTGCTGGATTTATGATGCCGGGGACCGACCAATCAGATTAATCCTATGACTCAGCATGGTGGCCGAGGCCGTACCTTTCCGCCCAGCGTGCTTTAGGGTGGCGGCGTTTAGTGGCTAACTCGACTTAACCGCTACACGCTCGCCGGAGCTGCCTCTACAATGCATGGGCCTCGTCGCTGATGCAGCCGCACACATGACTGTTTACTTAATGCCTTATCCATTCACCTATATTAAGTGCCCTTAAAGGGGCACACACGCCTTTTCTCCCTCATTCATTTAGTGCTGCACTATGTATTTCTATAAGGCGCCAGGACACACACGTGAGCACTGGCAGACGTAATAAGCGGTTTAATAATTCATATTAAATCTGGGGAGGAGATTCATGGTGTGTGTGTGTGTGGTGTGTATTAAGTTTATGGATCTGAGCTCTCCTCCAGAAGCAATAAGGGGAAATATAATATTGTGCATCGCAAACACAGGGTAACGCGTCCTTAGCATGGAGTGTTTCAGGGGTATTATGTGTGGTTGTGGCGCGGTGGATTGCAGAGACAATCGAAATATCACAACAGAAGAAAAGTAATACAGAGATGGACAATCAGACAGACGGACAGACAAACAGGCAGACACTCGCAGAAGGGCCTTTCTGCAAACCCGTTTGCGGCCCATTCTCTCACTTGTAAACATTCCTTCGTTTCCCACACTCTTTAACATTCGAGGAGGTGTCTACTTGATCTCTCTCTCTCTCTCTCTCCCTTTCGCTCTCTCTCCCACACTCTCTCACTCACTCCCTCTATCGTTAAACCATCCCTTTCTTCTCCCATTCTCATCAACAGCTGTGCGGGGGAGGAGTAGATGTCAAAATATTTGGCAGCCTTGTCTAGTGTCGGTGTAGCATTTTAACCTCCCAGGTTATTACACATACACAGGTCTGTCTGACATCCCCCCTCAGGCATTAGGCTCAAATCTGCATCACACCCACCCAGTGCACAAATACCTCCCGCCCCCCCCATTCTCTCTCGCTCTCTCTCTCTCACACACATTATTATACATCAAGCAAAAACACAACACAAAAAATAAGAAACCTCTCCCCAGCCCTTACCAATCTCCCCCAGTGCCCCCCCCCCCCCCTCCCACAGTGTACAGGGTACTCTTTTCTACTCCTCTCTGCTCCTCTCCTCTCCCCTCCCCTCCTCCCCTCTCCCCTCCTCTCCTCCCCTCTCCTCTCCCCTCCTCCCCTCTCCTCTCCCCTCCTCCCCTCCCCTCTCCTCCCCTCCCCTCTCCTCTCCCTCTCCTCTCCCCTCCCCTCCTCCCCTCCCCTCTCCTCTCCCCTCCTCCCCTCTTCTCTCCCCTCCCCTCCTTCCCTCTCCTCCCCCTCTCCTCTCCCCTCCCCTCCTCCCCTCCCCTCTCCTCTCCCCTCCTCCCCTCTTCTCTCCCCTCCCCTCCTTCCCTCTCCTCCCCCTCTCCTCTCCCCTCCCCTCCCCTCCTCCCCTCCCCTCTCCTCTCCCCTCCTCCCCTCTTCTCTCCCCTCCCCTCCTTCCCTCTCCTCTCCCCTCCTCCCCTCCCCTCTCCTCTCCTCTCCCCTCCTCCCCTCCCCTCCCCTCTCCTCCCCTCCCCTCTCCTCTCCCCTCCTCCCCTCTCCTCTCCCCTCTCCTCTCCCCTCCTCCCCTCTCCTCTCCCCTCCCCTCTCCTCCCCCTCTCCTCTCCTCTCCTCCCCTCCCCTCTCCCCTCCTCCCCTCCCCTCTCCTCTCCCCTCCTCCCCTCTACTCTCCCCTCCTCCCCTCCTCCCCTCTCCTCTCCCCTCCTCCCCCTCTCCTCTCCCCCCCCCCACCCCCCCTAGCACCAGCCAGGCCTCACCTTGTTAAGTCACTGCACCACTACATTAGGGATGGTCAAGCACGCACTTAATGTTAATATAACATGCTACCTGTAATTGGCCCCAATGTGTTCACACACACACACACACACACACTCGGCATGCATACATAACCGCACGCACACACAGTCACACAGTCACACTTAGAAAATCCCACACTGAATCCCGCCCCACACACACACACACACACGAAATAGGTCACACTTCGATTGCATACCAAGTCCCAGGAACGCAGACACATGCATACACATATACATATATATACATATATATATATATATATATATATATATATATATATATATATATATATATATATATATATATATATATATACACATACATATATACTAGCCAAGGCTACCTGGCCCCGGCCCGACGTTCTGGTTCCCGGTGGCTTTGAGTCGGCCCGTGGTGATGGAGATTATTTCCAGAGGAGAAGAGAAAGGAACGCCGCAGGGCATTCGACAGCACATTTAAATCAGATGTCATGGGGCTGATATACAGCGCCTCAGTGTGCTAACTGTCAAAGTATGCGTGCACGCACGCTGTAGTCAGTCGCGCAGGCGTGCACACACACACACGCGCACAGCACACACATACACACACACACACACACACACACACACGTAAGTGCGCGCTTATGTGAGCCTTTGCATTCCACACACACACCCATACAAACGTATATACACAAACACACATACTGACACATTTCCATTTAGAAGCGTGCACACACACACACACACACACATTTCCATTTAGAAGCATGCATTCCACACAGCCACACACACAAACATGTATACACACACACACACACACACGCATCTCCATCTTTATATTATGTATATACAGGGACACAACATGTACATACACTGAGCCCCCTCCCCCCCCCCCACTGCGTATGCATACATATGCTAATGTGGTATATATACGTGGGTGTAACTCAGGCATGGCTGACAGTTGCCTTGCTCAGCAGTGGGAGGACCCCAACAACACACACACTCACACCCACACACACTCACCCCCACCATACACACACTCACACCCACACACACACACACCCCCACCACACACACTCACACACACTTGTCTTTCCAAGCACACACTACTCTGTGCCATACAAATACATTGACACAAAAAAAAGAGAAATTGTTGGTATGCACATGAGCGATTTAAAGATGTAATCCGCTCCCCTCACCTAAAGTACGCGGTATGACAGTCGGTGAGATTTATTTAAAAGTGAGCGCACTTTTAATATACGTCCATATGACAAATTCTCAGTCTGCAGTTCTTAAACAAGACTGAGAGAGACAGGGGAATGGCTCACAGGGCTGTTGAGGAAAACCCTCGCAGACAGAGATTTAAATAGAAACAAATCCCATTTCCCCTCGAGCAAATCCAAAAACCTCCAACTGCACCTTTTAAATAAAAACCATCCCCAGACCCATTACAGAAGTATGAGCTACACATTACAATTCGTTATCCGTCTCGGCGATTGACCACTGCTTTATTCTCGTTCAACTTCTCAATGAGTTAACACGGCAAGCGTTTGCTGTTTCAGGACCATGGAGAGTGGCTACATCATTAAATCAAATCCTTAAACTAACTCCCTGCAAACCAGGAAGAAAGGAACACCAATCTTAACAACCAAGGCACTGTTGGGGTCCGGTCGCCCCCTTAAAGTATGTAGTCATTCGTTATCTGCACGCTGCATTGAATGATTCAATCTATGGCACTCCACAGATTTCACATGGAACTGCGTCAGATCACAAACGGAATTGTGCTGCTATTTCATGGTGTCTTTAACACAACCACGAGTTTACGTGTGCGGCATTAATTATTACCTACCCCCCCCTTGAGAGACTTGTAGGTACAGGAAGACACCAATTACACCTCGGTTTGAGCGGTGTGTGAGCGTGAGTGTGTGTGACTCCTCTGGGGGTGACCCCTGATTTACAAGGTACAGTAGGAGAGGATATGCTGTTGTGAGCTAATGGAATAGCCCCGGCGAATGCAACCCGCCCAATGATTGAATGCATTAATATTTATGCAAATGCTGGTAACCCGGAATGTAAATATTGTTAAGTCAAGGTGCGGCGGGGGGGCCATCATTCCTGCCCAACGTCTGCATAACAGATGACCCATTTTGGATCCGACCGCACAGGGAGTCAGTGCAGGGGGTCAGAGAGAGTGAGTGAAGTTACGAAAACAAAGATGGAGGAGGAAGGTAAAGGGCGATTCCAAGGGATCTTTGACAGTGCGAGTGCGTGTAAGTGCGTACCTGCGTGTCCGTGTGTGTTTGTGTGCGTTGGCGTACGCGTGTGTGAGAGTGCCTTGGGTGAGATGGGGGTGGGGGGGTGAGATATAGTCAGGGAAATGGGGGTGGGTGGGCACGGAAGGGAATATAGAGTGAGTTTATGGGCTTGGTGAGGAGATAGGGTCTTCATGGCGCTGGTGGTGAATCACTGCGGCCTGTCTGATAAGCTCTGACTCACACAGCGAAGAGCAGGGGATTGGAGACCACGCGGGAGAGGGGTTGTAGGTGCCGGGGGGACGGTTACTGTGTGTGTGTGTGTGTGTGTGTGTGTGTGTGTGTGTCTGTGTGTCTGTGTGTGTGTGTGCATTTTACTGTTTGTTTGTTATTTTGTGTACGAGACCAACGTTATGATTGACAATGTGCAAATGTCTAGATGCATGCAAATGAATGTGTGTGTGTGTGTGTGTGTGTGTGTGTTTGTGTGTGTATGTGTAATGGGTATGTGTGTTTATGCATGCAGGTTTGAATATTTGTATGCGTTAGGTTTGTGTGTGTGTGTGTGTGTGTGTGTGTGTGTGTGTGTGTGTGTGTGTGTGTGTGTGTGTGTGTGTGTGTGTGTGTGTGTGTGTGTGTATATGTGTGTGTTTGTGTCTTTAAGTGTGCATGAGTTTGTGCATCTGTTATGGTGTATACTCTGTGTGTGTTTGTGTGCACGCATGCGTATCCGTGTGTATGTGGGCGCGTGTATCTGTCTGTATACGTGTGTTTGTGTGAGTGTGTATACGTGTGTTTGTGTGTGTGTGTGTGTGTGCATGCGCGTGTGTCCTGCAGCGGTGACAGTGAAGGTCGGCGTGGAGGGCGTGTCCCAGCCCTCCCAGCTGTGGCCTGAGGCTAAGGAGCCATCACTGTCACATCTCTGTCTCTGTGTGTGCTGCTGGCCCTGCTGCAGTGCAGCACACTGCCCTGACTCTCACTCACACATACACACACACACACACACACACACACACACACACACACACACACCTAAAGTCCAAATAGAAATAGACACAGATAAACACACTGTCCCATGCTGCTGCAAGGCAATTTTCTCCCGTGTCACAAACAAACACACACACATGCACCAATACACAAGTGCACGTGCACTCGCATGTGCACAAGCAGACACACACACACACACACAGAAACACACACACACATGCCCTATCAAACCCATGTTAACACAAAGGCAACCACACACAACCTATACACACACACACACAAAAAGAGATGTATATTTTTCTACATTGCCTGCAAATCCACTGCAATAACTCCTGTATAATCTAAGGCAAATACCCCCCCGACCTTAAGCCCTATCTATCCATATTCTCACTCCCACTGAAGATACAATAAGTCTCTGGTTTAATGGAAGAACCTAATGACCTTGTCTAAACTCATCCACTGCTGTAGAGAGCGCAATCAATCCAAACGGATAGATCGTCTCATCTGACCTGTGATGTGTTCAGCTGATGCTAAATGGTTGGAAATGAACGCTCTATGCAGTGACTTATATCCAGAGAAGGCTGTGTAGTGAATTATATCCAGTGAAAGCTTTACTGTGAATGATATTCAATCAACGCTATGCAGTGAATGCTGATCATTGATTCAATTATATCCAGTGAATGCTTAACTGTGAGAATTATATCCAGTGAATGCTAAACAGAGACTGAAATGTATCAATTGCATACTGACCAGGGAATTGAAAAAAAATTCATTAAATGCTAAACAGTAAGAGATCTAAATCCAGTGAATGCTAAAACGTGGGTGAACAATATCCAGTGAATGCTTTTCAGTGATTGCTATTCAATGAGTGCTATTCAGTGAATTCTAAAAGAAAGAGTGAATTGTGTCGGGTGCATCGTACTTCGTGACTGCTTTGCAACGGCCACCACCCACTAAACACTAAGCATGCTGCATCTTCATCACGCTCCGTGTGACCTCAGCGTATGAAGCATGCTTTGAGGTGCTGGTTGCCATGGTGTTGATCTCTGCGTGTCTCACAGAGCTGTTACTCCCAGAGCGAGGGTCTCTTCTTCACGGCCCGCTGAATGGAGGATCAGCAGGCAGAGCGTGTTTAATATGCGTCTGCGTCCGAGAGTCTGCGTGTGGACACACTTTGTATCCACAAGACCAGTCTCTCGACCTGTGCCTCTTGGATGGATTTGTTAATCTGTGCATGTGTATGTGTACGTGTGCGTATTTGTGTGTGTGGGTGTGTGTGTCTGTGTGTGTGTGTGCGTATAACACAGTTAGCCATAACTCAAATCAACGCTCCAGCCGACACACACACACACACACACACACACACACAGAGCAGCGGCAGCAGGTTGCCGTCTGGATCCGGGGCGTAATTAAATTCAATAAATAGGTGAAGGTGAAGAAATAAATCAAGTGGAAACTGATGAACAACAGATGAGATTAAATGCCACTGAGGCGTGCAAACAAATATTTCAATAGCGTTTTCCAGCGCGCACAACGGGGGGGGGGGGGGGGGGTGAGGCCACCGCCATGTTAAGGCTGCAGTGAACCGCACCACTTTCTCCCCAGCGAGGAAAGTTTGTTTTCCTCAGCCACTCCCGGTGTCCTCCATGACTCCCCCAACAGACTCCCCCCACCGACTCCCCCCCGATGACTCCTGTCTAGCGATACACGATCCTCACCAGGGGGGCAGGGGGGGAGGGGGAGTGACGGAGGGTGTGAGGGAGGGAGGGAGAGAGAGAGATGGGGAGGGAGTGGGGGAGAGGGAGAGAGAAAGAGAGAGAAGGGGAGAGAGAGAGGAGGAGGAGAGAGAGAGAGAGAGAGAGAGAGAGAGAGAGAGTGATAGACAGAAAGGGGGGAGAGCGAGATGGGGAGGGAGCGAGAGAGGGGGAGAGAGAGAGAGAGTGATAGACAGAAAGGGGGGAGAGCGAGATGGGGAGGGAGGGGAGAGAGAGAGCAAGAGAGGGGGAGAGAGAGAGAGAGTGATAGACAGAAAGGGGGGAGAGCGAGATGGGGAGGGAGGGGAGAGAGAGAGAGCGAGAGAGGGGGAGAGAGAGAGAGAGTGATAGACAGAAAGGGGGGAGAGCGAGATGGGGAGGGAGGGGAGAGAGAGAGAGCGAGAGAGGGGGAGAGAGAGAGAGAGTGACAGACAGAAAAGGGAGTAAAGCGACTAGAGGCTATGTCCCTTGCCCTTCCAGCCCCTGTTTTCCAGCATTGCTTTATTCAGATTCCGGGGCCGCCGCCCACTCTTTATTAATGACTATTGAAGTAGCAATTAATGCTGCATAATACATGAACTACAGCTGTGCACATCTGAATGAGCTCTCTGATTAGCTGCTAAAGAGGGGAGGAGAAAATACCGCTGGTGCATATTAATACTTTAATTTGTGTGCCAGAGAGTTTGTGTGTGTGTGCATGTGTGGGAGTGTGTTTGTGAATGCTTGTGTGTGTTTGTATGTGTGTATAAGAATGTGTTTGTGAGTAAGTGTGCGTAAGTTTGACTGTGTATTTACCCGTGGGTGTGTTTGTGTTAGTGTGCATGTGTGCAAGTGTTTGTCCATGTCTGTGTTTGTGTAGGGGAAGGGGCGTGTTTGTAGACTCTTAAACAAAAGAAAATAAAAATTGGCCAAAAGACAACCAGATTCCTGGAGAGAGGGCAAAAGAAAGAGCGACAAACAGCGGGAGAGAGAGAGAGAGAGAGAGAGAGAGAGAGAGAGAGAGAGAGAGAGAGAGAGAGAGAGAGAGAGAGAGAGAGAGAGAGAGAGAGAGGTGGTACCAGCCATAACATCTATTCTTTTGTTAGCGTTTAAGCAGCATGAGTCATTAGGACTTGATTCACGCAGTGTTCTGCTCACTGCGCTCCACACCCCAGCGTACTGCCCTCGTGGGCATCACATGCCTAAGTACTTAAAGTCCCCAGAATGTAAATTAGGTTTTTCCTTTCCCTTTTTTTTTTTTTTTTTTTTTTTTAAACAGGCATTGTTCAAGGCCACACCTGGTGCTCTGAGCGCTCCCTGCTCTGCTACACAGTGAATTAATGAGGGGGTCCTTGCAGACGGGAGGTCAGCTCGCTGGTTATTCATACATGGGCTGCAAACCAGGCTGGAGAAATTCAGATATGGATGCTTCTATTTAACTTGTGAGTGTGTGTGTGTGGTGTGTGTGTGTGTGTGTGTGTGTGTGTGTGTGTGTGTGTGTCGGTGTGTCGGTGTGTCTGTGTGTGCATGTTCTATGTGTGTGCACGTTTTGTGGGTTTGTGTATTTGTGTGTGTTCAAATATGTCTTGGAGATGCACAACAATTGGCCGAAGGTAACACTGTACATCACAGGCCAACAGTGCAAACCACCATCGAGAGGCCGGTGTTTGGCTGCTGCGCAAAGACTTTCACAGAGTCTGGTTTGTTGCTCCCAGCAGTTCCCCTCCTCACACACGCCTCCCTCACCAGCCCTCTTGTGGGCGTTGCCAAGCCAACTCTGAATGGTTTGTTTGTGGGCGTTCCGGTCGCGGCCCGGCGGAACACACAAGCTAAAGTGAGTCACCTTAAGGTGTTTCATTTATGGAAAGGTTACGTTGACATCGATGGATTCAACTGTGTTAATGTTTTCAATCAAATGACTAGCACATTGGCCTGCAAAACAATCACTTAAAAGTGTGTTATCTCCATTAGAAGTAAACTGAGCTAGAGTTCAATGCTAGCCCCTGGAACCACTCAAACACCAAACGCTCCTCGTTGAATATTCGCCAACTGCATGCAATAAACGTCAGCAGGGATTTGGATAACCTTGAATATCTGCCTGCACATATAATTGTTATTTATGTCTGTCAATGCACATGGACACGTTTTATATAATGCAAAAAAACAGCTACAATGTGCCTTACCTCCATTTTGCGGTCGATCGGAGATGGAATCAGATTTGAGGAATGTTTACGGTTGAAGAATTTAAGGTGAGCACATCTTTGAACAATGGAGCTGAGAGATAAGTGGCCCTGATAGATGGGCTGTCTGTGTGATTCCCTCGTAGCAGCCTGTTAAGCAAAGAGGCTCACACCCACCGTGGAAGTAAAAGAACAACACAATGACAATTAAGTATTTGCAGAAAGTCAACTGCAACCCCCGCGGCCGTGTTGTAACTACGCTCAACCGGAGAGACGAGATCCTCTTCCTTGAGGCCTGCGCCAATTAACCAATTAACACAGCAGAACGTCAGCAGTGAGACTGCTGCCGCACTCAGAAACATCATCGGCTTACCTGTGTTACTTATCCCAGAAACAATAAAAGTTACATTTAAGTACAATACATTTAAAGTGTTTTCAAGTCTGCGAGACATGTGCGTGTGCTTTAGTGAGATTTGCAAGAGTACGTGTTGAATGCGATCATAGCAATACGAAGTGCTTTTTATGTATTCCTGATTAGAAATTACGTAAGTCGATGCTTTGGCAAGGTAAGAGCAAATACGTGACGAAGATGGACAGCAGTCTAACACAGCATCTTATTGAAACTGCAGGTGTTATTCACTCAATATCCGTTATCAATATTTACTGATCATTTTCAGAATGTTCATATTGAGTGGAGTTTTTCAATGTTGTCCGACTGCCTGTCTACTATTCTTGTTTTTGCATTCTTGATTGAGACATGCTGTCCAAACCCAGACGACATTAGTAAGGACATAATGGCTTCTAATCAATCCTTACAATAGGATAGTCTCTCTCTCTCTCTCTCTCTCTCTCTCTCTCTCTCTCTCTGTGTGGAGCCATCCCCACATTTCTCACACACACACACACAAACACAAACTTTCCCTCCAACAGGCTTAGAAGTTGAATAGAGCTTTATATGCAACACTATTAAGTCCTAATTTCTTCTGCCAAGGCTAACACAAAAACATCGCCACCTTTTGTAGTGACCCTTATCAATCTGAAAACCTCATGCAATCTTCCAGCGTATCAGTCTTTGACTCTGCTCTGATTGGCTGTGAATGTGAAAGGAGGTGTGTGGGGGGGGGGGGGGGGGGGGGGGGGAACAGAATGTGTTGTAAAACGGGGGTCTGGCAGTTCCAGGATTAAACACCGTTTCTGCATCCATTTCCCTTCCGGTCGGATGGCCGGTGAAAGGAACACGGATCAGCGAATGTGTGGATCACTGCCCTCCGTGAAGCCAGCCAGCGGCCCCCGGCCTAATTGCGGTAATGAAGTCCAGGCTGACCCTATAACACCAGGCGCATCCACGCTGCCACTCTGACACTTTTATAGACCCGCGCAGAGTTATGGCCCCGCCCCCGCCCGGCTGCCCATTGGTGGGAAGAAAAGATGGAGGGACAGAAGGAGGAGGAGTATAAGGGAACGGGAGGAGGGTGGGAGGGAGAGAGAGGGTGTACAAGAATGAGAGA
>NC_136940.1:24274182-24286504 GCF_949987615.1 Pollachius pollachius
GTCGGTACAACCCTGGCCAGCACCCCACCCCTCCCCCTGCCCGCCTCACTCGCTCTCTCCCTCTCTCTCTCCCTGTCTGTAGCTGTCTCTCGGTGTCGCTCTCTCTCTCTCTCTCTCTCTCTCTCTCTCTTCCCTGTCTGTAGCTCTCTCTCTCTCTCTCGCTCTCTCCCTCTCTCTCTCCCTGTCTGTAGCTGTCTCTTGGTGTCGCTCTCTCTCTCTCGCTCTCTCCCTCTCTCTCTCCCTGTCTGTAGCTGTCTCTCGGTGTCGCTCTCTCTCTCTCTCTCTCTCTCTCTCTCTCTCTCTCTCTCCCCTGTCTCTGTCTGTCATTGTCACTGTCTTTGTCTCCACACACACACACTACACACACACACACTACACACCCACATACACACACACACACACAGAGGGCATGTTTGAAGGAGCACATGCATTGGTCTTGTTGGGATACCAGAGCCAATCAGAAGCAGTTTCATTGGCTGGAGGCGGGTCTGAGGGCAGACCACATGGTCTTCATACGGAGGGAGGAGGCAACGATCACAGGATGCACGGCCACTACAGCTGGTCCGGCTGATACGTCACACTCACTTAGCAAACGTCAAAGCATCTCCCCTCATCTTTGGTTGAACCCGATGCCCGTGCCTCTAGCGTCACGTTGAATCATTGACAACGATTAGAACGCAACCAGTAAAAAATAGTAACAGCCTTTCACCGGATTGTAAAACGGCGTTCAGAAGACAATTGTGCTGCAACCATTCTTCTTTGCATTCTTCTTCTTTTTTTTTTCTATGATTCAAGCAAGCAATTGTGCGTTGTCAAGACAGACAGAACAACAATGCCTTTTCCCCGCCACGGCGAGAAAGGAAGGCAGATGGCGACGGCGAAGGCATCGACAACAAAAAGCACGCCATGACGCGGCTTTGATCAGAGACGGCGCCCATAAACAGGAGCAACAGACGCGGAGCTTGTCGGCGCCCCGTTGCTAGGGGAGACCTTGGGAGGCTGCGCTTGCCCCCCGCGCGTCGACGCCTCAATCAAAGTCACGGTCGCAACAATAGTGGCGTGCGAACGCCAGCGACACCGACCCGTTATGGTGACTTTACATCAAGGCTTGTTTTAATTCCGTTCCGTGAGCGCGCGTCGATTTTGTGCCGTCTGTGCGTGAAATCCTTGCGTAGGTGTGAGTGTGCGACCATGCGCACGACATCTGTGCGCGGTCTCTTGGGGGAGGGCGATTTACGTCAGCGGGGGGGGGGGGGGGGGGGGGGGGGGTGCTGGCGCTGTTTGCTTGCCTGGCAGCTGCTCTCGTTGCACACTAGGCCATGACTGCTCTCCAGAGGTGAGCAGGAGACAGTCCACACATCGTACACACACACACACACACACACACACACACCCATCCATTCACACACGTGCATTAACACCCGTACATGTGCCTACACACATACACACATGGAATCACATTGAGTAGACACCCTCTCACTACACACACACACCTGCACACTTTTATTACAAATACATCAACGCACACATTGTGCATTAACATTAAACACGTGTGCATACACACACAAACACAAACACAGAGGTCTGCTTCTTGCACAGAACAGAAATACATGCTTTGCATGACCATTTCTGTGGTCCCTTGTTTGACGTGTGCGCCTTCATTGGAGGTTTTCGTCAGGCTACTATCCAACAATATGAGAAGAAGGAAGAGGGAGGTTAACTAATGACTAGAGAACATTGAAGGAACGAGATATCCAAGACCATAAGTACATAATAAAGGCTAAAACATTAAGAAGATCAAAATCAGCTGGAACAGAGTAATTCTAAAATTGTCTTGAGAACTTCACAGAGAGAGCGAGAGAGAAAAGAGGACTTCTTACCATTAAGCAGGGCTGACAAACCCCTTACACCGTTGGAACCACCATGGCTGCCAATAATTTGATCTCTTTTGCTACAACTTTTTCATTTTCCCTTTCTTTTTTTCCCTTTGAAACCCACGGTGATTTCCCGCCTCCCGCCGCCCCCCCCCCCCATCTCTTTGATCCCGCTCCTCTCCTTCCCGCCACGTTTTATTTTCCTTCCAGCTCCATCTTTTATTTTTTCCCCCCGTTTCCATATGCTTTTCCCCGCTCCCTGCTCTTTATTTCTTCTGCTTCTCACTATCAGCTCTTCTGCGGCTTTTATCTGCACTTCATACGGAATAACTGCGTGGCTCGGTGATAATGAGGCTGTTCCTGTAAAAATACTTCAAACCTTAATCCCCCCACTGTTCGCTTCGCCCAGAGTTCTACCACAACCCCCCCCCCCCCCGCCCAACAACCCCTCCGAACAAATATTTTGACGTTGAGATGCAGAGTGGAGACATTTTCCTGTGTGCATCGACTCTGAATCCTTCTGATTCCGAGCCTTCCGACAAGAAACAAAAATCACAATTATCATAATGACGGTATAAGGTCGCGAGCCTCCGACGAAAATACCACGGTAAGGCAGCCAATCACATGTTGATACGGTGGCTTCTCCTCTTTGATCCTGATATTAGAAGTGCCCTCTGGAATTAGCAGGCGGGATGCTGCTCTCCTATTTAGGAGGAGGCTGATAGGAGCAGAGGACAGGCATGATGTTCTGCCGTAATGATTCAGGCGGCCAGCAGCACACTACTACATTGTCACGGATCACAGCGGCTTATTGTGCAGATAAAGAGTCGTCGCTGTGTGTTCATAACAGTAATTGCTATGTGGTACTGCATGGCACGGCGACTCCGGAATAAACTTGATTACAATGGTAATCACACAAATACACACACGCTAGAACACAATGCACCAGCACGTGCGTCATAAGCCATCCTGGACGCTAGTCAGAAATAAGTTTGGGATTTGGAATGGAGTTATCCGAAGGCCGAGACTTTATAGCGATCTTTAAAAGCAGGGGAGGGACGACGCTTGGTCCGTCTGAAGGTTAAAGGGAGAACTTTGCTTCTGGAGCCATCATAAATATTTTTCGTGTTTTTCCTGAATTGATTTCACGATGGATGCGGCGCTCGCCTCCTTGGCCTTCTAAAACAGTGTGGCGGCCGAGCCAGGAAATGAGAAAGATGGAGGGATGAAAGGGGTGGAAGAGGAGGAGGAGGAGGAGGAGGAGGAGGAGGAGATGAGTCCAGAGCCGCCCTGAGCGGTAATGAGGAAGCAGTAAAAATGAGACGGCTTTGTGTTGTACTTTAAGGTAGTTCATCTTTAAAATGAATAGTCCCCGCAGGGCCCGGTGGTTAATGCTATTTATTAATAGACAGACAGGGCCGGCAGTTTGGACCGGGGCCCTCCGAGAGCCCTTAGTTGGAGAGGGAGAGAGAGGCAGGGGGAGGCAGGGAGAGAGGGGGAGTGCGAGGACGGATCCGGACAAAGGACAGGATGACACAGAAGAATGGCGTTGGGCCGGCGTATCGATCCGGAGGAAGAGGCATGGACGTTGTCGGGCTGTCCCCCAGCGTCGATGAGGAATATTTGGATTAGAGCGCGATGACAATCAAGTGGGGGGGGATCGCTAGCGTGGCGGGCGGCAGGTCATCATCGGTGATGCGGGGTCCGCCCAACCCCCACACCCCCCCCCCCCCCCGGCCAAGGTCAAAGGGTCAAGAGGTCATCCCTAATTCATTATGGCTGTGTCATAAGGAAGCTGATCAAATATCAACACAATGAAAGACAACATAAAAAAATGAGGATATAAGCACGGGAATCCCATGAGGGAAGGGGTCTGTGTGGGAGGGGGGCAACAATGAGGCAACGGATCAGATCGATACACATCATTACGTCAGTATGTGTGTGTGTGTGTGTGCGTGTGTACGCGTGTGTATATGTATACCGATAGTTAGAGAGAATGATAGAGGAGCAAAAAAGATGTGTATGTCTGTGTTTGTGTATATATATAGAGAGAGACAGTCGGAGAGGGAGATAGAAAAATTGCATTTGTAGTGTGTGTGTGTGTGTGTGTGTGTGTGTGTGTGTGTGTGTGTGTGTGTGTGTGTGTGTGTGTGTGTGTGTGTGTCTGTATGCATCCCTATGTGTGTTCCTCCTGCACGTTTGTCTCTGCATGTCCACCAAGGGCTAGCATACAGGCACTGTGTCATACATGCACTGTACGTGTGTGTGTGAGTGTTCAAGTGTGTGTGTGTGTGTGTGTGTGTGTGTGTGTGTGTGTGTGTGTGTGTGTGTGTGTGTGTGTGTGTGTGTGTGTGTGTGTGTGTGTGTGTGTGTGGGGGGGGGGTCCCAGAACGGGCAGAATAAAGTGGTGTGTGTGTGTGTGGGGCTGGGCCCACCGTGACCCGGCCCACTAATGAACCAACAGCCATTACTTCCCTGTTAGCCCGCGCGGGGTCGGCGCCATTCGTCATAAGCTGGGGGAGGGAGCTGTCGCTGGAGAGCTGCAGGCTAAGCAGACACCCCACCGCCATCACACACACCACCACCGTCGCCGCACCAGGGGCCGAGGCAGTTGGAGACTGGCCTGGACCCTGGTGCTAAGCTGCTTCTCACTGAGCTTACAGCCTCTCGCTCTCTCTCTCGCTCGCTCTCTCTCTCTCTCGCATTCTCTCTCTCTCGCACACACTCTCTCGCTCTCTCTCTCTCGCTCTCTCTCTCTCTCTCGCTCTCTCTCTCTCGCTCTCCCTCTCCCACCATGTGCGCTGCGTAGTATAGCTCACATGGCTCGTTCACTTCGAGCGAGAGCGTGTGTTGATGAAAGAGCCAAACTGAAACATGTAAGGGAGGGCTTTACTGTGGAACTCCACCTGGACTGTGATAATGTTGTTGGTGTTGGTGTGTAAAATATCCTCGCTGCTATTTGCACACATCTAAATCTCGGGGTGTACAGAGTGTCAAGGCGCAGCTAGCTACAGGCTATATTGCTATTGATTGGATGAATGATAGCACAATTTCTTACCTGATGTTGAAGATGCACCAGAGGCGATGGCATAGGGTAAGGGGGAGGGAGGGGGGGAAGAGAAGAAAAAAAAAGAGAATTTGATTAGTGGAGGCATTGCACTGTATACAGTATACACTCGACAGAGGGAGGAGGGGGACAGGGGAGGAAGGGGCAGGGATGAGAACTCTACATTATTAAAACCTCTGCAATCAGAGCTTTAAAAAAAACTCTACGCAGAGAAAATCCATTCAGTTTTGATTTCCTCTGTGGTTCAACTACAAAAAGTCAGGTCCATTTAGAGCAAGATTCAGCTCTGGATGTGACCTGACAGTTTGATTTGAAATTAAATCTGAAATAGCGTGTGTTTGTGTGTGTGTGTGTGTGTGTGTGTGTGTGTGTGTGTGTGTGTGTGTGTGTGTGGGCATGTTTGTTGAGAACTCTCTCCAAACGAGGGTGGACAGAGATCTGTCCAATCAGGTCGACACCGAGTGTTTGGACGCTGGGACGTCAGCGCGCGCCACACAAGACTCACTCAACAGCTGGTCGAACCGTCGTGTCCGTTGCATTCCCACTATCTCCCCTAAAGTCAATATAGCCAGAGGAAGATTGCGCCAATGCTCCATATTCATGTGCTTGTCTCCGCCATAAAGAGGAAAACGACATATGAAGTCAAGTAAATCCCCCGCCCCGCCAGCTACACTCCAGTGTCCCTCACGCCCACGGACGCACTGAATCCAAGCCATGTTCCCGCATCGACGGAAAAGCCTCCCACCACAAATGTGCTTCAAACACATAAATATTCATGGCGATGGCACGCAAACTTCATCCATTGCACGGCAGCGGACCATCTGCATTAACAGGCCTCAAACTGTGCGCGAGCTCGATCCCCCAACCTCCTTCGTATATACGCGGCGGCGGGGGGCGGGTGCTTACCACATCGCAGCAGGCCCCCCCCCCCCCCCCCCGCTGGGGTCCAGCCCAGCCCCAGGTTGGCAGGCGGAGTGCGGGCGAGTACAGCCTGCCGGAGGGCTCTGCGGCCGCCCCGTGCGGCGACCACCACAGCCTCAGCTGGGAGGTTGTTATCTAGCTGTGCTTTTTCCACGAGCGCGTTTCAGAGTAGTCGTCGTAAACCTTAGCACAGCTTGAGACTAGTTGTTTTATATTGGTTCTGGAGTGAAGAGGGTAAATCCAGACGGCCGGTGTACACGACGCATGGCGCCAGCCTGTCCTCTGTGCTCTAGCCCCTGTCTGTCTGTGCTCCCCCCGCCCCCCCACCCGGTCTGTGGCTCTGTGCTCCACCCCAGTCCGTCCTCTTTGCTCCAGCCTCTATCTGTGGCTCTGTGCTCCAGCCCCCCGGTACGTTCCCCCGGTGAGAGGAGCTTATTTCAGCACCCCCGCGCGGCGGACAGCTCCACGGCGGCACCCGTCTCTCCCGGCTCGTTATGCACCCTTCATTAAAACCATTACGCAGAGCATGTAAGTCACGCCGGGGGGGGGGGGGGGGGGGGGCGGGGAAAGCATCACGCGTCGTCGTTAATCTCGCTGCTAATCAACAATGTGGTGACAACGCGAGGAAACCTAAGCTTGCAGAATTCTCGACACATTAATTGAATAACTGCGCCGCGGGAAGGGGGGATGATTTAGAGGCAAAATACGCTTCTTTTTTTTCATAAACACAAACGGGTTATGTAATGGGTTCAAACGGTAATACCCTTCCTCGTCGGGGCCATGCAGTCAGTATGGCGACTGCTGGATTGCGGTGATTTAAATCAGCCCAGTGCCAGAGCGTTGACCACACTGTTTCGATGCTATTCCGTCCCCAACTAAATAAACCATTAAAAAAGGTTCCAGGTATTTCAATGGGTGTCAGAGCCTGTCTCAAACGCTGAGATGCAAAGCATTGACAACCAAAACACCATAATCTGATTCCCCCTCCGCACTTTCCAGGCCTGTCTTTCCCATTGGTCAAGTTTAAAAGTCGCGGTCATTTCCCATACATTGGCGGCATGTGGCTCAGGAGGTAGAGGAGGTGGAGCCGGAAGGTTGCTAGCTCGATCCCCGGCTCCTCCTAGAGTGTCGAGGTGTCCCTGAGCGAGACACCTCACCCCGACTGCTCCCGACGAGCAGGCTGTTGCCATGCACGGCATGACACCACCGTGGGTGTGTGAATGGGTGCATGAATGGGTGAATGTTAGACAATAATGTAAAGGTCTTTGAGTGGCCACTGGTTAGAAAAGCGAAGTACAAGTGCAGTCCATTTACATTCCAATACAACCTCTTTGATTTGATCGAGATCAAGTACCATGCCATTTGGACACCTATAGTTCCATGTGAACATGCTTAAGCTGGAAGGTATATTAAACACGCAGGTTTGAACACAAAAAGTGGACGCCTCCATTCTGCCAGGCAGCACGAAACAGTCCCGTTGTTCGACGGACAATGTGTAAGTGGGGCTTGTTGCCGCTGACGCCCGTCACTCATACATCTCTTTGTCTACAATGTTTTGTTCCCAGCAAAAAACAAACAAAAAGGCAGTTACTTCCACTCGATATCCTATTCTTTATTCTGAACAGCTGGCTGCAGAGGTTGTACGCCCGCGGAAAGACAGAGAGAGAGAGAGAGAAAGAGAGCGAGAAAGACTGGCAGGAAGGCGAGCCAGACAGACAGACTGTCAGGGGGAGGGCAGGCATACAGACGGGAGGACAGAGTGTGCCCGACGCTGTCTCCTGAAGGGGTTAACTTTCACTAAGCTCTCGCCTCCGACTGGCCACTCTGGAGGATGTCTGAGTAATTATTTAAGGGTCCTGTATTACCGACTGGAGAAGGGGCGAGAGAGGGAGCGAGAGAGAGAGAGAGAGAGAGAGAGAGAGAGAGAGAGAGAGAGAGAGAGAGAGAGAGAGAGAGAGAGAGAGAGAGAGAGAGAGAGAGAGAGAGATAGGATGAGGATGGAGGGATGTAAAGAAGGATCGTCTTCCGTGCTCGGAGAGATTTAGGGAGAGAGGCTTGGGAGGGAGTGAGGACGTCGTGCATGTGTTCAACCTGTGTGGAAGAGCTCTGTCGTCAGCCTCCCATTGTACAATCCCCCGCCAGCAGCCTTTCCTGGAATCAGCCATCAGTTAGGAGAATTAAATGGAACTCAACCGGCAGCTACACTGAACTTGCAATGCACGCGCACACGCACACACACACACACACACACACACACACACACACACAAGTAAGCACTGCTTCTGCTGCTGATTCTGACTAAACAATCTGGAGGAAGAGTGCTCCGATGATGATAAACAAACAATATTTTGAAGTGGGAGGGATGTGCAGAGAGAGAGAGAGAGAGAGAGAGAGAGAGAGAGAGAGAGAGAGAGAGAGCGAGAAGGAGAGAACGAGAAGGAGAGAGCGAGAGAGAGAGAGCGTGAGAGACAGAGTGAAGGGAGAGAGAGGGTGAGGTCGATGGGAGAGATAGAGAGAAAGAGAGAGAGAGAGAGAGAGAGAGAGAGAAGCAGAGTGGAGGGAGAGAGAGAAGCAGAGTGGAGGGAGAGAGAGAAAGAGAGTGGAGGGAGATCATGGCCGTTCGGGCAAATAAGACTCAAGGGTTTTTTTTTCTATCATAAGATAGTTTTGGTTACTTTAAAATGTATGTTTGAAGCCGGGGCTGTGCCGAGCAGGGGTTGTTTGAAGAGGACTGATGCAAGAGTGCAGCAGGAGAGGCTAGGGGATGGGGGATGGAAAGTCCAAAAAAAAAGCCTAGATACTGTATATACATATGTACACACACACATACACATCTATCAGAAGGGAGGGAAGTAATTTGAGAGAAGATAATCCCATTTTCAGAGAGGAAGAAGGGGTGGGGGGGAGGGGACGTCCATCAGCGCCATCACTGGGGTCCAGCAGGGTAACTCGTTCTACACCAGCTTTAGAGAGATGGCACTGATGAAGGCCCAAAGCACGGCAGGGGGTCTGGCAGAGATGGAGACCCCCGCCTCAAGGCCCTTGGGGCGAGGGGAGGGGACCACATTACTGCATTGATCTTCAAAAAAAACGCAATCATGGAAAGAAATTAAATGAAATAAAGCAGCATAAGATACGATATTGAACGGTTGACATTGAGCAGATTCCGAAAAGGAAAGTCGCAGGAAGCGTGCTTCTGCAGGGCTCTGGAAACGGAAAGGTCACAGAGACCGTCTTGATTTTCTTTGTCCTTCGAACATTCACATTCCTATTTTTACACACACACACACACACACACACACACACACACACACACACACACACTTTGGTGACACTTTAATCAGAGTGTAGCATGCTCTCGGACCAGACAAAGCCCAATCAGGGCGGTGATAATTTGGCCTCTCCTTCAATCAGCTGCACCGTAATTGCATCAGTCACAATCTCCAATTCATCTTTCATCTCTGTGTGACCGAGGCAGACAGGAGACAGAAGACATGAGCACGCACATGCACCCGCATGCATGCATGCCCACACACAAGGGCACACACACATACACACACACACACACACACACACACACATAAAAGTGCAGCCAAAGGACACTCCATGGCAGACCCTATCATTAAAACAGACAACCAGCAAATGCAGGAAGGGGCCGACAAGGACAAAGGGAGAATATAGACAACCGATTGTCATTTTAATCAGGACGAGTCAAGTCCTACCGAGCGTGAACCCGGATGGCACCACTGCCTTGCACCTGTCTACAAAATGGTAATCTGAGATCCAGCCGTGCTGCCGTGTTATAGCAGAGCCTCTGGGCCGCGACGGCACAGAGCCTGGGCCGGAAACCATACACGACAAGGGGCGGAGTTACGCCTCTTTTCCTGTTTCGTTGCGGAGATATTCCAGCGAAGAGAAACTGATTTGCTGAATTCAGTGGGTGAAGCGGTCTTAATATTTGTGTTTGAACAGTAGTGAGGCTATGCACTGTTGATTTGAAACCTTTACGGGTGAAAAACGTCTTTACAGTTTATCGCTGCTGGCCGATTTGTGTTTGCAAATTACGCGCTTACAGATTCCCGCCTCCAGCAACACGACTGATCGAAACAAATACTAACAGATAGGAAGTGAAGCGCCCCGTTCAACCAACCAACGTTTCAGCTCGTCTGCCTTCAGACTTAAGATATGAATCTAATATTAATCAGAAATAGTCATCTCTACATCTTCATCTGAAGTCTGATTGGAGAGAATAACTGGGAGGGGAGAATAATGCTTTTAGGAGGAGCTTTTTAGAGGTTTCTCTTCAAATAGCATACGGCTAGCACCGAAGAAAGAGATGCAAAGCAATGGAACAGTGTGAGCTCAGTTTCAAACCAATGGCTACAGGTGAGACACAGCAACCTCACAGACCGAGATCAGAGCCCATAAGATATGGAAAATGGAAATACAGGGATAGAGAGCATGATGTAAATGTTAGGAAATGGGGCCTTGACTGATGTCTCCCCCTCTATTCTTTGCATCCTATCCCTCCATGCAAGCCATTCCCATATATATTTGCGTGCAGGATAACGCGCGTCATGTATGGGCAATTACATCCGTGTCAATGATTCATGGGACATTTCCATTTTTCATGGCACGGGCGCAGAGTGAGAGGCATTCATTATACATTGAAGATTGGAGAGGGCAAAAGGTGAGGGAATCACACCGGCACCCAGGAATCTGCCGAGCGACTTCTTATCCCGTTCTCTGGGATTAACCTCCGAGAGTGACGCAACAGTTCAGTGGAATAAATTACAGGAGATTGTCTGGTTTAAGATATAGATCTAAGGAGAGAAACCCGAACTTCAATCGCATAATGGGAAGGAACATGTGAACGCGGCGTACCTTGAGCACGGCGTGTGTTGAAACATGAGGTAGAGGAAGGGTTGCGCTGTGTTGAGATGTGTATGAAAGGGGACCCTGTCTTGATGAATCGGGAGTGAAAGCTCCCAGACAAACGGGTCATACATCTTAAGTGTGCGCACATCAAAAACAAGATTGCGCGACGAGGTAACAAAGACTCAAAAGTACAGATAGAGAGAAACACAATAACCAACACTCGTGCATACGGCAATCACTCTCTCTCTCTTCCACACACACACACACACACACACAGAATCCCCCTGTTCCCAGGAACCCAAATCGTGGCGTCTAAGCGGCAGTCTTTAGTCAGATCTAATGGACCCGCGCTTGGCCGCAGAGATAAAAGCGGACAGAAGGATCAATTTAGATGATCTATGGACAATATTACTAATGACATTTATGAATATTTTATGGAACGTAGAGAATGTCATCATCAATTTTTATATAAGGAAATGAGGCAGGAATATAAAACAAACAGCATTAAACATTGAACGTGGCTCCCATGTCAAGAGGATCGTACCCGGAACTCACAGGTACAGGGGGCGAGAGGAGAGAGAGAGAGAGAGAGAGAGAGAGAGAGAGAGAGAGAGAGGAGAGAGAGAGAGAGAGAGAGAGAGAGAAAGAGAGAGAGCGAGTGAGAGAGCGCGAGTGAGAGAGAGCGAGTGCGAGAGCGAGAGAGAGAATCACTTATACTGGATCCTTCTGCTTAGAAAGAGGAACATTATTCCATGCATTTTAAAGCCTGCACATTAAAACACAGAGGAGGGCCTCAGTAAGCTCTGCTCGTCATGGGGTGCCAACAGAGCACACCCCCCCCACCGGCCCCCGTCCCATCCATCAATATATTTATCTGGCCATCGATCCATCCGGACGGACTGTGTCCCGACACTTATTGTCCTGCATTCAAACGATGAGGGTGATGCCGCACACGTCCAGCCGCTTCCATCAGGCCGGGCATCAACATGCATACGCAGTTCAGCTTAAGTTGTAGCAGTGTGTGTGCTTGTTTCAATGTGTATGTGTGTGTGTGTGTGTGTGTGCGTGCGCACGTGCGTGTGTGCGTGCATGTGTGTATACGTGTGTGTATAAGTGTGTGTATATGTGTGTGTGTTTGTGTAAACGTGTGTATGTGTGCGTGTTCATGTGTGTGTGTGTGTGTGTGTGTGTGTGTGTGTGTGTGTGTGTGTGTGTGTGTGTGTGTGTGTGTGTGTGTGTGTGTGTGTGTGTGTGTGTGTGTGTGTTCGCGCGCAGCGCACGTGTGCGTGTGTGTGGATGACAGAGCCAGCCTGGACAGGACTGTGGCCCTGAGACTGGAGCCAGGAGATACCGGATCCAGTGGCTTCAGAGGCCGCTACCAGGGCTATAAACAGCCCTGGTTCTCTGGTCGCCGTTCCTATAACTGTCAGAGCACTTTGGCTTGGCTGGGTCCCTTCTGGCGAACGCCACAACTCTCTGTCCCAGGATGCTCTCAACAAATCAAACGTTGGATCCACACCTTCATTCTGATGGCCGACAACGTGGTCAACTTTAGGTGATTGGTTGATCATGCTTCATACTA
>NC_136940.1:24286704-24301704 GCF_949987615.1 Pollachius pollachius
AAGAGAGAGAGAGAGAGAGAGAGAGAGAGACTAAGAGTAAGTGAATAAGAGAGAGACAAAGACAGAAACAGAGACAGAGAGAGGTAGATTGCGAGATGTAGAGAGAGAGAGAGTGAATGAATGAGTGAGAGAGGTAGAGAGCGAGCATGAGAGAGAGAGCAAGAGAGGAGGGGGAGCGAGTAAGGCTGGTTCGGGGGGGGGGGGGGTGCATTTAAGGCGAGAAGTCTTTGAAGTCTTTTGGGGTTCCTGTATAGAAGCAGGCGGTGGTAGGGATGGAGATTGGGGGGGACGGGGCCCGCCGGCTCTGTGGGCACATTCACCAGGAGTGGTAGGAAGAGACACGGGAGGAGGGATGGTGCGTCATCACCTCGCCACTCGTTAAAATAAGGGGCACAACAAACACACCACAACATGCGATAAAATGATCCAACGGGGCAGACCAACCAGGGGTGTTTAATCGGCAGCGCGGAGCCCAGCTGGGGAGAAACGCCGTGGCAACGGGATCGCTAGGGGAACAGGTAATTCAAAGCAGCCTGACAAAACACATAAATCACAGCCCCGGCATTTTTCAGTTTATACAAAGGCTGAGCTAAAATTACAGGTCAGAAAAGCAATTACTCTTTTCTGAGGTCGTCAAAATCAAATATGAAATGTATTTTGGACACAAAGAAGGAGAGGCAGCCCCAAAGCACGGTGTCATAACATATTGGCGTTAAGCCCCAAGGTGGTGCGAATTGTTTCGCCTCGCAAAAATTGTAATTCTCGGTAACGCGCGCGTGTTTTTGCCCACAAAAGGCTATGGGGGTCGGACAGCGCACATTAACAGTTGTTGCAGGGCGAGGAGCAGATACAGAACTTAATTATATTTCCATGGATTATATCTCGGGTTATTTACAACCTAGCCAAAATAGACACGTGTGTCTTTGTTCCGTGTCGTAAAAATACAGTATTTTTTGCTGGGTTACTGCTGGGTAAGCATCGCGCCACGGAGTGCTTTGGCCAGGACATGTGCAAACTTAGTGCAATCGCATTTTTCCGCACCGTAGACAGCAATGTGTAAACCTAGCTCTGCACTGTTGACAGCGCCTCATTAAAAGTGATACAGACGAAGATAAATAATTGCTATTAAATTGTTTTAAGACGCCGTGTCATACGAAGATGAAAGCCCCAGCCAACCCCGCACCCCTCCCCAGAATTGATTGCTTAATACAAAACACATATTGGATTACGTCGTGAATTAGTGACTTTACAGCACAACTGCCTTGCCCCACCCACCCACCCACCCACAACAACACCCACACCAGTGCAACCACCACCCCCCCACTCTCGCACCTCCAACCCAGTTGTCAACACACCCCGTAATAATCCCGCGATGGGGAGAGAGCGAGAGAAAGGGAAAAAAAAAAGCTAACAGTGAAAAAACACACTAACAAGCAAAACAAAGAAGCAAACAAAATAAATTAAAATAGCAGGGCTATGAATGCATATAGAGAGCGCGTGATTCGGGGAGCCAAACACTCCAGTTGAAATCCTCCATCTGTTGAAATGCATTTCCCAAGGTGATTGTGGAAACTGTGAACGCCTACACGCGAGGAAAGCAAAAGAAATACGGGAAAATAAAAAACCCAAGAAAACTCTGCCTTGAGAACAAAGACAAACATTTTCCGACCCCTGCCACCACCACCACCACCACCACATCCTCCTCCTCCTCCACCACCACCACCACCACCACCTCCTCCACCACCAACCCCACCTCTCGCACTATAGCACACGGAGGGGCCTTGCCATCACCCCCCGCCCCCCCGGCGCTGAGCACATACACACGCCCGCAGAGGGAGGATGGGAGTGCGTGGGCTGGTGGAAGCTCAAGATGCCGTACTTCTTTCTTCAACAAAGATCTGCATCTCGGAGCCCGTGCTCCGTTGCGCCTTTTTTGCATTTCGTTTTCCTGTTATTTTAACATTTTATTTTATTTCTGGTATTTACATTCGGTTGGCGGCCGTTGATGTTTTTCTGAGAAAACGCTTATTTTTTTTGGGGCGGGTTATCTTGGCGGAAAAGCCTGATGTCTTCGCTTTGAAACGTGTTCATTTTGTCGCAGCGAAAAAGCTCTTTAGTGCGCTCAAAAGTACAAAGACGTTTAGGGTACCGGGGTGCCCGCCGTTCTCTGGTATTAGCATCTCTTGTTTCTTCTCCGTGTGGATATTTACAAAAGGTTTCAAACAGAAAAAATCCTATACAAACAACTGGGGCGCCCCTCGGCCCAACAAAACCACCGCCATCCCCATCACCCCTACCTCCCATACATTCATATTTACTGCTCACTTCAAAACGGAGAGCGGGTGCATTAGCGACCGTGTTCGCTTCCAGTGGAGAAAACTTCTCTGGAATTTCTCGGTGAGAAAATAAATAAATCAACTGCCTTCGCCCCTTTAGCCCACAGCGAGCAACACAACGTCTACCTGCAACGAGAGCCGCGCAGAACGCTATGTCCCGACTACGCCTTCTGGATTGAGACCATATTCCTCAGTTCAGTTCAATTCTACCGAGCCTAATCATTCCCATTCTAAAAACCACAGGGGGGCTGGTGGTCTGAGGCGATACTCAGCGGAGACACACACACACACACACACCCACATCCACGCAGACACACCAACACACACACACACACACACACACACACACACACATCCGCGCAGACACACCAACACACACACACCCACACACACACACAGACCAACACACACACACCCCCACACACACAGACACACCAACTACACCCACATCGACACACACACCAACTACACCCACATCGACACACACACACACACACACACACCCACACGCACAGTCCGGTATATAGACGTCCACCTTAATGCACAACAATACGTTATCGAAGCTATTGTATAAAAAGAGAATGGACGGTCCACTTAGGAGCACAATGTGTCCGTAGGATTCACACGATGGCCGCGTGAGATAGCGACCACTTCCACTCCCATTACTCAGAGCCAGAGTGACACTGAACGTGGTCAATGCACAGATAGAGAGAGTGAGCAGCCTTTTATAATCCCGCTAGCAGCGGAACGGCTTCAAACAGACAGGCCAACACAGCCTCAGCCGGTACGCAAGCATTGCTGCTGTGGAGAGGTGCATTGTGGGACACCAGAGGAAAGGGAATGCTTTGGTGTGTATTTTAATTTTTTTTCTTTGGACACTCTGTGCCTCTGGCGATGTTGAACGTGAGCCCCCCCCCCTCGCTCTGCTCCGACCACCGGCACTGTGTGAGCTCTGATTGCATTCGGTCTTTACGTCACAAAACAAACACACACACACACACACACACACACACACACACACACACACACACACACACACACACACACACACACACACACACACACACACGGAGGGATTTGACCAACAAACAAGGTCCGCCGCTGAGAGGTTAACGTTTGGCCTCTAAACGCAGACAACGCCCACGACAGGACGTCTGAACGCAGCGTCCCCCGCCCACAGTCATCTGGCGTCCTTCAACGTCATCAGGCGAGAGGATGCTACCACTCCCCCCGGCCGACCTCCCCTTATGTGACATCATCTCACTGGCTGTCACATCATAACCCGGGGACATCTGAGGCGCCGCGCGGACACCGCTAAAAGAAACTTCTTCTTCGGCTAGCCCCTCCCTCGTGGGCCACTCCCTTTGCCTTTTTCATTGGGGGGGACGGGGGAGGGACAAAGGGGATGGGGACAGTGGGGGGGGGGGGGGAGATAAAGATAGGCCAGCTTCAAAGCCCCTTGTGTGGCTTCCTATCGACCCTGTCTCCCTGTCCCCCCCCTGCCATGTAGGATTTCTCTTTCTCGTGCAACACTAAGATGGATCCCGGAGGAAAGAGAGCTTGATGCTGCGAGCGAGAACCAGCTCACGTGTGCGCTGGCACACGTGCGCCCGTGAACTACTTTGTGCCATGACAACGAGATGGGGATGACAGCACTGAGTGACAGAACAGCGCGTCTGCGCGTGTTAACTTCACGGCCGCGGTTACACACAAAACAATACCAATTCTCCAAACGCAGCGCAGTATTCACGTCGTGGATATTTCCTCCTGGCTCGGTGGGTCTCCATTATATTGCATGGAAAATACATCCAAAATGAAAATAGAGAATAAAGCCTCAAGATTTACAGCTTAGCTATCCCATAATATGATCAGCTCAGGATGAGGCAGGCTGACATTTGCTTTGTATTTCCCTCTACTATCCATCACACCATAGTGTTCCTTAGATAATCTTTCAGCCCCCCCGCCCCCAACCCCATGACAACATGTCCTCCTTCTGTAAGTCATCTCGCTATCGCGCACCATCAGTCAGGTGGAGGGACCGCGGCTACGTCGTTAACAGAGGCCGCGAGACAGGGACACGGGCAGGGTCAGAAAACGGAATGTCGGGAAAAAGGAAAAAAAAAAAGAACTAAGAAGAGGCTTTTATTCTCTATTCTTTGCGGAAATAAACCCGGGCAGAGTACCTAAAGCTGACCAGGATATACCCAGGGGGCTCTTACTGTGAAAGGGCCACCGTGATGATAAATCTAGCATTACCCGCACCCGGTCACTCAGCAGATACGGGACTAAGTGCTTTTAGATGTGTCGGACGACATGACAGACTCGCCTGGCCCCACTGATGTCCCCCTGATTGTACTTGAGTGGGATGTTAGCTTCAGTCTGTCTGTCTGTCTGTCTGTCTGTCTGTCTGTCTGTCTGTCTGTCTGTCTGTCTGTCGGAGGCCACATCACATGGCACTAGCCAGGAGGAGCTACTGGGAGCAGAGGAGATTACACACGAGACGTAGATGATGATGATGTGGAGAAGAAGGGGAAAACGGAGATGGATGGAGGCAAGAGGAGGTGACGAAAAAGAGTGAAAGATGGCTGAACGGTCGCTGGTGGCACATGGGCTGGGGGGGGGGGGGTTGGGGGCAGTCAGTCGTAACCCTTGAGGGGGAATGTGTCAATACAACCCCCCCCCCACACACACACACACACACACACACACACACAAAGACACATCTACACACTCTCAAACACACACACACAAGCACACACACCCCAAGGGAATGGCTACGTAAAAACTGAGCCGATCAAGTTCATCTGAGATAAATGTGCGAGTCATCATCGTAATCTAAAATGATTTAGAGAGAGAGAGTGGGGTGGGGGGGCTATAAGATCAAAGCATCAAATGAGCCAGTCTGATGAGAAAGATCTGAGCGAAAAAGATGAGAGAGAGAATATGGGAGAGAGAGCATAAGAGAAAGAGGGGGTTACTGAAACAGGGGGCATATATGAGGGAGAGAGAGACAGCGAGACAGAGACAGACAGAGGGAGAGACAGAGAGAGACAGACAGAGACAGAGGGAGAAAGAGACAGAGAAAGAGACAGTGAACGAGAGAGAGACAGCGAGAGAGACAGCGAAAGAGAGAGAGAAAATGGAGCAGTTTAATTGTTGGCTATATCTGGATGGACAACAAAGAAACACTTTATATTCACAGGCGGGAAAGAGGAAAATGAAAGAGGGAATGAATGGAAGGCCATAAGATACCATGCATGGCGGAACGTAGTTTGCATGTTTTCATTGGCATTGCATAAATTAGCAGGTGAATACATTCATAAAACATACGAAATACGTACATAACTCGAACCGGAAAAAATATACGGTTGCTTCCTCATCCCTGAAGTCTAATGAATCGTGTGTGCGCACATTTCTGCTTCATTGTGTTTGTGTGGGGTGCATTTGTGTGTGTACGCGTGTGTATGCGTGTGTGCGTGCGTGCGTGCGTGCGTGCGTGCGTGCGTGCGTGCGTGCGTGCGTGCGTGCGTGCGTGCCTGCATGTTGAGCATGCTCACAGGGCCCAGCGGTTATCCACGTTGCCATGGTGATTTCTCTTTTCCCCGAGCCACATTAGCCGTGGAGTGTGATGATGACAGACTAGCGCGTGCTACCTCACAGAAACACGGAGAGAGAGAGGGAGCGCGGCGGCATCTGTGCCCGCTCCCTCCATATGCTGCCGTTAATTCCTTATCTTCCATTATCCCAAAACCATTTAAAAGAGAAATACCTACTCATACGTCGCGAGGAGATGAAACGATGGAATACTCTATTTAGCACGCGGCCTCCTCTGTATATGGTAATAAATCTGTCTGAATGTGTTACAGTGGGTGGGGGGTGGGGGGGGCAACATTAGGCAGACCTCCTCCACAGGTACGAAACGATTCATAAATATTTATGGGTACATTTAGATTAGACAAATATACGAACGTGTGCTTTGTTAGAAAAAATACAAAGTACACACTGCAAGGCGCTCACAACCTAACATTCTTAACCGAAGACACAACAGCAGAGACAATGCGTTCTTTTTTCCAACGCAACTACAGAAAGGACTCGACAAAACTATTCTTTCGGGGGTTTCTAAATATCAATAACTGGATAAGATCTAGCGAGAGGCCAGACATGACGCAGCTGTCGTTTACTGCACTGCAGATGTCACGTCGACGTGGAAGAGCTCCTGTTTGCTCGAATCAAAATCAACACGCAATTACAGGCTGCTCCCCAGGCAGTAATACTGATAGAAATGTGAGGTGAAGATTAGGCAAAAAGAATGAATATTTGGTACGAGGAAACCCAGTAAAGACGAAATCAAGCATTCACACCCTTTTCTTCTTTTCGTTGACGGTTTTGTTCCACCTCAAAGCAAATAGCAGAATTAATTTGTCACCATGAAACAGAATATTATCAAACTGTTCATTTAAACTGGGCGATCTTGCTCGGTGAAACACAGTCAATAGAAACCAGTGAACTCTGCAGATATATAGACCTGTACACATTAAATCAGATGGGATGTGTGTGGAACACTCATCTCCAAATGATCAGACAACACAGATCTCTGGCCGTCTCGCCACGACATGTGAAGAGCAGCCTTCTGTCTCTACCGTCTTCGTTTCTCGTCCGCTGTGCATTTGCATACCTCACCCTGATCATAAACACACACACGCACACACCCACCCCCTCCTCTTTAACACACACACTCACACTAAAACACACACACACACACACAAAGTGTCACATTGCCGGGAAACCGCCATGAATTGCCGAGGTAATATATGGCCTGTACATAGCAGCCATCAATTCAACAGTAAGGGTGCTGTGGGAGGAGAAAGGGTGGGGGGGCCAATAGGAAACAAGAGCTGTTGCCCCCCAAACACCCCCCACCGTCCCATTACGAGTCCATATTATTATATTGACGAACCCGACGATGACAACACAGCGCTTGCTCCCCGTATGAAACCTGTCAATCACTCTGCCCCCCCCCCCCCGTCCCGAGGGGCTCCGATTCGCTCGTCAAACCTCCGTGTCACTCGAGCGTTTCCCGAGTCGACGCCCTGTCTCCTTCTCTTCATCATCCCCATCATCATCATCGTCAGCCTTTCTTTGGTACATATTGTAGCCTCCACATCTTCTCCTCTCTCTCTCTTCTCCTATTATTTCTGTTCTCTGCGAGAGATGGGGGTCTATACTCCGGTAGGGGGGGGGGGGGGGGGAGCCACTAGACGCGCTGGTGCGGAGCTGATGGGGGTGGTGGTGGTGGTGGAGGTGGTGGTGGTGGTGGTGGTGGTGGTGGTGGAGGTGGTGGTGGAGGTGGTGGTGGTGGTGGAGGTGGTGGTGGAGGTGGTGGTGGTGGTGGAGGTGGTGGTGGTAGTGGAGGAGGTGGTGGTGGTGGTGGTGGAGGTGGTGGTGGAGGTGGTGGTGGTAGGGGTGGTGGTGGTGGTGGTGGTGGTGGTGGAGGTGGTGGTGGTGGTGGTGGTGGTGGAGGTGGAGGTGGTGGAGGTGGAGGTGGTGGAGGTGGTGGTGGAGGTGGTGGTGGTGGTGGAGGTGGTGGAGGTGGTGGTGGAGGTGGTGGTGGAGGTGGTGGTAGTAGTGATGGTGTTGCACATGCAACAAGCCGGCGCTACACTGACAACTTAATGATCGCCACGAGGGGCCTGGGGTGGGGGGGGCAACGATGGAGAAAGGCCAGAGTCATGCGGCGGTGCGCTCCGATCTGCTCCGATACGTACTGACCAATCCCATCCAGGCGACCGTACCCTTCATCAATACCTTGCATCCTTCATCGCCCTCTCCTTCTGCCCTGCCTCCTTATTCCCTCAGTCTCTCATCCCTTCCTTCCTCCGTCTCTCCAGCTCCCTCTTCGCTCTCTCCCTCTCCAGTGCTCTCTCATTCCTCTTATTTTTATAACTTCACAATCCACTGGTTCAAATATCCCGGACTGATCTCTTTTTTTTTTTTTCTTTCCATCTCTCTCTCACGCATATTCCTTCTCACTCTGTCACACACTTCCTCCATCTTTCCCATTCCAGCTTTCTCCTGCTACGCTAATTCACACATCCTCTCTCTCCCTCTCTATCTCTCTCACACCTTCCCTCCATCACTCTCTCTCTCTCTCTCTCTCTGCGCCCTCGATGTCATTTCTCCAACTTCACAATCCACTGATTCAAATATATCTAGTCTCATCTCTCTCTCTCTCGCTCTGTCTCTCTTGCTCTCTCTCGCTCCCTCTCTCCCTCTCTCTCTCTCTCAATCTAATCTGACTCCACAGCCATTTCCTGATGGAGGAAAGAAAAGTGCAAATTTACGGCAATGACATGTGCACACTTTTTTGCTCTGCAGAGCAACGCGGTCGTAAATTTCACACTCAGAAACAGGCATTTGTGTGTGTGTGTGTGTGTGTGTGTGTGTGTGTGTGTGTGTGTGTGTGTGTGTGTGTGTGTGTGCGTCAGTCAAGAGACACAGGGACTGATGAAAGCCTTCGCCTTCACAGAAACACTCTCTTTTGCATGTGCACACACACACACACACACAGAAACACAACCACGTGTGAATGTGAGCGCGCACTCACACACACACCATACAAACATGTGCATGTGAACCACCGCATAGGTGCACGCACAAAAAAAAAAGCGATCCCGCACTTTAGACTTGCACCCACAACATGCGAGTCCCTCGTCCACAAAGAAGACACAACCTGCCCCCCCGTTCTCGTCGGCCACAGTCGCATGGTCCTTAGAAACCATCACACTGGTGTAAAGCCGAGCCACTGGTCTCTACAGGGGGCGGTGGTAGGGGTGTGGGTGGAGGGCTGGTGACGGAGGCTTGGGGACAGGGTGTGGGTGACGGAGGATTAGTAGGTGGGGGACAAGGTGTGGGTGGAGGGTTGGCGATGGAGGATGGGAAGGATGGGGACACGGTGTGATCGGAGCGCCGGTGACGTAGCGTGGGGGCGGTGTCGGCGGACAAGGTGTGGGTGACGGAGGATTAGTAGGTGGGGGACAAGGTGTGGGTGGAGGGTTGGCGATGGAGGATGGGAAGGATGGGGACACGGTGTGATCGGAGCGCCGGTGACGTAGCGTGGGGGCGGTGTCGGCGGACAAGGTGTGGGTGACGGAGGGTGAAGAGTTGGGGGAACGGGAAGGTGGGAGAGGGCTGGTGACGTAGGGTGGTACGGCTTGGGACGGGGTGGGGTTGAAGCGCCGGTGACGTAGGGTGGGTGGAGAGAGGGTGGGGGAAGCGGGATTTAGTGTTGCTCCTGTGCGCTTTCCCGTTTCGGAAGACATTCCGGAATACCGTTTTACCCTGAATTATTAAATGCTGCCCTTTCATGCAGCCGGGGACAGAAATAGTTAAGAGGCCATTGACTCAAGCTTCTGGCACAAAACTATATAATTTATATTTGCGGCTGTTTTTCATCCTCCCACCAGCTGACTTTGGCGGGCGGGAGGATGCACAGTTAAAGAAAAAAAAAAAAAAAAAAGGGGGTCCATTTAAGGAATTGACAGGAGACTGTCGGAGGCGCCCGACGAGAGCCTGATCAAAAATAAAGAAATAAATAAACATGTCAACAGGCGCTTCAACCGGGCTGCTTGATAAGGAGCCCTCACCCTACCACCATCCCCCACCCCCCTACCCCCCAAAACCTCCATTTAAATGGAGCAGTTTTTCGGCGACAGATGCATCTTCCTCGTCTAATGTATTCCCTCGCTCTCAAGTGTTTTGCTCCGGCACGGCGAGAGGCCCAGCGCCCGGCACTTCAAACGCAATTTGCGGACCCCTCAGCGGGGGTCTCCAAGGGGGAGAGGTGTAAAACCATCCCCCTGCTTTCCGCCGGCCTCCAAAAAGGAGGAGCCCTCCGCGCCGCCGTCGGCGTACGGGTGGGAGGGGGGGGGGGATGAAGACCCCATCTTGTTGTCTTCATTCCCGGCCGGCGGATTGGCGTTTGGAACGATTCCTCGGGACGATAATGGCGGGCTTGTGCGCGCGTCGCTCGGCTAAGTGCGTTTAAACGAGGGACAGAGTGCCTCTTTCTGCCGAGATCCTGACGGAAATCTGCGCGGATCATCTGGCTTTGTTTGGAGCTTTTCCCTAAAAATCGCAGGCGCCCGCGATGCCAACAAACAAACGATTAAATAAATAACTACATGGAGACGGCGGAGCTCCGCCCCCTCAGCGCAGGGGGGGGGGGGGGGGGGCAACCGCCGTGTTCCAGCGCCCGGAGACGCCGTCCTGTCAGCCCTGTGCTCTGCAATGTCAACACACACACACACACACACACACACACACACACACACACACTTAAACACACTTCCTCACGAGGGGGACCACGACAACCACATCCCATAATAAACCCAGACCCTGTGTCATCATTACCCTCCGAGCCGACGCCCCCCACCAACACACACACACACACACACACACTCCAACACAACCACACACACATAGACACACCCACCAACAAACACACACACACACACACTCCAACACAACCACACACACACACACTCCAACACAACCACACACACACACTCCAACACAACCACACGCACACACACACACACAACCAAACACACATTCCAACACACACACACACAACCACACACACACACCAGACACACCCACCCACCCACGCACACACAGATCCATGCTGTCCCTCCCCCCTGCCCTGTAGCAGGGGGGAAAGAGAGAGAGAAGAGAGAGGGAGGCAGGGCGGCCATGACGGTAGTCTGCCAGGGGCCGTCTCTGCTACCTCCGCTCGTGCCTTCTGTCACTCATCTGCCGCTCCCCTGGCCCCGGGGCTGTGCGCGCTGTATTGCATTAGTCCTGATTTCCGCGGACAAATGCTGGCTGCCTGTCCGGCCTGCTTACCCTTCCCCGCAGTCACAGCGGCGGCTCCCAATAACCCCCCCCCCCCCGGAACCACCGGGGGCCCGCGCTGCCTCTGCTGCTGCCCTCCGTCCCAGCCCCACGCTGGAGCCCCCCCACGCTGGAGCCCCCGACGCTGGAGCCCCCCCACGCTGGAGCCCCCCACGCTGGCCCCAAAGTACGAGCTGGGGCAGAGCCACAGCCACGCAGGCATACGCACATAAACACACACAAAAATGGACCCACATGTACACACACACACATGAATAAATATGCATGAAGTGATATGTACTCAGGCATTCACACACACACACACACACACACACACACACACACACACACACACACATGTACCCAAACACATTAACAAATATGCAAAATCGAATGTATGCACCCACACGCAAGCACCGCAACAGGGATGATGCAAACACATACACACGTGCAAACAAACATGTATACACACACACACACAAATATGCACAAATGTACATGTATGCACACACACTCACAGATATTAATACAACCCAGCAACAAAGCGCAGTAGGCCTTAGCCTGTCCCTGTGTTGCCCTCTCCTACCCTCCACCTTTCCTCTTTATTACTCTCATCTCCATATTTCAACCATCCTGTCACTCCATCCGACCTCTTATCTCACACACACACACACACACACACACACACACACACACACACACACACACAGACACACACACACACACACACACACACAGCCCCCTTCCCGAAGGCGGGAGAGAGGGGATGGGGGAGGTCTGAGCAGCGGCGTGTCGCCTCCGATTAGCCCGCGCCGCGGCGAGGCGTCTTGAAGCGCGTCCTTCATTACGGAGAAGGCGTGACGATGACGTCCTGTGACTCACCCGCCTGCTGTCCCCGTGTGCGTCCTCTCGGTCGGTCGGACGGTCCGCGGCCGTGTCTCCCTCCGCACCTCTCCCCGTCCTCACGCACACGCAGACACGGGTACACACACACACACACACACACACATGCACTTGCACGCAAGCACGCAGACGCATGCGTGCACGCACACACACACTTACAAATACACACGAACGTGCACACACACACACAAACACACGCGCGCACACACACACACGCACACATGCACGCACACACACACACACACACACGCGGAGGGTTCGCCGTGCGCACGCCCAAAGACCCACTAAGAGAGCCAGAGCGCGCTCCGTCCCCGGCCGCCGGTAACCCTGCCTCCGGCCCACTCGTCCATCTTGCCCCTCCCTCCGTGTGTCTCGGGGGCCGAGCGGTTCCACCGCTCGGCCCAGCTCGGGGACTCAAAGATGGATTGATGATCTGCGAATCTGGGCCTTGCTCTCCCTTCCCCCCTTCCCCCCCCCCCCCCCCGCCTCTGATGGGTTCTGCCTTCTGGCCTAGAAGGGAGCGGGATTCTTCCGGCTCCGCCCAGCAGGGACAGGTGACTTATCCGCCGTGCCAGGCCGGTACCAGACAACGTGACCCGGGGCGAACCGGCCAGAACCGCACAGACCGTCTGGCCCTGTCTGTGTGTGTGTGTGTGTGTGTGTGTGTGTGTGTGTGTGTGTGTGTGTGTGTGTGTGTGTGTATATCTATGTGTGTGTGTGTGTGTGGTGTGTTAGGAGGCGTGTGTGTGTGTGTTGGGACATTTGTGTGTGTGTGTGTGTGTGTGTGTGTGTCAGTGTGCCTTCCAACACACACACACCCGGCCAGACTGTCCATGAGGTTCACACAGATATAGCCCAACGATTCATCTCACAAAAGATCACACACACACGTAGACATAGGGGGCAGGAACACTTGTCATACACAAATGATGACACACAAACCATGCACAAACACACACACAAACTACCCCGCTCACACACAGTCCCATCAGTACCATCGCCCACCTGCCCCTCCCAAACACACACACACACACACACACACACACACACACACAGCTCCCTAACCCAGATCACAGCCATATCACATGACTCAGTCCCAGAGACAGGCAGGCTAGCAATCTCCAGCCACAACTAGAAATAGGTTAACAAGCTAAAAATATCAAAAACATTAATAATTCAGCTTTTTGGCTAACCTGCACCTCGTGAAAAGAAAACGGCACACTTGTGGGCGCGGAGGGGCTTAATGACGGGCTGCTTGCCAAGGTGGATCTGTTTAGGCATCCTAGCTGATTGCTAGCATCCCAGCAGGCTAATGCATGGTGTATTAGGAGGGGGGGGGGGGGGCATCACACACCCATTAGTTGTAATGTGACAGACGGGGTCAAAATGCGATCTGTAATACCGGGTAAAACTAGCAGGGCCGATAATTAGGCTCAGAAACATACCAGAGCTTCACACCTCGTAACCGCTCAAGGAAGTCCAAGAATAAAAGAAAAAAGCCAAACAGAACAACATAATTAAAAGAAAATCTATCCTAGAAGCCTATATCTTTTTAGATGCTGTGTTCGTGAATTATGTTCACCTCGTTTGCCATTTTTCATTTCATAACTTGCGACTTGCACATCGGAAAAATCATTTTTGGCGACGTTTGGCGACGATTTTGGCAAACGTAAATATGCAATAAAAATGCTAACAAATATCAATGTTGCAACATTGCATTTCATCTCCTCTAAAGACAGGTAGACATCCATCGGTTTGCCAAATACCCATGGAAAACCAATTCCCTTTGAGGGGAATGCTTGACTAAATCATATGTGGCTAATCTACTGCTTAGAAAAGCTATTGGGACAGATGAGGAGGGCAGTGCTGAGAGAGAAACAGGGAATGGAACAGAGAGAGAGAAACAGGGGGAGAGGGGAAATGTGTAGCAAAAGGTGCAAAATAAGTAATGTTGTCACACGTTTCTCCTGTGTGTTTTAGTCTATTTCTGGCCTTTTGCTTAAGGTGTGTGTATGTGTGTGTGTGTGTGTGTGTGTGTGTGTGTGTGTGTGTGTGTGTGTGTGTGTGTGTGTGTGTGTGTGTGTGTGTGTGTGTCAGTGTATGCACTTTGGGTGTCAGGATTTACATTCCCTGAGGAGAATTCCGGTACAGCAACTCTTTACTGCACATATATTACGCTCATGGCAATACAACAATCACACACTCACACACACACAGTCACACACCTGACGTGCTCACTCACACACACACACACACACACACACACACACAGACATACAACGACATGCTCACCCACACACGAGAACAAACACGCACACCCACACACACACACCCGACTAAGCTACTATTTAGAGCTAACATGCTGCCAGAGCCTTGGTGTTTGGGTGGGCTGGTGTAGCACAGTGCTAACTATAATAAGGATGCATCAAAATGACTTTTCCTCAGCATTCACTGTGGTACTTTGCATACTGCTGCTTATGCAAACAGATACTCACATTGACACTGGCAGAGCCCCAAACACACACACAAGCACACACACAAGCACACACACAATGTGTGCGCATTCACAAACACAGCAGCAGTCCCCGACAGTTATTCCTTTCATGAATCTGCTTCTATTAATCACAGAGCGTTGCTTGGGGTAATAACCTTTGAGCCACGCTGGGCCACGGACATAAAACTATTAGCGACCGCAATCCACAAAGCCCTCTTTATTTTCATGTTAATGCATCGACAGCAACAACAACAGCAACTGCAACGCTTATGATAAAAAAAATAAAAATATATATACATATACAAAAAAACGCAAGTAAATAAAAGAGCTCACAGAGATGGAGCGGGCAGAGAACGGCCGGCGAAATGTCAACCA
>NC_136940.1:24306704-24309204 GCF_949987615.1 Pollachius pollachius
GATGTTGTGATGTTGATGCCTTTGTGCGTGCTGCTTTTTCGGTGCGTCGATGCGCATGTGCAAGACTGAGCTAGTGTGTGTGTGTGTGTGTGTGTGTGTGTCCCTGTCTGCACACGTGCACATGTCATACAGCGTGGTTATCTTTACGAGGGTGTTCTAGGCGGAGCAGGGGGGGGGGTGGGGAGAGAAGGGAGGTTGGGGGGAGAGCAGCTAGTTCTGTGAGGTCCACCCCCCCCCCGTCACATCGCCATGACGCCATCGCTCACAGGAGCAACCGTGGGAGGGGGTGATGTTGTGTGTCTTCCTGTGTGAGGCAGGGTGGGGGGGGGGGGGCGTGGGTGTGTGTGTGTGTGTGTGTGTGAGATAGGGGTGGGGGGGGAGGTTTGGTGTGGGGGAGAGAAGGGGAAGTGCTTGCGGGGAGGCTAGAGTTTGATCCAAGAAATACAAGAAAACGGTAACAGTTTCATCACTCGGTGAGTGAGGGGCACACACAAACACACACACACACACACACACACACACACACACACGTACGTGGGGGGATATGACAAGCACGGGGGGGGCACCAATAAACCCAAGCATGTGAAATATCAAACACTTCGATGAAACAGGGTTGCGATCCAAACGAACAAAAGAAAAACAATCAGAGATGTCGACTCGTAGGAAACACGGCACAAACGTGCGTCGCCACATTTGTGACAAACCAAACAAAAACGACCGCACTCGTTGTGCGCTACATTCCAGGGAGACACGGGAGGGTTGTGGCGGTGTCACGGGGGTCCCAGCCCGGACGGCCAGGAGAAGGCCACACCCGGTGGACAGGGGGAATAGCAGGAGAGGTACTAGGCCTCGTTAGGGCCAGACTCTTTGCCCCCTCATTTATGCATTTAGCCACGTCTACCGTCCAATCCCAGCGGTGGGTCGGCCCCTACGGCTGCCCTCTGAGACTGGCCGGAGGGAGCACAATTAATGACCCGGGGAGGAACACAGACGGGCGGGCGAGACCGAGAGACACTCGGGAGAATGGGAGAGAACGGGAGACAGAGAGTGGCGAGAGAAAGAGAGGGAGATGTGGCACAGGAGAGAGGGGGAGGAGGAGGGGAGAGATGGATAGCGAGGAGAGAGAGAGGAGGGGGAGAGATAGGAGAGACAGAGGGTGAGGGGAGGGGATAGAGAGAGGAAGGAGGGAGGAGGGGAGAGATGGAAAGGGATGAGAGAGGAGGGAGAGATATAGGGAGGAGGGGAGGGGATAGAGAGAGAGATGAGGGAGGAGGAGAAGGATGAAGTGAGAGAGCTAGGAAGCAACAATGAGAATGGAAAGAAATGGGAAGAAAAGTGAGAGTGGGCGCCAGGAAGGAGGGAATCCTTCTTTTAGCGCATGGCCAAACACTGTTATAGACGTCCATGAATACATCCTCTGGCACTTCCTTCAAGAACAGCTTTCTTCTCCCATCTTGTTATTAAATGCTTTACGATGGAGAGGAGACTCCCTCTAGCCTTTACTTGGCAAATTAAAAAGGTTTGGGAAAAGAATTATAATAATCCATGTTTAAAGTTTTACCTAGATTTGTATGAATTTTACATGTGAAACATGGTTTGTCATACCAATTTGTAACATGTCGAATGGGGGGGAAGAGAGAGGTTGGCTCTGCCTGATGAGCCTGATTCACAGAGTGGCCATCTTTGTCTGAGTGCTGGCTAGGGGATGGAACTGAACTGCACATTATGTTCAACCACCAAACTGGCAGGGATCATGATGGAACCAGGACGCGTATGATCATAATTCTGTAATGTGGATTTTGTTCAAATTAAAAACTGGACATAACGACTTTGTCAAAACGTGATTAAAAAAAACTACCTCTTTAATCGGAATAGGTTTCACACACAGACCCGCCTGTCAAACAGCAAAACACACGATAATTAACCATGTTTGAACTTGGAATATGTTTTACAAACGATGAGCAACTATTATCTGTTGCATTAAAACGAAACCCGAGGGAAGTGTGAATCGAAAGGAAATGTTAGAGTCTCTGTTCGCTAATGAGACCTGTCCTATTTTGTATTTTCAGCCCTGCCTGCCTCTGTTGTTGTAAGACAGTGGGACCCCCACAATGATTTCCTTTGTATTATTATTTTCTCATGTCTGTGTGCGTGCGGGATTCATATATGCGTGTATGAGGGGAACAGGAAGAGACCATGAATTGTATTTGCTTCTATTTGATGTGTTACATAACGGTGTTTTATTACAGGGTTGCTGGATATTCTGTTGCCTTTTAATTATTTACTACTTTACATTTCTTTCAGCTTGGCAGCGTCAAATTCAGTTAGCCCTATTGTTAAGACTCAATTTTACTTTTAAATGTTATACTTCTATTTTTGGATCAAATTCAACCGTTTTGAATCAACCCCATTATCTCAAAATGAGATTAGATTTCATCACATTCATATATTCATGCCGTTGTTTTGGACTGTTGTTTGCTGCTGTGTCGCTGTGTCATTC
>NC_136940.1:24314204-24549462 GCF_949987615.1 Pollachius pollachius
AGTATATACACAAGTGTTTCCTCTACATGCGCACAGCAGTGTCACAGCACCGCTCTGGAATACTAGAGCCACTGCAATCTAATCTCTAAAAAAAACATCTGCAATCTAAAAATACTTATGCACCATAGGTTTCCCTACAGCAACCCCCCATCATTACCATGACAACAATAATTTTATTGTCACATGACAAATATTGTAGAAAATACTGACAACAAAATAGGGTTCGGCTATAGGAGACTAGAGAAAGCATGTTAATACTGTAGTTATAGCTCATGAATTGCCTGTAGGGATGATAGGAAGCATTAAGAGAAACAGTAACTCAAGTGACGTGATAATAGAGAGTAGCCTATAAATCTGATAGTGCAGAACAGAGAAACAAGAAAAAGTATTAGGAATCCAAGATGGTGGGATGGCTCCAAATTGCGGCCTGAGATCTGTTTTTGCACTGACATTAATGCAATAAAAGATTGTGGGCGCAGTCGGCTCGCATGCTGTTTGTTGTGTTATAGTGTTATTATTATGACAATTTCGGCCTGAATGCATGCACCAGAGACCTGCTGTAATCACTGACCACACCAACACCGACCAAAGCAACTCCTCTCTGCACTGGCACACATTAGAACCGTGCACGCGCACATTAGCCCTCTGCACTTGCACATCAGCACCATGCACGCGCACATCTGCAACGTGCACACATACCAAAGCACCACGCACCACACACCACACACACACACACACACACACACACACACACACACACCTCAGCATCGCTCTTGGAAATGATCACACGCGAAACACTGGACACAGCTTTTAAAGAAACCCTTTTTGCTCTTTTGTCTCTCCACACAAAGCACTGCCTCCAAGAACTGCTTCCAAAGTAACAGACGTCAAAGGGTTCTCTATTCCAGACTCAAAAGTGCATACAATTATGATCCCCCGTCTCTGACTGCTCATGCAGCGTGGACCCAGTGTTCTGGAGCAAAAGCCTTTTTTTACCCCAATGATCAATTCCTTCCGGGACTACGGAGAGAAAGACACGTTCGTTAAAATCGTGCCTTTTTTAAAAAGGCGGAGCGACGCCAGCTCACTGCTCTTTCCATTTTAGGGAGAGCTGTTTCGCTTAATAACTTCAGCTTCTGCTGATTCTTACGTATTTTCCCATCAGGCTCCGTCAGATTCAGATTGATTTGAAAACACAAATCCTTTTGGTTATTGCATCACCGAGTCGGAGTCAGCAGGCATCACGTTCCAACCACATAAATAATATTGTTGACAACCTCTAAATATTGCTGCTGGTCCTAATTCAGAATCACAAAGGATCAATACACACATCCCTCACTGCTGCCCCCTACTACACTTACAATTAGCTTAATTTAACAGACGCTCGCCAGTTTCAGCACACATGTTTAGGGGGTCGAGTCCTGAGAAGGTTGCCCTGCAATATAATATCCGTACTCCTTCTACATTAAATCCATCCCTAATATCCCATCTCCCTGGGAGACGCGTCATTCCACAGAAGCAAGAAGCTCATCTCGCTCATCGTGCCCTTAGAAATGTTCCTGGTTGGAAGTTCCGGATCGATGGACAGATTCGGCACAGCTCAACCCCAGGAAAGGCCTCCTGGCCGTGGAGCTTTTTGTTTGGTGACGCGCTGCACGACGAGTGATGTGGTGTGGGATCTGTCCCCTCTCGGATGATGTATCACATGTATTAGAGAGATGTGCTGTCTTGGCAGGGGTCTGCGTTTCCAGCGTGACTGCTTTGTTCCAGTTCCACTAGCTATTACAACCCACACTCTCTGCACATCGATGGACACATTCAGCCCATCTTTTTTTACAAACATGCTGAATCCGTTTTTGTGTTTATTTTTTACCTTTCCCCTTTTGCTCCCTGGTTCTCCCACGTGTTAAAAAAGGAAAAAGGTGAACACACAAGAGAAACCACACAGTAATCCATGCCGCACACCTTCTCACCAACACCCTATCCATCTTTCTCTCTCCTTCTTCTCTCTGCCTCTCCCTTTTTAACTCCACCTGAGGGTGCAAATCTTCCCCCGCTCTGTACATGATGAAGAAAGTGTGAACTTCACTCTCAAGTGCAGCGTTTCATTGGCCACAGAGTTTGAAGGGAGCAGCGGCACTATATCAGCAGGCGGCCGGTTCTGAGCCTGCATGCCTCTCTGACACCGGCCTAGCTCGCCGCTGCTAGCTCACACGGCCTTCACAGCCCGTGGAAAACGCTACAGAGAGACTAGCTTACTTCATTTACTGCTGCATGGGGGAGGAGTGTGGGGGGGAGGGGGGCAGTGGCTCGGGTAGCCTTACGGAGAGAGAGAGAGAGAGAGAGAGAGAGAGAGAGAGAGAGAGAGAGAGAGAGAGAGAGAGAGAGAGAGAGAGTTGGAGCGAGAGAAAGACAGAGAGGGGGATAAAAAGAGCAAGAGAGGGAGAGCAAGAGAGAGGGAGAGAGAGAGAACGGGAGAGAGGGACAGGGAGAGAGAGGGACAAGCGGGGTCGGGAGCAGAAATACAATCATGGGCTCTGATACAATGTGATTATGACCTGAGTCATTGTCGGCAGAGGAGACAGCAGGCTCGGTGGCAACAGATTGACCGTGAGGGGGTAATCAGGCCGGTCTCAGAGCACCTCTTGCATCGCTTAATCACGCCCCCCCCCCCCTCACCCAACCCCGACACCTACCCCGCTGGAAAAAAGAAAAACAGATACCTGGATCCCTCAGACACTCAACCCTCTCCAGAAGAGGGGAGGGGCTCCCAGGTTCTTCACTACTTTACTTTTAACGCGTCTCAGACGGCGCCTATACCCCGGGTGCTTCTCAAGGCGCCGCGCTCGCCCCGGGCGTCAGCGGCTCATAATGAGGCCTGCATTATAGGCAGCAGCAGCCTGACGTGACCTGTAAACTTTAATTAAGTCAGGCAGCCGGCACCTTAAAGCCAGCCACTCCCCGTCTCCGGGACCCGAGGGCCCATCGCACACTCCTCTCTCTCACTCACTCGCTCACTCTTTCTTCATCAATCACGGTATCCCCTCATCGCGCCTTCATGCACCTCCAACTCCTATCAACACCCTGGTTCTTCCCTTGCCTCCGTTGGCCCCTCCCCTCCCCATCACCTTGAGATAAAGCCGGGAAACAAGAGGGGGGGGCGGGGCATCGCAGAGCTCTGAGGCCAAGCGACGTCCATCACGGGGGGGGGGGGGGGGGGGGGGGGAGACGTTGTCCCTGGACCTCCCCTGGTATCCTAGATGACCCCTGAGCAGGAGACCTTACCCATTGATTTGTTGCTGTTCACTCACATAGACACGGTCAGCCCTCCTCCCCCCCCCCAGCAGATCTATAGAGAGCTCTCCCCCAGAGGAGCACGTGCACGCATACGCGCACGTGCATTCACACTCACATAGACCCGACTAGTCGCCCAAGCTGATCCATAGAGGGCTCTCCCCCAGAGGAGAACGTGCACAAATACACGCACACGGGCACGCACATACATACACACACACGCACGTGCACGTGTGTCTATAAGTGTGTGTGCACGTGGATCACATGCATCTGGATGTTACATGCATGCATGTGTTGGTAAGCGTGTGGCAGGTGGCATGACCGTATGTACACACACACACACACACACACACACACACACACACACACACACACACACACACAAACTCGCGTGTGCCGGTGACACCCGTGCCCTGCAGTGAAGAAACACAAAACGTGTCACAAACACTATAAATTCTGCGCGAAAGGCTGAGGGTGTAGGCTTCAGGATCAATACCGAGGCCAACAAAGCCATTGCGTCAAAGCCAGGAAATAGACATTGACACATTTACACTCACCACTCATTGTGATGCTATGAGGTTAGCTCTCTCGGGGAGGGGGGGGCGGGGGAATGTGACACCGACGTATGGACAGCACACACACACACACACCTCCTTGGCAGTAGACATGCGGCGGACAAGCGTAATGCCGACGTTGAATATTTATCCCTAATAAATCCCAGTGGCCGCTTCTTAAAACTTTCCTAAAGTTTTCCGACGCGACACGGCGGCGGTTCACTTCAGCGACCAAGGTGACAGATTTCCGCCCAATCCGCCTCTGCGTCCGGCCCCCGAGCTCGTTAAACACGCGGCTCTGGCTAATACTTAGGCAGCAGGACCTTGGCAACCCTACTGTATTGCAGCCTATAAACTAAGCCCTGGCTTATGTGTGCTGTCCGGTAGCCTCCGTCCGCTCCGCCCGTTAAAGCCAGGGCCAGCTCTATAAATACCACTGGTGGCCTGCATCCCAGATGAGCCGGCTAATTGACACAGTTAATGGATGGGGTTCCAGAGCACAATAAATAATGTGTAGGGCATCGCATGCTCTCTCCCCTGCGCGGCGTTACTTCTGGGAGGGGAAACGGGAGTTAAACTGCCAAGTACCTACATTGAATTCTCTCTCTCTCTCTCTCTCTCTCTCTCTCTCTCGCTCTCTCTCTCTCTCATCTCCTTAACACACACCATCCCGTGACATGTGTCCTGATTTACATTAAAATCAATGGAAAGTTTTCTATGAGGAGCCTCGTCAAGGTCAGCAAACTGCCTCCCTGACATTCATTTGCTAAAACCGCCCGCCGTCAACATGTTTTACCCGGCCCAGTGGAACAGATAAACAATTCCCATTAATGCAACACCTTAATACGTCGATGTGCCATATTATAGGACGGGATGTTTACAAGAGCTATTTGCCCTGCCTCTAAAAACTCGATGGCATTTAAACCCGCAACCCGAGAAAGATAAACTGATCACAGCAAAGCCATGATTGTACAGAAATATCGGCAGCTGGCTTTACTGGCTGGCTACTGAGGAGCAGATCTGGTCTTTGGGACACTTTGATTTTACAAATTGAAAGATGCCTTTCAAGATGGCGCTTCAAAGGGCTCTGGTAGGGGGCCCCGGGGAGGGTGCTCCGGTGGGGGGCTGGGTGGGGTCCGGGTAGGGGGGGGGGGGGGGGGATGTCTGGGTGGGGTGATTAAAATGGACACGAGGAAGAAGGAGGATGGAGGAACAAAACAAACAACACCCATCGCCACCGTGGGGTGTCCTTGATTCTCGGGGCTCCTTCATGAGGGATGACCGCGGGCCCGGAACGCCGGGAACGTACCTCTCATATCTCATGATGGACTTTGAAGGAAAACCCGTCCGGGAAACGTATAAAATGGTTGGCGGCTCCGTTCTCTGACCGCGGAGAACCGACCGCGGGGAGGAGGAGATCCCGATCAACACGTCGTCCTGCGCGGTGTCCTTGTCCACACGCATTATTCACATCAATCACATCGCGTCGTCATGGAGCCGCGGCGAGTCATAATTAACACAGGTGCTGGTGCTAACGAGCAGGAGCCAGAGGGTTAATTGCATCACTGTATACTGAGAGAGAGAGAGAGAGAGAGAGAGAGAGAGAGAGAGAGAGAGAGAGAGAGCGAGAGAGAGAGAGAGAGAATTGAGATAGAGAGAGCGAGAGACAGATAGGGAGAGGGAGAAAGAAAGAGAAGAGAAAGAGAAATAGAGAATAGACAGCGAGAGCAAGAGAGAATGGAGAGATAGTGATTGAAAGATAGATAGATAGATAGATAGATAGATGTGTTATATATTATATCCATCCAAATAAACTCTATGTATCAGTAGACACACATCTTGAATACATCTTTGTCATTTTTCTAGTTGCTTCCAACTCAACCTATGGATACGATGTGTCCAGGGACAAAGTCTCTGTGCATCGTGTGACAGACCAGTAGTGACATAGCCCTCCAGCCCTTCTTCCACCTCCTCCTCCCCCTCCCCCTCCTCCTCTCCTCCCCCTCCTCCTCCTCCTCCCCCTCTCGTCTTCCTCCTCGTCCTACTCCTCCTCCCCCTCCTCTCCTCCTCCTCCTCGTCCTCCCCCTCCTCTCCTCCTCCCCCTCTCGTCTTCCTCCTCGTCCTACTCCTCCTCCCCCTCCTCCTCCTCCTCCTCCCCTCGTCTTCCTCCTCGTCCTACTCCTCCTCCCCCTCCTCCTCCTCCCCCTCCTCCTCCTCCTCCTCCTCCCCCTCTCGTCTTCCTCCTCGTCCTACTCCTCCTCCTCCCCCTCCCCTTCCTCTCCTCCTCCTCCTCGTCCTCCCCCTCCTCTCCTCCTCCTCCTCTCCTCCTCCTCCTCCTCCTCCTCCTCCTCGTCCTCGTCCTCCCCCTCCTCCTCCTCCTCCTCCTCTCCTCCTCCTCCTCCACCTCCCCCTCGTCCTCCCCCTCCTTCTCCTCCTCCTCCTCCTCCTCCTCCTCCTCCCCCTCCTCCTCCTCCCCCTCTCCTCCTCCTAGGTGCTGGACGGTGGAAGGGGCAGAGGGGAGGAGGAGGGTGAGAAAGAAACGCCTCCCCTCCTCCCCAGCATCACCACCTCCTCCGCCAGCACACCCCTGAATCCCTCCTCCTCCTCCTCCTTTATGCTCACTGTGAGAGCTGTCTCTGAGATGGGAGGGTTGGGGAGGGGGGGTCTGGCAGGCAATCAGTGATGTCATGCCAGCAGCGCCACGATGGCAGCTTAACCTATTTTCGGAAATACCACGGAATGTCTATTTATAACAGTGCTGAGCAGCACGCGTCTCTCCACACATCCCCTTTGCGGACCCCCTAAACAGCCTCCGCTCCCATGTCTGTTCGCATCCGGCAGCGGGAGGGTTAAATATTCATCTGTTATTTAGGACATGACGTACCCAAAGTATTGTGGAGAACAACGCTGTTTACTCAGGCGGGGAAATATGTGATACGCATTGCGGTGTAAGCCATGAATAAAATCATGTTGGATTGTTGTGTATCTGTCAATAGTAATACTAGCATAAATAACCTTGAATCCTCGGCATTTTCGCCATGCGACTACATTCTTTTTTCATGCGAGCCAAAAGGTGGAATCTAATTTTTTTCCCCGGCAGTAATACTGGAGTAACTACTAGAATATGACCGGTTGGTTATTGGTACATTTGGTACATGTTGTTCAACGCACACACTGCAAGCATTCCTTGCATGAGTCGGTCGTAACACTATCCTCCTCGCTGCAGCATGGATGTGGCGTTACCGCGGTTACTACCGGGGCTCTCTGGTTGCATCAGCACCGGTGATTACATTTTAAATCTGCCAAACTTGGCCTCAGCCCCCCCCCCCCCCCCCCCCCACGCACGTTAAATTGCTTTGTTTTTCACCCCCTACCTCCCCGCCCAGCACGCCCCCCCCTTCCCCTCCAGCACCCCAAGGTGCCCAGGCAGCTCTTAACCTGTCAGAGGAATTCCTGCGTGTCCGCTACCACCAAGCCATCACTCCCCTCTCCCCGCCGCCGCGGGATAAAAGCCGCCATTTGTTTCTCGGTCTCTTGACAAACACTTCATCTTCCCCGTGCCGCCACGACCACCGCCGCCTCCACCACTGCCACTCATCCATCTCTCCATCCATCCATCCCTCCATTGTTCCCTTCCCTGTGTGTCTTCTTGCCTGTCTGTCTGTCTGTCTGTCTGTCTGTCTGTCCTGCCTGTCCTGCCTGTCTGTCAGAGGCCTTGCGGTCCTGCTGGGGTACACCTGTGCCAGCACGCCACTCTCGGCTCCCCCTTCATTGTCTTGCGTTGACAGGGAGGGATTGACAGCAGCGTCGCAGACACATTACAGTCTGATTGGAGGCGGAATGACGGGAAGAAAAAGAGGGAGAAAACAACGGCACAGATGTGCAGCGCATTCACGGGGCTGCTCATTCACATGCGTGCGTGGACGCACATATTGGCATGTGCACTGCACACACACAAACACACATACTTGACATGCATATTCCCACACACAAAGACATTTTTTTCCAAGATTGCAATTGCAAAGATTTATAGTGCAGCAACACAAGGCAAATAACAAATACGCACGGGCCTCAGTCGTGAGGCTGTACTAAAATATACTGTGCTGGGAAACTGAGTGGGATTGGGAAAAAAACATAGTCTTAAAAATCCCTACTCTCCCCTTTTGCTAATAATTTCTTATTTTACCTCTCTCTATCTCTTCCCCTCTCTCTCGCTCTCTCCCTCCCCAACATTAAAGGGCATTACTTTCTCCTGAGCGGTGAAGCCGCGGTAACGTAACCTTCCCGTGTACTCTGTTCCTTTATACAATTAGGTTTGTTCTCTTTGGGTTTTATAGCCGTACATCCATCTCTGATAGGCTGGGCCACTCTGCTAAAGCACAAACAGGGTAGGCTGTTTCTCTATTTAGACTCAGCGCATTACAGCGACTGACCTTTGCCTATGTACCAGAAAGTGGTGTGCCTCGGCAGACTCCATGGTGATACATAAAACCTAGCAAAACACAACGGAAACCTCTTTCGGCGAGTATACGCAGCTCTTTAAAGAGAGGAAGACCATTTCAAAGTGGGATTTAATTTGATTTCCCTCATATTCAAAAATAGCACAAGCCAAAATATATTTTTTCTTAATTAAAATATAACAGCAGTGTACAAGAGAGCTATAAACAACGCAAGGTGAGAGGTGAGTGGGATGAATTTAATATACAAGAAAAACCAAAGCGTGGGCACGCTGCCCATCACACAGACCTTTAATCGGTCAAACCTGCACATTCACACCCACGGAAGTGATGCTGTGAAACCAGAGATTGATTCATCTGACCCAATGAAACCCTAAACATATTCAGGATATGACAAAAAAAAACACTCATAATCTGGAGCCACAGGCAACCTACACCCAGAACTGCCTTTGAACACCGGTCTAGAGCGGTTTAGAGCAGACCCGGGGGCTAGCTAGGAGGGCGGCAGCTAGGAGGGGGGATGCCAGGTGAGTGTGGGGGTTAGTTGGTGATGGTGATGGTGTTGGTGGTGGTGGTGGTAGTGGTGGTGATGTTGATGGCGGTGGTAGTGATGGTGGTAGTGGTGGTGATGTTGATGGCGGTGGTAGTGATGGTGGTAGTGATGGTGGTAGTGGTGGTGATGTTGATGGCGGTGGTAGTGATGGTGGTAGTGATGGTGGTAGTGGTGGTGATGTTGATGGCGGTGGTAGTGATGGTGGTAGTGATGGTGGTAGTGGTGGTGATGTTGATGGCGGTTGTATTGATGGTGGTAGTGGTGGTGATGTTGATGGCGGTGGTAGTGATGGTGGTAGTGATGGTGGTAGTGGTGGTGATGTTGATGGCGGTGGTATTGATGGTGGTAGTGGTGGTGATGTTGATGGCGGTGGTAGTGATGGTGGTAGTGATGGTGGTAGTGGTGGTGATGTTGATGGCGGTGGTAGTGATGGTGGTAGTGATGGTGGTAGTGGTGGTGATGTTGATGGCGGTGGTAGTGGTGGTGGTAGTGGTGGTGATGTTGATGGCGGTGGTAGTGATCGTGGTAGTGGTGGTGATGTTGATGGCGGTGGTAGTGATCGTGGTAGTGGTGGTGATGTTGATGGCGGTGGTACTGATGGTGGTAGTGATGGTGGTAGTGGTGGTGATGTTGATGGCGGTGGTAGTGATCGTGGTAGTGGTGGTGATGTTGATGGCGGTGGTAGTGATCGTGGTAGTGGCGGGGGTGGACAGATGCAAGGGCCGCGCCTCCTCCGCACTAGGCTCTTCCCCCCCGAGGGACCCCGACGCAGAAAAAAAAGATAAAATAAAAAATAAAAGATACGATAAAACAAGAGAAGGGGAGAGCGCCTTGTTAATCCCCACGCGGAGACTCACAGCACCTGTCAGCACCGGCTGAGCTACTGCATCTTTTATGAGCAGAAAGTCCTGTTGCTTATTATAAGATTTACAGACATCCAAGAGTGTCCACGCCGACGCCGCTCCGTTATTGCATTAGCCAGCTCTGGAGCGGTGGCTCCCAGCCGCACGGCAGACGAGGCTACCCTGGACCAAGACTAATGAAATCACTGGACATACCAGCAGGCGCATGGACCGCTCTCACAAGCATGGACTCTGTTTAATCTTGATATTCAACCGTGTAAAAAAAAAAAAAGTATATTGCGTAAAAACTTCACAAGGCGTTTTTTGTTGCGAGACTAAAAGCAGGAAAACGACAGAGCTCTGCCAATCCGGGGGGGGACTGTCTGGAATGTCATCACAGAGCCTATAGGTGCCATATACATGCGCCGGTGTAATGCTGGCTTTATTGTGGGTAAGTGAATTTGCCTCCATCTGTTCTCGCCGAGGTGTTCCTGTCCTCCAGCATCCAGTGTGATCTTTGTTTCTCTCCCTAAGTGCGCACTCCAAACGGACACACAGGCTATTATCGTACCAAAATGGATGTATTGAGATGCCTTGGAAAACAAAGGAATACGGGATTAGTTTTAGTCAACAGCAACCTCTCAGGAAGCGGGTACTTCTGGCACATGACTGATAATGCACGTTTTGAGCCATCCTTCTACGCCGTGCGCTTATTGTGCGGAAAAGCCCACAGAGGGCCTTAATCCATCAGAGAGGCTCTGGAGGGAAAATAAAAAATAAAAGCCAGAATAAATATTTCATTCGATTATTCTGTGATTTAATATGCTTCTGCTTGGCCGGGATCTACAGCAATATCAGCAGGTCTGTTTAGAAATGCGTTATCACAATGATAGCCCAACACTGATTCGGCAAGCCATTCAGAGTCTCACATCGGAGCTTGCTCTTGCCAGTCTGCCTTGCCCATTTTGCCCAGGGTGCTGAATCACGATCAAAAACATAATTCTCTCTCCCTTTAGCTCCGTCCCGCTCTCATCTCTAGCTCTCAATTCCCTCCATTTCCCAAATTGAACCTCTGTGTAAGTACAGGTCAACCAGGTCAGAGAGACACACCGGCCGCTATAGATCGGAGGTCTGAGAGCAAAGCGGTCAGCTTCACCCTCAATCAGAAGCCTTCAGCCCCCTAGAATTTAGGCTTTGTTTGTTGGGTCAAACCACAGCCCTGCATTTTGTAAAGCGTGTGCATGAATGCACCAAAACATGTCCACGAGTTTTATGTAAGAGAAGCAAAAAACAGAAATCTCATTAGTGATATCGGGAGCCGTTTTCAAAGCCTGCTGATGAATTCAACATAAGGAAATCCTTTACCTACTAATACCAATTTGGGACGACAATAATTGGCAGACCATCGACAGCGTGGGCAGAATTAATCATGTGAAGAAGCGGACTAGGCCGCAGTTTTTAATTGGTAGAGGCAGCCACTGTTGAAGGGGGGCGGAGGGGCAGCCTCGGCCCAGGAGACGGCCGCTCCAGACAATGCACACTTACTAATCCTCAGGAGTGAAGTTATCATGGCCACACATTATTATCGCGCTTTACAAAATAATTCCATGTTTTCCCTCGTGGATTACCAAGAGGAAAAAAAATGAGAGTAAAGAGAATAGGGGATAAACACCAAAATGAAAAAAACCCAAACGCAACAAGGCATGGACGCATTAAAGGGAAGGTGGGCTGATTGTGGACACATCGGACTTATCGCGGATTTGTCGTTGTTGAGGTATGTTCTTATTCGGATGTCATCGTCGAAGCCACATATGTACTATGTCGAAGATCTGTGCCCATTTCTGGGGACGATGATTCCACGTGACGGTAACATCAAAGTTCCAAGGCTCACAGCGTCTTTTTCTTACTAAGATAATTGACAAAATAGCAGCATTCAAAATGATTGACTTCTAATGGTTGCTTGATTAATTGTAGGCATATGCGTAGGCAGGACTCATTAAGTACTAATCCAATTATAATAAACTACATTTGGCTAAACCCAACATATTTTTGAATAACTGATAAGGAAATTAAATAGAATTTGAGGAGGACGTGGTGAACTTGCTCCAGACACTTACTTTTTTAAATAATTTGTATTACTCGAAAACTTCTGGGATTATTTAGGGGCATATAAAAAAAGAAACAAAAAAGAAAATACTGAGGAAAATTCATGGCTGTTCTCTCTCATATCTTGAGTAGAGAGTATGTATGTAATGTAAAAAATTGCCATTTTTAAATGTGTCTATTGTACTGTAGGTGCATCAATAGGAGTTCAAGTCATAACACAAGCTAATCAAGCTACTGCACTGAGCAAAGCTCTCTTGAAAACTCAAACAATCTGGATTAACAATCAAAAGCATTCAAAGGGTTCCTTTTTGCATCATTAAGCAAGCATATATCAAGCGAGCAAAGCAAGTTTATCTGAGAAATCTTGACTTTGTAAATTAACAATATACACCGATAGCCAATAATCACTACCGTTCATTAATAAAATGTATATTTTATTTTATTTTCCATGTACTCTTTTCAATGTGTTTCTATACAGTTTGATGGCCTGATCCCAAAGATGGGCAGCTATAGGGGATTTCTCAATTCATATAATCGAGTTCATGCGTGTTGCATGAATAATTCCATATTTTACTCGGCTAATAGCCCAAAGCAAGGGCAAGTACTAAATAACTTTAATGAAAGAATTTGTATTCAAGCTAGGCAATCAGTTTATAAATGGGTTTCATTTTAAGTTACAGCCTGTCAACAATAAAACACTTGGCCAACCCAACCACAACCTTCTTGGTTAACAAAATTAGGTTAAAGTTTGTATATATATATATATATATATAGAAAAGTGAACTGGATCAGACAGTACTAAAGTAATTTATACTTCGATACATGCGTATGTTTAATACGAAACACATTCAATGCATAAGAACGAGAACGTTGGAAATTGTCTCAATTTAATGACGATACTATTATTCCCACTGAGTGTACCCTGTGTTGAAAAGAAGGCGTGCACATAGTGTACACATTGGATGATTTAGTAGCCATTACTATGCACTGCACACTCCCCTCGTAGGAAAACATGCAGAGAGACTCAAAGACAGCTCAGCAATCCTAATCCTACAAGTTCACTTTTTGCGAAATTACTCAAAACTTTGAAAGGCAATTTCCTCCCTAATTCTCAACTGCATACCAGTGCCTACAGTTTCTCTGGCTGGTTCTTGCCTGATGTTGGAGCCACCGTTTGGAAAATTTGGCCACGAAAAGCCAAATGCTGGTTTTCATTCTTGCAACGACTAGTGGGTTGTTGTCTATTCATGTGACAACCTTTGGGAAATAGACACAACACTGGGGAGGAACGCGTTTCTGTCCACGAACTAAGTGCTACTCTGATTACACGCCGTGTCAAAAAATGCATCAGCATGATGTGGACTGATGGTTTGTACTTCCTAAATATCACTCCAATGTAAACAAGGGACTGACTTATAGCCTGCAGCCCTGTCTCATCGCAGCATCGGCAGCTAACGAGAGTAGTAGCTGACAAGGCTATATGTTCATAATGTGGCCATAATGTTTTATGTACTATTCAGTATATGGTGGAGGTAAATGATTGTCATGACTCCTTTTAATGGTACTAGGGATTTCCAGCAATTCAAATAAGAACTATTCTAAAACTAATTGTATGTCAAATTCACCCACAAGAGGAGGATAATCTTTATGTGATGCTCAGCCTCAGAAAATACCTTCTCTTTCAGTGTGCTTAAAGCTGTACCAATGACTGTCAGCACTACACGTGAAACTGAACGCAAGGAGTATCCTGCTTCCATAACATCACAGATTTGGATATTAGGGTGGGAGAAGGGGGATAGGAGGGATGTGATCTCTCCTGGATTTGATTGGCCAGCGTGGGAGTATCCTATTGCCCATGACTTACTTTCTAACTAGATCAGGCTCATTCCAACCTATTGGTTAGGAAATGGTGTCAGCCCATGGGTTAGGACGATTACATTTTAATGTAGAATGACGTTATTACTTTGGCTTACTTTATTGTAGGCCTATAGGTCATAATCGGATGGAAATTAAGTTGTAATTTAGGATATAGGATGTTGGGAATATACACACAGTCCCCATCAACGCACCCCTCAGATGATGTAAACACCAAACTTGAGAAATTAATTAGTGAGCATAAGTCTAGCAATAGCAGCAGTGGTTGTAGTCGATGCTGTAGACGAGGCTATGAAGGATTGTGCAGGCCTACAACACATATGAAGAGGGGGGCTCTGTTTTTAGAACATAAAGGTCGTCCATATCTGAAGAATCAACGCTGGAATCGAATATAACGTTAGAATCGAATATAATATAATACAACAGAATAGAGGGAGGGAGTCCATCACTCTACAACCCCTTCCCACGAGCACTGCCATTTCGCCACGCACGGAGCACCATCATCGCTCGCGCTGTGGCGACGTCCGTCATCTTGAGAGAGTTCTCTCTCGCTCTACTATTTGGGAGATATCGTGGCGTGAGATGAATTTCCTCGCCTCAAAATCGCAACCGGCTCGTTCCCTTTTGCACATGGGGGTGATGTTAAAGAAAGCATATGAATTAATTAATGATGCCGCCCCTTCTCGGCCCGCAAAAGGATGGGACTGGCGGAGGAGAGGGTCTTTAAAAATGCATTCTCGGAGCGCCTCTGCCCCACTTATCGGAGCGCCATAATAAACACAGCGAACGGCCACAACCTAACGGGCGATACGCGGACATATAGTTTGGGATCCCTCGTAGTTTGAAGCACTGTTTTTAAGGCGAAATGTAGGTGATAACCAAAATGAAACAGGCTGTGAAATTCGGGTCTGAGAATTTCCTAAATTAAAAAAAAAACAGGAATAGGCTGCATGGAATATCAGGCAGTGAGTGCAGGCACGGGGAACGCACCGCGATGGCAATTACACAACCGGTGAGGAGGCTACACCACGTTATGTAATTATGCAATACACAAAATGTGCATTCAATTTATTTCGGTTACAGGTTTTTGGAAGTCCACCACTCCATAAATTCGAATAAAAGTAGCATAGCGGTGACATGGGAACACAACTTGTGCATAGATCGATTTAGCATTACAACACTTTTGGAGGCAGAAGCCTAATGACGTGTGAGTAGGCGACAGGGCTGCAGGCCTACTGTTGTGAGGAGCTACACGTTACCTTTGTGCATGCCGGTGTAGCGGTCCTTCAGCACTGTCAGTTCGTGGATTTTCCCAAACTGTTCAAACAGAGGTTTCAGGTCTTTCTCCTCCAAGTTCCGCGGGATCTGCCCGATAAACAGCTTAATGGCATCTTGGTCTTTCATGTTGCCGTTTTCCGGATGAATTGAAATGGATTCTGACCCGTTCATGGGTTTCGGAAATGTGATCGGAGGGTACTGGTGCTGATGTGGGATTAGGAAGAGTGGTTGTTGGGTTGGTGGTGCCCCCGGTCCGGCAAAAACCAGGCTGGAGTGAGCTGGCTGGTGCTGCTGTGGATGCTGCTGCCTTCTGGTTTCAGTCTGAGTGAATCTGGCCATTCTGAGCTGGGAGCAGAGTGGATAATAATGACAACACACACACACGCACACACACTGTGGGAGAGCAAGCACTCAGCTGGAAACCAGGCTGACTTTCTATCCGACACACAACACGCAGTACGAGGAAGAGGGTGTAGATGGAGGCAGCGTGAACACGTGAAGGGGCGATATGCGCCGCTCTAGAGCGACACCCACAGGCCGTTGGGAGAAACTGCAGCACACAAAAAGCCGATAAAGCAAGTCATTGAAATGGCAGTTGCCTAACTGCAGGATAGTATAAAACGGTGATATATATAATTGGCGGGTAGATTAATTGGAATATTTGCATTACATTTGAACTCACATTGAACTTGAACAACGCAAACATAAACAGTAGGCCTATCTCATTTTAGACCTCATAGAGGTCAACAGACAGGCAGCACGTCATTCCTTGCCCATCATTACGATGCCCATTCGACGATACGTTGGGTTTATTTAAGCATTATATTTTATGATCTCTAAACAATCTGTAGGCCTACCATCAATACACCACCTATTTATTGCACATACATTCTGTGTAGGCCTATAGGCCTGATAAACACATGTTTAATTTCAGCGTTTACTTTCGCCTTAAACTAACGCTTTAAAGCAGAGCTAGGATTATTATTTTGTAGATATAGCAAACTTCCAACATATGTCTTTGATATAGGAAGGTCGGAAGGTGGAGTTAGTCCTCTATGCCACTGAATCTACGTCCAGTGCAGATCTCTTTTTACAGCATCTTCCTTTTTCTCTTCTGTAGGCCTGTGGCGTCGCCAGGAAGAGCATTGATAAATATAGAAGCCTACTGCTCCCTCTACCGGATTTCAGAGAGAGCATCTGCAGAATTAATCATTTTTTATACACAGAACAAGCGAGCTTTGATTTGCCATCCATCCTCTACGCCTATTAGTATCGACTGATTAATTATTTTACTAATTGTTTTTGTGTCCGGGTCCTCCATTTCCCATACATGTGCGTGTTATAATGATAAGGATAATTAAAAACGGTTTGTATTTCCACCTTTATAAAGTGTACTTTATAAAGTGCAGCATCAAAGTTATAGCAGTATGTTTGATAGGGTCGGCCTGTGTGTTGCGGACATGCGCGCAGCTGGCTTCCGCTCGAGGCAGAGGTTAGCCCCGCCCACCTACATCAACGCTGTCCTCCATAAATTAATATAAACAAATTCAACCGTAATTATTGTGAAATCTAAATTAATTAGACCAAAAGTCACATTGTACTACCAATTACATGAAGTACCTCATTGTGGCTGTGCAGGTCGTTTAAGGGCGGAAAAGTCCTTCGAGCCGGATTTGAACCAGCGACCTAAGGATTTCAGCATTAGCCACTACAGTCCTCCGCTCTACCAACTGAGCTATCGAAGGGGGTGTCCACTACGAACGCGGCAGAGATATTGTCGCGAGTACAAACACCAAATTTGTTCTGGTCTATTTATTTCTGAGAAGTTCGATAGCAGCATGAGTGTGGCGAGACGGCCGCACGCCGCGGGGGCGCGCATTGATGTTCCCCGGTCAATAACGCAGTGGGGGACGGCTGCACAGAAACAAGGCTTTTGTTATTGTCAACATTTTTTTCAGGATGGGGTTGGAAATGCGAATTGAATTCGCTGTAACAGCAGGTCACAGAAAGCTTTGTCGGGATTACCCATGGTGGCGTCTCCAAAACGCATCCCCTTCGAAGCACGCCGCTGCGGGTGTTGTCCTCCGGCGGTGTTGCCAGTTTGGGCCAGATTTCCCGCCCAATCTGGCAATACGGCTGTACGAAGTGTACGGATTGCTAATTGATTGCGAATAGCTAAGGATGCAGTGATTCCGGCTGAACGAACGCGGTAGACGTGTCTGGCTGACTGGTGGAAGCGGTGGACTGAATCCGATTTCCATCTCTGGCCCACTGATCAAGAATAAGTCTTAGATGAACTTCAAGTGGGTAGAATGTGGTAGGCTATGAGGAGGAGTCGTTGCCCACCTTTTTTTTTTAGTTATTTCCCCAGCCTTATTATATTTATTGAACATTGCCTATTTGCCATGGAAGCCAATGGCAGGGAAGCAGGACGAAATGACCACACTATAAGTGGAAACAACATTTGTATAGGTATGGTGGGGGGGGCTGGACCACCGGGTGCCGTTCAGTCATCTAGTGTTCAGAGTTCAGAGCGGAAGTGAAGGGACATCTCTTAACAACTGCTTACCTTGAAGCTCCTTCTTGAATATATGGCCATTCATCGAAGGCTAGTTGTACTGCCGCAACTGCAAGTTGCAGACACACTGGCCCGTGTAGACCTTGTGGTGCCTTACATGAACTTAAGTGGGCCCCAGCAGGCCAGCTTAATAGCGTGACGGGGCTTCCTTCTGTCTGCGACCTGCTCTTTTCGGACTTCTGGACCTGGGGTCTTTTCAACAAGCCCTGAAGACCCCCCTCTACACTTCACCGCGTGGGATCCCCTGCATTTTAATTAACCTCACGGTCGTTAACAACTGCCCTCCCCCCCATGTTCTCACTCAAGGTAATGAGTCTACAAAACAGCATGCTTCCAGACAGTCGTATCCCATGATGCAGTGCGTTGCTGTGAATGGCTTTCACTTAGTTTCTAATGGGTTTGGGTTTTCTGTTTCCACGCGGACACACCTACATTTGGAATGTGTTGTGTCATAACTGTCCCCATGTCTTAATAACCTTGATAACCACCTCTTAATCACCCTCTTCATCGGATTACTCATATGGCTCAATGTCATAACACACAGACACAGCCAAGAGCTAATGTGAAATAGATGCAAAGGTTAGAAGGGTGAAGGGAAAGTAGATCCTAAGACAGATTGAGTGGATGTCTGGTTTTATTGAGACCTACTCCTGCCCAACATCACTGTTACAGCTACATGTCTGATATGTTGAGGCTGAGAAGACGATACAAATTCATCATTCAGGAAAGATCAACACAGAATGACACTAACTAACACTGAGGAATATTTGTATTTTTCTCTTTAAACACCACTGGACTATTCTAGCACCTCTGCTAAAAATACCCCATATTAGTTCCCTCTTGCCTCCTCATATGGTTAGTTGGTCCTTAACTATTTGAAGGTTGTGGGGTTATGGGAGGCCCTCAAACTATTTTGGGATGGGGTCCTGTGAAGCCCTCTGAGATTGATCTTTTAAAAGAAAAAAACATCAACATCGTGGGTGTAGCTATAGTTCTGGCGGGACACTCATCACACAACGCATAACGCATTCCATTAAAACGCACGTACACTTATAGGCAGTCGCTTTAAGACCTTCCATCTCAAACACGCTACTCTGCTTCCCCCCAACCAGCACCACCACCACCTCCACCACCACCACGGCCTCCATCTTGCTTTGGTTCTGCTCTGTATTGCGTGTATCCTCCACAATGGGTTGAGAGGTCTGATGTTACTCATGGGGGATTGTATAGTGCTCCCTTTTGTCAGATGTGGTTATGCTGTTGGTATTCTGTGTCTGAGTCATGCCTTAAAACCTACAGTAGAGAGCACCACAATAAAGTGGCACCATACCGCCAAATTAAACTGTATGACCTTTGTATTCAATAAAGGGTTTAATCAATGACAGGAGAGATCCCTGACAGAGCTACTTAAGTGTTTGAAGACGGTGGAAAATAAGGAAAAAACGAAATCTAAATTAGACCCTGTAGAAAGAGAGGTTCTCACAGATTTGGGGTGTGTGGTGTGGTGGGGGGGATACTACCAAATCGCTGTCCTTAGTGGGTTTATAAGCAGAGAGAGTGGAAGGTGTCCCCTGGCACCAAATGCATGTGCACTCGACTGTGAGGTGTTGCTTGAGAGAATGAGGGTGTGATGTGATGAAGGCATATCACACTGGAGACAGACTTAGGGACGGACGGCTTCATAGGATGATGAGACGTGATCAGAGCTAGAGAGCAGGGATGTGGTTCTATGTGCGCCCGTTCCTTCCTCAGACCCCAACTTTAAAACCAAAACCTTCTCTGCCCTGTCAGGAAGAAGGGAATGTCCCCCTCCCCTAACCGCCTGGGCATTCAGCTCTGTTAACAGATGATCAGGGGGAAGCCATTGATCAGCCAGGGTAGGTAGACGCCTCGGAGTCCAAATATCCGCTCATCGTGGAAACATGAAGTATATAAACATTATTAACATAGAATAGGATTCAAACAAAGATGTTGGGCCTTCATTGTCATTGATTTTGTCTCATGAATTGGTTAGAAACATGTGAATAAGAAATTTAAGAAGGCAGAATAAATCATGTTTTTACCTTTGATCAATGATTTTGTTCATTCGGGAGGAACAACCCAATCTTTGAGTGGGTCATTGTTTTTTGGTTGGTAAGTATCTTGCCAACAGACATTCAAAGTTTCTTGGGTCACTCCTTGGTGAGTTTCTCTGGCCGGTGGACGAACACCACAGTGCGATTTGCCACTGCAACATCTGCTGATTGACGTCCTTCTTGGTTAGAATTCCTTGAGAAGTTGGCTCCAAAGAGACCAGCACACAGTCGTTCATTAGCATGGTAATATAAAATTTGTTGGCTTCTTAAAAAATGGGAGCATTTAGCTTTTAATGAGTCATTTGAGAAGCTAAGTCCCACCATTAATTTTAACAAATTGCCAAACATCAGCATTAACACCCTCTAAACAAAGGAAGGCTTTAACACTTGATACATTAGTATGATATTAATTACTTTATTTTTAAATCCCACAGCTGCATAATACCTCCCTACTGCACTCTAGGATGTGTATGCCTACTAGGTTAGGTATGGTTTTTCTTTTTTCTCCTTCCATTCAAGAAAAAAAGGAATACATTGAGACAACCGACCTCACACTTGTATTACTAAAACACACTATTTATTCCGTCACATTTTCAGAATACATTTAGCCAGGGAAAAATGACAATTTGTTAATGTGTGTGCTTTTACTTTCATGACGTTCTCCTAAACATATTGACTCGGCGGCAAGATGCACCTGCACACTATAACCTATAGGTGGAAACGGTATTCTGTTCTCTGCTTGGGTTTCTTCCATAACCTGCCCTAACTACAGTATGTCCGAGCAGTAATCAAAATAATATAGCACCACCATTTCATTGAATGAAAATAATAATATAAATTTTTTTAATGTATTTGCTGTGGCATTCGGTACATCAAGATATAAATATGCAATGTATATATTCTATTTGTATAGATGCGAAGTGAACACATAGAAGAGGGTGCATGATCTCATTATCTTGGCTGTGTGTGTGTGTGTGTGTGTGTGTGTGTGTGTGTGTATGTGTGTGTGTGTGTGTGTGTGTGTGTGTGTGTGTGTGTGTGTGTGCGCGCGCGCGAGCGTGGGGGTGTGCGTGTGTGTGGCTGAGTGGGATCGTGATATAAATAGATATGTGTGCATCAGGACAATATGCTGGGGTAGTGGTGTTATTGTCAAGCAGCATACTGCCTATTAACCTATCCATAACCTTATCTCTCCACAATGTGCCATGATGGACATACTTTAATCTATGAGATATTCTCTGCAAGATTGGGTGTATTTACAGGATGTGGCATTCCCAACGGGAGCAAAACCATTTAGCAGCATTTCGTAATTATCACGTCACGTTAGAAGGCTTACAGCTGGCGAGTAGTTAATTTTATACTGACATTTAGGGTCCATGATTGACATTTAGATCTACATTATCGTTCTTGAAGCTACGGTCGGGCCCGTTCTGACACGGCGCGGTCTGACCCCATTTTTAAATTTATGGAAAATGAAACGAGGGTAGAGTGTATCATTCAAATGGGGAAATAATAGCGCTAGGTCCGGCGACATGACAGCCCCACAGACCAGAGACTCGAACCGACTCCACTTCAGATACATTATGCATGCTTGTTATACCTCCACTGTGCTCTGGAAGTTAAATTAATGACACTCGTTGGAATAGGGAATGGCTGGAGAGACACCAGCGCGTTTCCTTGACTGTCGCCAAAAGCCAAGCACACGCAGGCTTTTCAAACGGCCAGAAGTGGGAATTTTCTGAGGCGAGGTGTGCAACGTGAGCGGGGGCTGAATGAAGTGTCGCAGATGGGTGTCGAGGTTTAAGTGATGCTGGCGCTCGTCATCGCCATACAGAAGGCCGTGGCATGTGTCAATGAGGGAGCCGAGCTGCAAGCTTATTTGGATGTGATGTGGTTGATGAACACATTATTATTGATTTAGGCCTTCTTTGCAAATTCCCTGAATGCAAAATATTTTCCCCTCGAATTGACACTTCAAGGGGAAAGAAACGGACGGTTTATATAACCTTGAATCTGTATGCATTGGCATGCGATCAACTGCCTCCGAGAGAAGGCGATGGGCTTGGGCTGACGTTTTATTTTCTTGACAAATATGCCCACATACATTTTGTGCATTGCAAAATGTGAGAAAGGGGAAAATAAATATGGTTTTGGTTTTGGAGCCATGTCGTTTGATAGTAAAGTTATTTAAAAAGCTATAGCCTACTTCCGTATTCATAATCGAATTTTAGAAACAAAAACAGAATGAAATTGCTTTAACGTATCTGCAAAAACGAAAGTAAGGGCAAATTAATTAAGACTTTCATGTTTCAACGAAAGCTGAAAGGGTGATGGTAGATAGAGAATGAATAGCAAGGTTTCCTCAGTCTTAAGGATGGACAATCTAAACAGCATGGAACAATGGGTTCAATTTATATTTCCCAGGCCTTTCATATTCGTGCCAATAAAGAAACAATTAAGCTTCAGAAACTGAACACTTTCCAAAACAGCGCTCACTCCTCAACGGCTTGTGACCAGGGGTAAAGTTAGGTTGTTTTAAGTTAGAATAGAGAGGCGTTGTCCATTTGAAGACTGTTTTCTGTCCTGACCCCTATTCCTACATTTATTAAATACAATTAGCCTAAAAATGTAAAATAAAAATACAAATAAGTTCACAAATCAGCAACTACTTAATATGTTATGCCGGTTTGGAATGAGGTTTAAGTGTATAATGGTGGCTTCGTTTGCTTTGAGGGCGATTTTAAAGATGGCGTTGACTTAGCTCTGAGTATAAGCCTTTCTTTATAGGTCCATGGTATAAGCTTGTCAGGGCAGATCCCCCCGGAGTCTCCCTCATTATCAGTCTAGACCTTGGAACGACCAGAAGAGGATTCCCCTCGGACTGAAAGCCACTTCATCGGTTTGTTAAACAGAGAGACAGAGAAAAGGACCGCTTCTAGTGCAAGACCCATAACAAGCAAAGAAAAGAAACAGCTGATAAGAACAGCCTAAGTTGGTGCCTGTGTGTTGGGAAAGAGATACCTTGTGACATCCAAGTCAATCAGCGTTATCACAAGGTGAGGTCAATAGGACTGAGTCATCAATATGAAATCTAGCTGTATAGTTTATTATTGTAGGTAAATCAGATAAACATCTGATCTGTTGATTCATTATCAAGCACCTCGCTCATTACTTGACTATTCACATAATTTCAGGATAAATGCAAAGGAAGTTATTCCAAATGTTTTTAGGAAGAACAAAGTTTATAAATAGTAATATTATATAATTGTCAATATTTTCTTTTCATGAGTCAGAATATTTTTTTTTTTACATTTTAAAAAGAACCCATTTGTGATCACTGTAATTCTCCTTTGATAAGATGCTTCCGTTGCTGTCTTTTGTTTGATGGAAATTACAACAATTTTGGTAACTTTAACAGTCTGCAACAGTCATGATTTGATGATTAATCAATCCTTGATAAAAACCTATCTGGGCTGCTAACTTATTTGTTTAATGTTGTTTAAGGTCAGTCTGACAGTTTGGACAACGGTTTGAAAGTGCCAAATACAACAGCCCATCACCATGGTTTGTTGTTGTGGATTTCTAGTTTAAAAGATTTCTTCTAAAATTGCAAATCTTTTAAGCTGTGAGCTTTTGCAATGTGATTACAAACACAAATAAACAATAAGCCATGTGAGATTTGCCTTCATGATTCCATGGTTGAGGGAGCAAGCATTCAAATGTATTCAAATATTTCAGTAAAGACTTAAAGTGATAATCTCAAAGATTTTCATGTAAATAAATATTGGTTAAATCTGTCGATCACAAATTGAGGCAACACAAAGATGATTAAGCAAATGGCCCTCTTATGAAAGCCTTACATCAGCTGTATAATGAATGTTCCCAACTGGTTGTCGTGGCGATGCCGTTTGCATCTCTGTGAAAAATCACCGCTGAGGAAAATCTTCGCATTTTGAAATTTAACACTTTGTAACTTTTCCCCTGCAGCTATTCAATTTCACAATTTTCTAATTTTCATCGACAAGTCATTGCATCCTGGGAATATTTCTCAATACATCCATCCACTCTGGTCCACTATTTACATAATGAAAAAGAGATAAATGTTGTTGTTCATTTTGTCCATGCCTCAGCTGACTTTGATGGATGTGAATACTTTAACCCCAAGACTCGTATGATTAAGATGGATCTCTCCATCTTGACCAAACTTGGAAACTGGGAACGTTTAGAAGTGTATCTTAAATTTAAAACATGAACCCATGGTAACTCCATTCACCATTATGCAACAAATGCTGGTCAACTAAAGTGTTATAGAAATCGATGATATCTTTCCTCAAATCAATAATCCATCTGTAAAAGAAAGGCAAAAGGAAAGCACATAATTCTTCTCTTTCCCAATACTCCCAATGCATCCTAACCACCTCGATCGTTCTCCCTCTACAGATGAACAAACTTTCTCTGTGCTCCCTCGCTCTCGACCTGCCACTCAAACGCTATCTCGTCCCGCAGCCAATGGGGAGACAGAGGTAGTAGCTGGCCAGGGTGTGCTGTGTTGGAGTTTCAACTTTGGACCCGGCACCCAGGATGAGTATTACAGTATAGAGAGGCGTCCCGTGGTCTGGGACAAATGTTCCCTCTGTTTGGGGATCTCTCGTCGACCAGCCAAGGAGTGACAACAATGTCCCACCGATCAGAACAGGTAAACACGTCTGAGTTTCTTTGCCATATTGTGTTGTTTATTATTATTATTATTATTATTATTATTATTATTATTATTATTATTATTATCATCTCATTGTGTGTTAGTAAGTACAGTTAGTGTGTTTGTATTCGGTGAGCGGACAGGCAACACATTCTGTGAATCTTATTTCTGACCCTGTTGGTTCTGCCTAACGGATGTTTAATACTCTGTGAATGAAAATAGTGTAAAAATGTTAACAGTTAAAAAACCAATACACTTGACACTATGATATTCTGAGTTTGGGTACAAATAGTCCAGAGAGAGCAGATAGCGCGGGGCACAGAAGGTACAGAGGGAGGGCTTTTACAAGCCTCTACCTCAGCGTTATCTCCCTGCCGAGGCTGGTCGGGCGGACGGAGCGCTGTGTCTCTAAACGCCGTCCCGTCATCTCAGGCCTCCGACGGGGTGGAGTGGCTGGACTGGCTGTTTGACCAGAGCGAGGGGATCCTGCGTCACGAGGGACCGGGAGACCATGGGAACCAGTTCACCTGGCTGACCCAGGACCCTAACGTGCGTTGGACACAAACTGCGCACGCCTCCCTCGTCCCTGACGGCGGTCACACTGCGCCACATCACCGACTGTATCTGCTCTCGTCCTGCAGTCCATTATCGGGGGGGGGGGGGGGGGGGGGGGGCACTATCTGCCTGAACGCACACAGCTCCCCCCCCTCGTCGCGGGCGCTCCAGGCGCGCGGCGCAGACTAACAGCTTTTTGGTTCTCCCTTCGCTCCCGGCAGATGTTGCAGGCGGCGGGGGTGGCAGACAACGACTTCCTGAGCGCCCTCCTGAGCGGAAGCGACTCTGCTTCCGGCTCGCCCCTCTGGTCGCCCTCCCAGAGCGACAGCGGCATCAGCGAGGACCCCCTGTCGGACCAGATGGACAGCCCCCCGCGGCCGGGGAGCCCCCCTGTGAAAGCGCAGTACAGCAGCAGTACAGTGCAGGCGGCCCCCAGGGGCCCCTACTCCATTGATCTCAGTAGGTCCCCCGCGCACACGGCCAGAGGATCAACACGCATGGCAATAGACTCAAACATACATGCACAGACACACATAGATGCGCCGACACACACACATGCAGTGACGCACACACACACACGTGCACAGATCCACACATACATGCACCGACACACACACACACACATGCACAGATACACATACATGTACAGACAGACACACATGCACTGACACACACATACACATGCACAGATACACACACAGACACACATGCACAGGCATCAAGATCACCACACACAGACTTCAACACGCCAACCCATGTTTGCCCTAAAAGCCCACATGGATACACACGCACACACACACACATATGAACATACAAACACAGGCATACACACAAACACACATGCATACACACACATTTATCAACACGCAAACACATGGATGCAGTCCAATAGTCGCACAAGTATAAAAAACTGACACACACACAAAGCCACAGACATCTAAACACACACACACGCACGCATACACAGACACATGCGTGCGCAAACACATACTTTGATAAATACACACACAAAACAGCATAATCATCCAGGGTTTGCAGGAAGCCTTTGTCTATAAGTCAGCACAAGTAAGCACATGCTCAATAAACAGGAAGCAGGCAGGGATGCTAAAGTAGGATAATCTGAGATGAAATGGGATATAGCTTGTCTACAATAGTGACTGATCCAATTTCATTTTGTACGATTTTATGTGACAAGCAAGCCGCCTTTCAGCAAAGGATTCACAGATAGGATTCAGGCAGGGAATCTATAATGAATTTACATCTTGCAATGATAACCAGACAACCTTTTGCCCTGTAAACCACCGTCGCCACTCGATTTAATCAAAACCAACAGGTAGGAGGGAGACCAGAGGAGCAGGGGTTTGTGGGGCCTGTGTTTACCTGTTTATCTTTCTGCGGGCATACAGATGGCTGGGAGGCTGACCTCTCACCTGGAGGGATGGGCAGCACGGCCTACCCTGGTGCCTTACAGCCATCCCCGCCGGCCTCCGCCTTCCCTCTCACTGTCAAAGACCTGCTGCTGTCCGGAACCCAGGAGCCAGTGCGTAACTGTTTGTGTGTGTGTGTTGGTGTGTGTGTGTGTGTGTGTGTGTGTGTGTGTGTGTGTGTGTGTGTGTGTGTGTTTGTGTACATTTGTGTGTGTGTGTGCCTGTGTTTTCTTTTTTGTATGTGTGTGTGTGCGTGCGTGTGTGGTGTTTTGTGTGTGTGTGTTTGTGTGTGTGCGTTTGTGTGAGTGTGTGTGTATTCTTTTTGTATGTGTGTTTTTGTGTGTGTGCTTGCCTGTGTGTTTTTTTCGGTGTGTGTGTTTGTGTGTGTGAGTGTGTGTCTGTGTGTATGTGTCAACAAATCATAATGTTTTTCTGGAGCCACTAACCTTCAGAAACGTGAGGGGATAAGGAGGGTGTGTAGTGTCGACAGACGTGTGTGATGCTGCTTGCAGATTCACGTACACTGTGAGAGGCTAGCTGGACGCTAGCTGGACGCTAGCTCCTATGGGGGTCATCCCTATGTTCCCCAGGTCCTATGTTCCCCGGGTGCAAAGGGTTAGGGTCAGGTTTATGGTTAGGGTTAGGGTTAGGGTTAGGGTGAGGGTTAACCCTAAACCTAACCCTAACCATAACCAATCGGAGGAGAGCCATTCTAACCAATCACAGGCGAATCAGAGGCGAAAAAGGCGGTACTTGCCCCTACCATCCTACGAAAAAAAGATTTACTCATAAGGTCCTATGTTCCCCGGTCACATACAAAGCGGGGAACATAGGACCCGGGGAACATAGGACCCGGGGAACATAGGTACGCTCCCCTCCTATGCTACGCGACCCACAACGTCACGTTCCCATATCTTGTCCTCTCATAGCAGAACAGCCGTTGATTTCTGTTGAAATCAGCCCGGGAAAGTTTGTGTTCCCATTGGATCTATATCTGCTCGCAATGCGTCACGATTGTATCGCAGTCATTCAAAAAGCACTCAAAGACTTTGATGAAGTTGAGCATCTTCTGTGAAGAAGAGCGTCTTCTGTGACTACACATAATTAATATTAATCCATTAGGCCTGCGGGTGGGTTAGCCGGTCCTTATGACTGATCAAACGTTCAGAGTAAAATAGTGAAAAGTGCATGAAATCAGGGCCAGAGTGATAGCCAAGCGTAAACAGTTCACCCATCTATCGAGGATTTAGGAATGGTAATGATAGAAATGATAAGTAGGGGAATTGAGTGGTAAAAGAAGGACGATTAAGTCCACTTAATATGCTGAAAAACATTTAGAAATCCAAAAAGCCCTTGAAAAGTGGACCTCTGCATCAGCGGGGCTTTTAAACCAGCGTGGATCCCTCACACGTGTTCTCCTGGTGTACTGTTCCCCCACCCAGCTCCAGCAGCCCACCCAGCAGTCCATCCAGGAGCTGGTGCTCAACGACGACGAGAAGAAGCTCCTTGTCAAGGAGGGAGTCATCCTGCCCAGCCAGCTACCGCTCACCAAGGTAACCAGCCTGACCCTGAGACTCTGCATAGCCTACCCCCACCGCCCCACACTCCTCTTACGCACTTATTGTATGTTGCATGCAAGTCTGTATGTTGCACGTCCTGGCACTTAATGCACGCACTTATTGTCGCACTTAATGTACATTGTATTTATTCGTAGTACTTAATTGTGTAGCCTCTGCAGCAGCTGCTACCACTGCTGTATACAGGGAATGGGTTAGCCTAGCGATTGTTAGTACTTGCACTTGGTTCTTTGAGCATCTTTACTGTACCGACAGCGATATATTGTTTCACTTCTTATGACAAATGTACTTATTGTAAGTCGCTTGGGATAAAGGCGTCTGCTAAATGCCCTAAATGTAAATGTAAATGTAAGTTGTGTTGTGTTTACATCATGCACAATATAAATTAGCAGATAATTATTTATTTAGTAATTATCCCCCCTCCCCTCTGATGCACTTGATTGAATGTTGTACATCCTGCCACTTAATGTTCACACTTATTGTATGTTGTACGTCCTTGCACTTAATATAGGCACTTGTATGTTGTACATACAAGTGCTTAAAAATACTAATACTACTTAAAAATAGTACTTAGCATTGTTTAGCATCCTTATCCTAGCTAGCTTTGCTGTACACGATTGTAAGTGCTTGGCACTTGGTTCTATGAGCATCCTTCCTGTACCGGCAGCGATATATTGTTGTTTTCTCTTTCTTCTGACAAATGTGCTGATTGAGAGTCGCTTTGGATAAAAGCCCCTGCTAAATGCAGCCTTGGTCCCCTCTCTGTTTCTGTTTCCTGTGTCACCCCCCCACCGCCCGTCTATCAGCAAGAGGAGAGGGTCCTGAAGAAGATCCGCAGGAAGATCCGCAACAAGCAGTCGGCCCAGGAGAGCCGTAAGAAGAAGAAGGACTACATCGATGGGCTGGAGAGCAGGTGGGTGGCCCACGGTGTAGCCGGCGGATTCGGGCTGCGTCTCTATGGGTTGTTTCCAGAGCCCACCGCCATGCAGGCCGCAGCGCGCCAGGGGATTTCAATATCAGGGTGACACGTCGTGGCTCTGGGTTAAGATCGTTTTGGAAGAGGAAATTCAGACAAATATTCCATGTTGGAACATTTGCCATGTATATATATAGATATAATATATATCTATATATATATGACATGGCGACCTAAAGTGCTTCCTAGTTCAGCAGATGTTTTTGGTCTGTTGACCCCGTATATCCAATGACCCCTCTCCCCCCCCCCCCCCCCCCCCCCCTCCTTTCTAGGATGGCGAACTTCAACTCCCACAACCAGGAGCTGCAGAGGAAGGTGTTTCAGCTGGAGAAATGCAATACGTGAGACCAGACTTCAATTCAACCCCCATTCTATAGGCCTGCTGATATTGGCCTGAAACGACTTTCTGATTACTTTTTGAATCCCAGCACCACCACCACCACCGCTGTGTACATTCTGCTGCCACCACCACCTCTCTCTCTCTCTCTCTCTCTCTCTCTCTCGCTCTCTCTCTCTCTCTCTCTCTCTCTCTCTCTCTCTCTCTCTCTCTCTCTACCACCACCAGCGCTGTGTATATTCTGCTCCGTTCTTCTTCTCAGGACGCTCATGGATCAGCTGCGCCGGCTTCAGGCGCTGGTCATGAACAACACCCCCAAACCGGTCCAGGCCGGGACATGTGTTATGGTAGGGCTCCCTCTCTCTCTCTCTCTCTGTCTCTGTCTCTCCCTCTCTCTCTCTGTCTCTGTCACTCTCTCTGTCTCTCTCTCTGTCTGTCTGTCTGTCTGTCTGTCTGTCTGTCTGTCTGTCTCTCTGTCTGTCTGTCTCTCGCTCTCGCTCTTGCTCTTGCTCTTTCTCTCTTCTCTCTCTCTCTCTCTTTCTCTCTCTTTCTGTCTGTCTCTCTCCCTCTATCTCTCTCTCGCTCTCTCTCTCTCTCTATCTCTCGCTCTGTCTCTTTCTCTCTGTCTCTCTGTCTCTCTCTCTCTCTCTCTCTCTTTCTCTCTCTCTCTCTCTCTCTCTCTCTCTCTCTCTCTCTCGCTCTCTCTCTCTCTCTCTCTCTGTGCAAAGCGACAAACAGTTGCACCAGATGCAACACAAATAAAGATCAGCATTGCTTGCTTGCGTCAATAGGTTATGTGAGAACCAATAACCACAACCACCGTACAATAAACGCAGTGTGTATTGCATTCATAACGTGGAGCCAAGTATATGGTGATAAGGCAGATTAGGAGACAGAGTTTCGACTGAAATTAGCTCCCAGTTAATAAAGAAGCCTTCAGTCTGATTCTGAGCCATTCAGAGCCCTCGATTAAATGTATGAAGCCAAGCATACGTCACTTGGCTACAAAGAGAGTTTAATTAAACACATCCTGCAGTGCCATGAGTTCTAATGAAGTCGAACAAAAAACAAGTCAAAATAAAAAAGCGAGAATAAAAAAAAAAAAGAATCATGTGCCAAACCATGAGCTGAAACCGTGTTTGCAGAGAGAATATCCACTAGAGTTTGTCCCTGTACTGCATTCCGCTGTCCCGGCTTCGGCTGAGTGTGAATGCAACGCGTTCTCACCTGTCGGCTCTCCCTCTCATGCGACTCTCATCCTACTCTGGCCTGTTTCCTCCCTGTCGTTCCCTCAGGTGCTGCTGCTGTCCTTCTCTCTAATCCTCTTCCCCAGCCTCCGGCCGTTCTCCGACACCAAGGTCAGCCAAGGAGACATTGGTCCTGTCAGAAGTGAGTCCCCCCAGTCCCCCTCCCTGACAAGCTTCCTGTAGCATCTCGCGCCGCCTCTCGGGGGAGCTGATTACAACCTCGCCCTCCTCTCACACTCTGCTTCTAAAGACCCTCACCTGTCCATCGTCGCATATCCTTCCCCCCCTAAGAGGGATAGCCGGGGGGGGGGGGGGGGGGGGGGGGGAGCTGCCGTGTGTTTTGGCCGGGTCTGTCAGCGTTATTGTGCATGACGGGATACAGCGTCCCGGAGTCTTCGGTTACGAAAGCTTTTAAACCTTCCAGACTTAATACCCTGAATTGTTTAATCTGATTTGATCCACGACAAGCAAAGATGGATCGTGTAAAACCAGACAGAACAGCCACGGTAAAACACAGTTCCCATAGGCGGTGTGACAGCCACTCATTGCTTCCGTGGCGTTTCTTAGGAAATTGCAATTGATAATGGATAAGTGGCAACATCATGGCAGGTACGAGAAATCAATGGCGATTTTGAGGTTTGTTGAGGCTGGGAGCAGCACAGCTATAAATAGAGCGGTCCAAACTGGTTTTGAGGCTTGCTCATCGTCGCCCATCCCCCACCCCTCTCTGATGTATTCTTCTTCCTCGTCTTCCTCTTCGACCCTAACAGTCCAGTCACGGTCCCTACACAGCCTCCAATTCTCCCACGTCCCACGGGTCATGGACCACCCGTTCCCCTCGACAGCGGGTCTCCGGGACGACCCCGCTCCGGAAGAGGAGGGCCGTGACGATATCGAGGCGCTGATGGGGAAAATGGGCAGCGGAAGGTCCAATTTAGGGTCCGTCTCCCTCAACCAGAGCCACAAAGGCGAGGACGGCCTCTCCTTCCCCGGGGACCCCATTACCGGGCACATCGCCACGGTCACCTTGGATGCGTACCACCGAGCCCGCCAGCGGCCACACGCCGACGACATGTGAAGAACATTTCCCTCCCCGCTCGGTCCCCGCCGTTCCCAGCCACGTACTGTCGGGAGCTCCCCCTGATGTCCGCTGTCAGCACAGCCACCGGCATTACTGGCTCACTGCCTTTGAAATGCTTTTATGTATTCTGAATGAGGTTTCTTAGTTCGTTTTCATTTCTTTCTCTTTTTTTTTTATTTGTTATTGTGTTTTATATTGTCGTGCCGATTATAACAATCAGACCTGATCTCTGTTCACTGCATCTTGTTGACTTTCATATTGGAAATGATTCTTTTGAAATGTGCTTGAAACAACTGTTTATGTATGTATTATTTACTCCTGCTACTATTTGCTACTTTTGACTATTTCCTTTATTTCTTGGATGATTTGTACGCTTTCTAGTTCAAAAAAGATATTAGTTGGGAAACAAAGAATCCTCCATCAACCAAGAACAATATAGTACTGTAAGTACTATATTGTAGTACAGTAAATATTATAGTACAGTAAATTCAATAAAGTACTGGAAAAAGGATTGTGTTCAGTTCCTCGATAGTTTCACTTTGAAACCGGTGTGACATCGGCACGAGCACGATTTACGAAAACAGGTGACTTCAATGAAAGTAACCCGAGGGAATTTTAAGCACGATACAACAAGCAGGCAAGTTTGATCCTGTAGGAGAAATACAGTATGCAAAGACCATAAGACCATAGGTCAAAGGTGGATCCAGATAACCTCTCATCAGAGGAAACCCAGCGCCTCATCACCCCCACTCATCACCGTGCCCTTTCCTCCTGGTTCACAGCCGCTTTATTACTGGACATCGAGTGACTGACACACACATATCACACATATCATCCCCCGCTTTCTTCCTCTCCGTCTCTCGGCAACTCGTTTTACCGCGTGATAGACTGGTCTTGTCCTTTAAATGTTAAGTGATGTGCCCGGCATTAAGGACGACTACATTTCCTGTCCGCGTCCTTTTAGATCAGGATTGTTCACAATAACATTTTTTTTACATCAAGGGAACGAAAGATTCTTTGACTGAGGATAGAAGAAGATGGTTGAGGAAGAATTCTTCAAAGCCGAAAGATTCTTCAACCATCATGGAAATTCATTCTACAGCAAGCCATTACATTCATAAGGATGCATTCATATTCATTCATTGGCAACAGACCCCATATCCCACTCAAAAAAAGTGCAAAATTCTATGCTTTGATTTCAGAGTATGTTGTAACTTGTATTTTAGCCCGTTTTGACTTACCAAGGGACTGATGCCACCCTTACATCACCGGACCTCAGATGCTAAAGCTTCAAAATTGGATTTGTGCAATAATCTTTTGCAACACAAAGTTGTTAGTGTCCAGCCGTTCCGACCCAACAAACTCAGACTAGGAGTGGAGACGTGGGGTTTGTTTACTCTGGTAAATTGTAAAACTCTGAAAAGATTTTGGGTGCTGGCTGTAATTTAAGGGAGGTGGGGTTGGGGGAGATTGGGTTGTCGTGTTCCAGCTGGGGTGCATTTCACAAATCACTTCCAAAATAGCCTTGGGAAACTTCATTCAACCCAGAAAAGTAAACACCAGAATATACACCTCTCCAAGACCGTGTGTGTCTGTACCACTTCAACCTGGATTTACCTTGTATTCCCAATCACTGCAGAGGGAGGCTGTGTGTGTTACAGGCACAGGAAGGGAAGTCTTGAGCACCTTAACTCGAAGGCCGCTCCATTATCATTCGCGTCCAGGGCCCCACAAAAGGCCCAAGGCCGCCTTAACACACCATTAAATTGAAGCACCTTCGTCTGTATTCGTCAGGTTTAAGCCTCATGTTTGGCCGTAGCATTGGGCAACCTACAGGATTTTCTCTCAATCCTCTTGGGGACGGACTCAAACTATCTCCTCTGCTTTGGCCTCATTTCCCCTCCCCATTGAGTCACTTGTTTGTCTTTAATCAGCAAGAGAGGACTCTGTCGGGCGCCAGTGTCTCTTATCAGCGTCTAAACCTATCGCTTTGATTAGTCTAATTCCTCTGGTGCCTTAATCCCCTCGAAGCAGCCCCCACGTCCCACTGAGGGGAGTTCAGCCAGGAAGGAAGCCAAGGCTTTGATCGAAGACCATCCCATTCTCTTCTTGTTTCTTTATTTTCATCTGCAAAAGTGAGTTGACTTATTCCGCGGCATGAGCCTGGAGCAGTTCACCTGAATGCGCTTGAGGAGAGATTCCTTGACACCATTGGACCTTCTTATTAGCAGAATAGTTTTCTAATTTAGGAGGTAGAGGCGGTGAAGTGAAACTCCAGGCGAAAGACATCCATCAATATCTTATTAGACTCTCAGGGGTTGGTAGAAAAGACCCTATATTGCCGAGGCTTTTTCATCTCTCTCTCTTTTTAAGAGGTGCTTCTTTTGGCCTGCTCCGTTGGCATCATCCAGCATCATAATTATATGCTGATATATTCAAATCATAAATAGTGTTCTGAAGTGTGGCAGACTCTCTCTGACCTGATAACATCTGATTAATATCAATAGAGTGTGCTGCTGTAAGATTGAAGAGACTGATGCCTGCTGAGCTCATCTGGATACGCACTCGCCATAGAAAGCATAGAGTGGTGGTGGCAGTGGTAGTAGTAGTACTAGTAGAAGTAGTAGTAGGAGCAGTATTAGTAGTAGTAGTATATTAGTAGTTGTAGTAGTAGTAGTAATAGTAGTAGTAATAGTAGTAGTAGTAGTAGTAGTCAAGGGCGTAGGAACCGGGGGGGACGGAGGAGACGTGTCCCCTCCAATATTGGAGACAGGCGCATTTGTCCCACCTAAGAATTATACCGGGGGGAGAAAAATATTTTATTTTGAAAGCGCAACACAGCGTCTTGTCACGCTTCTTATTCTAAAAAACTGGATGATTGAGCAATTAAAGAATTGATTTGATATTTATGAGTTCATTACTGCCATCCAAATGTGTTTTCCTTTACATTTACAAATGTATCTTTTTAGTAGAATATAATATATTTGTGAATTTTTTCAGTGTCGTTAATTTATGACATATTTCTGTTCAAACCATTAACGGATATGTCAGGTTTCCGATATGTGTAACCCCCAATGTTAAACTCATTCCTATGCCCCTGGTAGTAGTAGTAGTATTAGTAGTAGTTGTAGTAGTTGTAGTAATAGTAGTAGTAGTAGTAGTAGTAGTAGTAGTAGTTGTAGTAAGAGGAGGCCTAGTTGTTGTAGGCCAAGTTATGGTAGTAATAGTAGTAGTAGTAGTAGTATTGGTAGGAATAGTAGTAGTAGTACTAGTAGTATTGGTAGTAATAGTAGTAGTAGTACTAGTAGTATTGGTAGTAATAGTAGTAGGCCTACTAGTGGCCATAGTAGAAGCAGGGGCAGTAGTTGGTAGTTTATAGACAGGTTGATAGATCTTATACATTACATAAGGAGTATGTTCTGTACATATTGTCATGATGTAATGTTTTTCGGAAGGTGGCGCTACGTTATTGCGTTGTTTAAGAGGCAGTAACATAGTTACACCGCAGGTAGCTCCATTCCATCTTTAAACGTTCACCGCCACGGCAAGAGGGTGGCCGAGCTGTCTGCCGCCATCCCAGGGATCAGGGATCACACAGACATGAGAGGACCTCTTTGTAATTTACTGCGCCAGACAGACGAACGCAGATAGACGGAGTGTTAATTCATGGAGCAATACGGCCGAGCGGAACTAAACGGAAATTGTCCCGCGCAATTCTCTGGCAGAGAGTGAACGCTTTTAAATGATGCCGCCCCCTAACACACACACATATACACACACATATACACGCACACACACACACACACACACACACACACACACACACACACACACACACACACACACACACACACACACACACACACACACACACACACACACACAGACACGCCCCCCAGTGACATCGCTTGAGCCCAGGCGCTGAGTCACACTTGTGTGTGTGTGTGTGTGTGTGTGTGTGTGTGTGTGTGTGTGTGTGTGTGTGTGTGTGTGTGTGTGTGTGTGTGTGTGTGTGTGTGTGTGTGTGTGTGTGTGTGTGTGTGTGTGTGTGCGTGCGCAGAGCTCTAGATAAGTGTCGAATTTCTATCCCAACTTCAAGAACCAACCAGACATTAACACCTGACAGCTTCAAATTGTTCATGTCTGTCCTCGAATACTAATCAACCATCCGCCCTGCCAGGGCGCTATACGTGTCGTCTGAGTGTTGTGTTACCCCAGCCCGGTATTGTTAGTGTTGTCCTGCGTTGATTTGCACAAGTGTTGTGGAGTCACCCCTCATGCTTTCTATTTCACCAAATCTAGGCTGGCAACGTGTGGATTCAGGGCTATCAGTTGGCCTCCTGCCAGTCATCCACCTGCTCATTGTCGAGCAGGATCTTCACAAAGGTGACATAGAAACTGTGCATTGCATGTGTGCTGAATCAAGGAACGCACGCGAACAAGCAGCACACATGAAATGCACAGTGTGCTTCTGCCTTTATGGATGGATGTGAGGATTAAAGCCTATTTTATTGAAAGTATAATTGAACAAAAAATATTATTGCTCTTTATTTACTGTCTCCTTAACACTATGCGTTACAGTTTGCGTGTGCTTTTTGAGATGTCACTAATGTTTAAACACAAAATAAGCCCTGCATGCTGGCACCTTAAATGTCTGTTTGGCTGGTGTTGGTTTTCAAGAAGACAAGAACGGCGTCACACAGCAGATTAATAGAACGGGATTAACTTTCCATCCAGATGTGTCTTTCAAGGTTGGTCAGAATGCCTTGAGGGTGTTTCTTTCAGAGCGAAAGATCACGGTCTGCACCCTGTCTCAACCATTAGGAGTGAACCATGACTGATTGGGAAATGAAACCTGACATTTTTATAATTAATAGAAGGTGCATTCGCCTGTATGCTATTTCACGTGGTAAAGATGGCATTTTGATTTGATACATTCTGCTTTCTACTGGCTACACAGAATTATTTATTCATCATTTAATCTCACTCTCTATATACACATACACTGAATTAACATAGACTGTATATTATAATGATTAAACTGACTTTCTATGTGTATATTGGTGGAAACTATGGCAGACTTTTTTTCACTCCAACAACATTGCAGACCAATGTGTACACGAGAACTCGTTCAGTTTTAGACTGTGTATTGATTCGAGATTCTGGGCCTTTCTGGCCTCCCTTGTGTTGATTTGTGAACTCTGCATTCTGCAGGGGAAAGCCAACGTCAACATATCTCCTGCTCATGATCATATTTTGATAAAGAATTTGTTTGGAGAGGGGCTTTTCACAGACCATTGTCAGTGTGTCGTGAGAGAGAAAGCAAGAGCCGATCAATATGTTGTAGCAACTGCAACATATTGATATGTTGCAGTTGCTACAACATATTGACAGTAAATTTAGTTCCAATTTTAAAATAAATGTTTGCGGAAGACTATTGATTGGGAATGGCGTCATCCTTACGGACGGATAAGATTAAAAAATGTAAATTACCCGCCCTTGTCTAACGGATGGAAACACTGCATTACTTTGGTTGTTGGCATGAGCAACTTGTCAAAGTATCACATCACAAAGTATCAGATCAATATTGAAATTAAAAATCAATAAATAAGGTCTCTACTTAATGATTTGGTGTGTTACCCCGGAAGTTATGGGTCAAAGGGCATATTAAATCGTTGACCCGTGACCAAATGTAACGGACCATAACCATAAATAAAACGACGGATTTCTCTGGGTTAGAAACAAGTGAGTAGTGCACTTACCACTAACGGTACGTAGGCTACACAACTCAACAAATTATATAACATAGGTCCAGTCGTTTTTTATATGTTATCTGGAAATGTTAAATAAAATAGCCTACCTTTAAGTCAACATTCTAACCTCTTAACATTGTGTTGGTATGTTTGACATTTCGTTGAGACGTTCTCTTTGAATTACCTTTGAAAACGTTGCAATTTATAAATACCATCAATATGTGAGGCTCCTGTATCGTGATGAATTCCGTCATTTTCTTCGTATTGACTCTCACATCTCCCACCATCTGTGTTACACCACTAGTATTCATTAAATCACCGACTATTCAGGCAACAAATATTTAAGAGCTGAACATCTAATTCAAGGATGCGAACTTTTTTTCTTACCAACGCAAACACAGTCCACAAAGCAAACAAAGCAGTCTCATTAAATGTACCAATGGGTGAAAAAGCACGAAACCAACAACTTGAAAAACGCAGTTTATAACGACGCTCGACGCTCGGTCTTCTTTATCACTGCTCTTTACGCACGCCTGGTCTGCGCGTCAGGTGGCTCCCCAGACGCACTTTGACTCAAACCGACAAAGCACAACACACGATTACCTCGGAACGGGCTGGGCGTCAAAATACATTTTGTTCCGACTTAGACGCGACTCCTCCAATCGTAGGTACGTTCGCTCTCTAATCACCCGGCGCTCCGCCGGCGAGTCTTAGCTGTTGCGCGCGGCCGTGGAGCGTATAAAACAAGGTGGCGCGCAGCAGGGGATGTCAGATGAAGAGGATGGAGAGCGAGTGAAGATGTCGGTATCGCACGGACCTACATGTGCCTTTGTTTAAATTGGAATCCACTGCCATCGTTGAGGATAAAAAGAAAAAGAAAAAGCAACGAGTTTTCCAAAATGACCACAGCCATAAGTTTTTCTTTTTTGGACACGTTTTCACCTCCTTTGCTCACACATCTTTAATTTTCCCACACCAGAGGATGTGTGAGTGAGCCGGCCAGCCCCCGCCGCCATGCAGCTGAACGAGAGTGGGGTTCAGGCGCCGGGTCCGGAGCAGTGCGAACAGGGGCAGCTCCAACGGCAGGAGGCGGGCGCGGACGTCGCCAACTGTAGCGGCGGTGCGTCGGCCAACCTGTCGTTGCACTGCTGGCTGGAGCTGCTCACCAGGGAGTCCCTCTCGGAGCTGCAGGGCGACGGCTCCAGCATGGCGCTGCGGGTGCTGATCGCCTGCGTCTACTCGGTGGTGTTCGCGCTGGGGCTGGTGGGCAACTCGCTGGCGCTCTACATGCTGCACTCGCGCCACCGCCAGAAGCAGTCGTCCATCAACTGCTTCGTGATGGGGCTGGCGGTCACCGACCTGCAGTTCGTGCTCACGCTGCCCTTCTGGGCCGTGGACACGGCGCTGGACTTCCGCTGGCCCTTCGGCCAGGTGATGTGCAAGGTCGTCAGCTCCGTCACCGCCATGAACATGTACGCCAGCGTCTTCTTCCTCACCGCCATGAGCGCCGCGCGCTACTACTCCATCTCCTCGGCGCTCAAGATGCACAGCCGGCGGACGGCCGCCACGCGCGCCAAGTGGACCAGCCTGGGCATCTGGGTGGTGTCCCTGCTGGCCACGCTGCCGCACGCCGTTTACTCCACCACCGCCGCCATGATGTCGGACGAGGAGCTGTGCCTGCTGCGCTTCCCCGACGCGGGCCGCTGGGACCCCCAGGTGCTGCTGGGGCTGTACCAGCTGCAGAAGGTGCTGCTGGGCTTCCTGCTGCCGCTGGTCATCATCACCGCCTGCTACCTGCTCCTGCTGCGCTCCGTGCTGGGCGGCCGCGTGGCGGGCTCCGGGGGCCCGGAGGCGCAGCAGGGCCGCCACAAGCGGCGCTCCAAGGTCACCAGGTCGGTGGCGATCGTGGTGCTGGCCTTCTTCCTGTGCTGGCTGCCCAACCAGGCGCTGACCCTTTGGGCCGTGCTCATCAAGTTCGACCTGGTGCACTTCAGCAAGGCCTTCTACAACGCCCAGGCCTACGCCTTCCCCCTGACGGTGTGCCTGGCCTACACCAACAGCAGCCTGAACCCCGTTCTCTACTGCCTGGTGCGGCAGGAGTTCCGGGCGGGGCTGAAGGAGCTTCTCCTCCGGACCACGCCCTCCTTCAGTAGCCTGGCTCAGAGGCTGCCCCGCCGGGCCAAGGTGGCCGAGGCCCCCCCCGGCCTGGTGCTGGTGCAGATGGAGGTCTGAGGCCCGCTCACCACCCAGGACCCGGGGAAGGGCTGGGTGGGTGGGGGGTGGGGGGAAGGGGACGGAGAGAGGGAGTGAGAGACTGAGAGAGTTTGAGAGAGTGAGCGGGACATAGAGTTACTGAGTGAATGAGAGACGTCAAGATAGCGGGAGTGAGTGAGCAAATGAGTGAGTGTGAAAGAGAGGTGTGACCATGTGAGAGAGTGAGAGAATAGGTTAGAGAGTTGTGAGCGAATGAGTCAGGGAGTGGGAGATTGAGAGGGATTGAGGTGACAGAATAATTGCGGGAGTAAGAGAGAGAGAGAGAAATTGAGAGGGACATGGAGTTACTGAGTGAATGACAGATCGAGAAAGCGTGAGTGAGTGAGCAAACGAGTGAGTGTGAGGGAGAGGCATGAGAGCATGTGAGAGAGTGAGAGCATAGGTTAGAGAGATTGATTGAAGTGAGCTAAAAGATTGAATAAGTGAGTGGGGAGAGAGTTGGCTAGGGAGTGATTCAGTGAGCAGGAACGACCCAGACTACCCAGAAGTGGAAACATGGACATGGCGGTGTCCATTGTTTATTAGCAAGGGTCCGATAGGTCACCATCTCCCTGATGAACAGGAAACATGCAAGCACTTTCTGACTGACAGGTGGATAATCAGGAAGGAAGACCTATTGGGAAGTGCCCCACTTTCTCTTTTGTTCTCTCTCTCTCTCATCTCTCTCTCCCTCTCTCTCTCCCTCTGTCTCTCTCTCTCTCTCTCTCCCTCTCTCTCTCTCTCTTTCTCTCTCTCCCTCTCTCTCTCCCTCTCTCTCTCTTTCTCTCTCTCTCTCTCTCTCTCTCTCTCTCCAGAGTCTGCCAGATGCTATATATATATATATATATATATATATATATATATATATATACTGTATATATATTTATATATACTGTATATATTTATATGTATATATGTATATGTATCTCAGTCTCTCTCGCTCTCTCTATATATATATGTATATATATATGTACTGTATATATGTATATTTATATATGCATATGTATCTCAGTCTCTCTCTCTCTCTCTCTCTATATATACATATACATACATATATTTATATATATGTTTATATGTATATATGTATACTGTATATATGTATATTTATATATGTATATGTATCTCAGTCTCTCTCTCTATATATATATATATATGTATATATGTGTATATATATATACTGTATATATGTATATTTATATATGCATTTGTATCTCAGTCTCTCTCTCTCTCTATATATACATATATATTTATATATATGTTTATATGTATATATACTGTATATATGTATATATATGTGTATATATATATATATACTGTATATATGTATATTTATATATGCATATGTATCTCAGTCTTTCTCTCTGTCTCAGTCCTCTCATCGCTGATCCTCTGCAGAAGATCTTCTCCCCCAGAGCTAGCCAGATGCTCCTCACGGTGATCTGAATTAGAGTGGATCCTCTGCCCGGAGACGGTCTGGTGGACGTGGGGACGGGAGCGTGAGGTCCATTTAATGAGTGACTCTGAAGAGCCCTCGCATTTTATGACTCATGGATATTTTTTCAAAAACGACATGAATAAAATGCATGAGATATTATAATTTATACATATATATGTATATATATATATATATATATATATATATATATATATATATATATATATATATATATATATATATATATATATATATATATATATATAATATTGACATTACTATTAAATGTAAGATGATATTAGACTGATGATTAGACATTGATAAAATAAGGACTGATGTGTTTATTTTTGTTTGTTATGACATTTGAAAAAGATGCAACAGTTCCTTGCTATGTATACATTGATTTTATTTTTTGTAAAAGCAAAGAAGCACAACAACATCTGTTGTTATTCCCCTGTCTACTGCGTAGTATATAGGATTTGTTGTAATTTTTAAAAAATGATCATGTTTACCTGATGGTTTGAAAGGAGGTTCAAAGTAGCCTAGCTAACACACACGGTTTGCATGTACAATTAAGACCAATGCACATTTTGGGATGTATCAGGCGCTGGTACTGTGTTTGTATCTGAGCTGTACCTGCCGACAAAAACTGTTAATTCACAAAGAAAACTGAAATAACCCCCACCACCCCCCCCACCTTTTTAATTTGCTATTTGAATTGTTCTAGTTTTAATTTATTTTGCCTTTGAAGCATGAAAGAAAGAAACACCGATAGAAGGAAAGAAAGAGAAAAGGAATAGGCAAGCGTGTGACAGTCTGATTCTCAAAGTGAACTAACTGTAACCAAGGGGTCTGATGTGCTCTGCGTGATCGACTGGTCTCACCATGTGGTGGTTTCTAATTATCCTCTTCTGCAGATGCTGTCAGTGCTGCATCTTTTTTATGTCTGGAACCCCTCGATCGCAGTCACTGCAAGGAATATCAAGATTAGAATGAAAGGAGGTTGAAAATATCCCGCCCAAATAGTAGCACAGCTCGTATGGGGAATAATAACCAACGCTGTGTACCCTGTTTCTTGGATTGCAACAGGCATTGGCGTGTTTTGTTCTGAGAGAGTCGAAGTTGGGATACAATGAGAAGCTATATTCTGAAAATATTCCACATTAAAGAGAATAAAGTGGAAACGGATGCACTAAACCAGACAGGCAGCATTCTGTCCTTGATTACAGCCTCACTCAGCAAGGCTAGAGAGAGCTCAAACCCAAAGTGGGTACTTTACTGCAGAGCAAAATCATGCGTCTCTTGCGTGATTCGTTGCGTGCACATGCCACGCACATGCAAACGAAATGGGAGATACAGCCAGAGAGAAGCCAATTTATATTTCTCTCTGAAAACTTTTATTAAAGAGGAGCTCCAGTTATGTGCAAATGGCCTTAGTGCTGCATTCTGACCCCAATAATGTAATAAACAATAAGCAAACATTAACAGCAGCGTTGTTGGGCTATTTATTTCAGTCATCTCAAAGCTCTACTGTATCCATGGTATATCGGTGCTGTGTTGTATTTGTGGACATGGCGGAAGTCACTCCTTGTAAACGACAACCCAATAAAACTCATGAAGAGCGATCTGAATAATTGGGGGATGACTAGTGCAGCGTCTGAAGTAAAGCACGAGGGAGAACGTGTGCGGCGGCCGAGCCGCGGTGAATATGGATGAGGGGCGGGGGACTCGCGTGCGGACGTGCCGCGTCTCACAAAGGGCATCGCACATTCTTCTCGTGTGAAATCGGCAGAACATTCAAACGTGCTTCATGTGTATTCATGCTGACCCAGCTCTGATAGATTTTTTTTAAAGGAAAAGGAAATCCATTCACCACCTCAAATAGACATGGATGAACGCTAACACGACAGTCCCGCCTCCATCATGTGGACGGCCACATAAAGAAGTTAAATTAACCTGGATATTAGTCCTGGCTCTCTAGGACTATCAGCTCTATCAGGTCTCTAAGGTGAATAGAAACATCAAAGCCGTCTGCACCTGGGAGAACATGCTCTTCTTTAGTGGGCTGAGTTATTCTCTATCCAACCATGAGTTAGAAAATATAGCCTAAAAGGATCCTCCGACCTAACTTACCCAAAGCATGCTTCAACGAGGGCCAAACGCAGAGAAGCCTGGGTTGTGCTCGTAATTGAAGTGAAAATCTCTCACTTAAGGTTAGAGCGGCCCATTGGCTCCCAGCTCCGCCACAACATCTACAGAACAAACCAAACCTAGCTTTGATCCCCACGGTTAACAGCTGAACTTGCTGTCTTTATCAGAGCATCCTCTCTGACGAAAACCGGTCATTAAAGCAGCGAATACTCTGTTAGTGGTGTCGCTTGAACGTTAACTCTGTAGACCCCCCTCACTCACCCCATTTCCTTCTGAAATTGTTCATTTAATTGTTGTTCCACGGAGTTCCAAATGTGTGTAGCCTTTGAATATTGAAATAAATAAATAAATGAAGGAATCAAGTAATCAAGAACAGATAAAGTCATGTGGTAGAGGGCATGCCTCCTCAAGTGAAACTGTGCATTAATCAAGGACTCTGTTCTGCTGCCCCTAAATTCCTGATTGCAATGCGTTAGCCAGCGCACGCACCATGCTCCTGTAATAACAATGCTAGCTGCCAAAGCTTCTGCTGCTGCGTCTCATTTGGGTATAAGGACCCTCTCGCTCTCTGAGGCTTGTTCTGGGTCCAAAATAGAGCGTCTCCCTTCATGTCACGCCCCAACAGCGCAAATCTTGTTTCATCAGCGCTGAGCCATTGTACAAAATCAGCCTCTGCACCAAACCCATCGGCAGGCACCACGGGGCCGCTCTTATGTCTGAATCACAACTTGTCTCCGCGCGCGGGGAGTCTTCAGGCCTGTAAGAGGGAAGGAACTCGCAGTCAGCTCAGCTTTGATCTCAACGATTCCTCGGTGCACCCAACACTGCCGGAATAAAGTATTGTCTTTTAAATCGCATGAGATTTGACATGAGGCGTCTTTTACTAAGAATCTGTTTTGCGTTGTGTTATTGTTGATATCATTATCATATTCGTAATTATTATTATTGTCATTATTATAAATCGACGGGTCGATGTGTTACACTTGGTTTATGGGTTCAGACTAGTGAGCTCATTCGCAAAGTGTTTTTTTCATTTGGATGTGGATCATCAACAACATCCTCTCCTGCCTCTCGCCTTAACCCTCTAACCCTAACCCTAACCCCCTAACCCTTACCCTAACCCCCTAACCCTAACCCTCTAACCCTAGCCCCCTAACCCTAAACCTTCCTAACCCGAACCCTTCCTAACCCGAACCCTTCCTAACCCTAACCCTAACCCCCTAACCCTAACCCTCTAACCCTAGCCCCCTAAACCTAACCCTTCCTAACCCGAACCCTTCCTAACCCTAACCCTAACCCCCTAACCCTTACCCTAACCCCCTAACCCTAACCCTCTAACCCTAACCCTAACCCTAAACCTTCCTAACCCTAACCCTTCCTAACCCGAACCCTTCCTAACCCGAACCCTACCTAACCCTAACCCTAACCCCCTAACCCTAACCCCCTAACCCTAACCCCCTAACCCTAACCCTAACCCCCAATCCTCTCCCCCTAACCCTAACCCTAACCATAACATCAGAAAAACCACAGGCCTCGTGCCTCCTTTCCCTTTCTTTATTTAATCAAGCAACTAAAGGCTTTGTTCTTCAAAATATTACTATTTCTTTATTTATTATCTACGGTTTTAGGGACAGATGTAAATAGACAAACTGAGAGCAGCTATCCAATGCCAGTATCATTGTGCTTATAGCGGAGGCTAATTTGCAACACCCGTCCCTAGCAGGGCTTTTGTGGTAAAAAAAAAAAAAAGAGATTAAAACCACAAGGTAAAAATTAGTTAAACAGAAAACAGCCAGATAGAATAAAGCACAAGATAAAAAGAAGATGAAAGAGGTTCAATAAAGCATTCAATGTTAGCATGAAACCAAGACCTCGACACTTCTTCATCTTCTACGTCTGAGTGTAGAACTTGTAGTGAGATACACAGTGTGAGATTGGGGTCTCATCTCATTTTGATGTTCCCAGTTGTGTGTGACCCGGTACGTCTGACTGGAAACAGATGGCCACTGGTCAATATTTTGGCACAGAGGCACAGTGGGGGGCAACTAGTGAGGGATTGGCAGCCCATTCCCCCCGAACCTTACTGCCCGGAGGCGGTAATCGTTCAAACCACCATACCTCGTGTCTTCACACGCACGCAGTCGCACAGAACAACAGCCCTCTTATCTTATCGATTTAGTGGAAGATAACTTCCTCCATTATAGGTCAGCGATGTCCATGGACTTGGCTTATCACGCCGAGCAGCGAGTTGCAATGCAAGACCATCGCGCACAGGCAAAACAGGAACTGATTATTGTACACAGTGTCCTACAACGGTGCCTGCAACAGGACGCTTGCTCTTCAGAGAACTAGACTGCTGTTGTAGAGTGAGCAGAAACCCGAGCTAAAATACGTTTTGATAGCGTAGGTTTAGTGAACAAATGTCATCACCTCATAATGTTTGTTTACTTGGTAGGCCAGTAATACAAATGACAGAACACTCAGAACACGAGGTCAAAATAAATAACCAATAACCCTTTTATACCACATTTTCCAATTTCCTGGCTCATTATTAATATTCTTTTGACATGGTTTTCTGCCCAGAACGTGTTTTTCATCTCCCATCATCCTTTACAAACCCTTTGAATATGGCTGAATGCCGACGCCTTTCGACTTTTATAACTATCTATTCAAGTTGCATGAATGGCCATTCAGACGTCAAGGAAATGTCTCAATCTCGCTCACCCACGTCGGCTCCATTTGGAAAAGTACTAGAGATTAAGTAACATTAGGATTGTTAGATCATGTATTCCGCAACGCTAAGTGACATTCAATAATTCAGAATTGTATTTCCTTTCTTTATTTGGGTGTAACTTGACACTGTTATTATTTATATACTAAGTGCCATATTCACTGAATTGCAGTATGTCCATGTTATGGGTGACAGAGGCTTCCTTGGGTTATGGAGTGCTCTTTTCTCTCAAATGGATTTCTGGTTTAATTACACTGATCATCTCAGTGAGAAAGAAACAAGGGACAAGGAGACACCAAACCCGCTAATGTATTACGCTATTGCCAACAGCACGTCGATCATCTAGTGGAGAGGGTGGACTGCGATGATATTTTTCCGCTAGAATTCGACGAACGGTGCAAGATTCAAGATTCAAATTGCTTCATTGCAATTGAAAGCGTGCCAAAGCATTTCAAATGTTCAGAAGAAAATTAAATCATCCAAAAATACAATATAGTCATGTGTAATGTAGTTTCTCTCTCCCACCTGTCTGTCTGTCTGTCTGTCTGTCTGTCTGTCTGTCTGTCTCTCTCGCTCTCTCTCTCTCTCTCTCTCTCTCTCTCTCTCTCTCTCTCTCTCTCTAGCACACACCAATGCATGTTTGACAAGGGACACAGTTACTTAGTGCACATTTGTACATTTATTTATTGCATTCCAAGCTGTCTCACAAGGAATTCCCAGAAGGGGCGTGTGAGTTTTTTTCTGGGATGTCATTCACATGTACATGTCACACGATCCCTGGCCGCAGTGGGCTGGTTGATCCATATCGTCTCCACTTGGACAGGAAGTCGGAGTGTATTAGACCCCTGGACTTGACCTTCTCAAAGGCCTACTAAGAGCCTGAGATATATTTACTGCCCTAGGGATAGTTAATTATCCTTCCTTAGCATCATCCAGGTGTGGACAGGGAAGAGCTAGGCTCTAGTGTTTACCTTTATGTGACAAAGTGGCAATCGCTTGTCGGTAGATGTGGTAGGACATAACATGTTAAAAGAAGCTTTTCCACGCCGTGCCAAAGATTATCTGTACATAATAGTGTCGTAGGACGTTTGATTTTCATGTATCTAAGCTGCTGATGTGGAGTCGGTAAACCCCTGAATTAATATTAGATATTAGCAAGACGGTTGAGGGAACAAAGACGGTTGAGGGAACAAAGGTTGTATTTGTTCTCTTAAAAAGTTTGATACTTTGGCACAACCTTAAAACAAGCAAACTCTAAGAGAAGTGAAAATAAATAACCAAAGAGAATGCAACAGCTATTGGTTAAATAATCCACAACATTCTCCAATTTCCGGGGTCATGATAAATCTGCCCTTCACATTTATTTCTCCACAGAACGTCTTTTCCATTCCCGTAATGACTTCCAGTCCCCTTAAACACGGCTGGATATTTGAGGCCCACCAATCCAAATGTGGCAGTATCTCTTGAGGTCGGATCCAATAACAAAGTCAAGCCGGTATCTTCAAAAGCCAATGATGAAATTCAGTTTGCTCTCCCGGAGGATTGGAATATGCTTATCCTGGCATCCATTGAAAGGCATGGCAAGTGGTGACTGAACGTGAGGGCCTCTCTCTAGGCTCCAGAGATTGCTGGGACTCCAACTCCATGAAATAAACTCCTTCCAGTGCTCTCCATGCAGCCTGGATACGCCAGGCTTCAGGTAATCCATGGTGTAATAAAATAAAGACAGATGTTGGATAAGACACTAGCTAACTGGCAACGCCTGACGGTAAGCCTCAATCTTTACACAGATTCTGCTGCTACTTTAAAAAAGGAGAAATCACCGTGAACAGAGAATGGAGAAGGATCAAACATCGTTTAGAAGTGGCTTTGATTTTTAAGATGCTCTCTTCTAAAAGAAAAAGACTGTGAAAGATTAATGATGGCCAGACAGACAGAGAGATATATAGATGAATGAATTTACTGATGGACAGACAGACAGAACGATAGATAAAAGATAAGGCCGACAGACAGTGAAGCAAATAGAGAGATATTTAGAGAGAATCACTGACAGACCGACAGACAGACAGATAGATAAATGATTAGGCCGACAGAGAGAGAGGCAAATAGACAGACAGAGATCCCATATATTGTGATGTCCCTTTTGCTGTCCATTTTATTTGGGATATCATCAGGAAGGGGGTTATTTCCAATAGGTGTTATTTACGACAGTGTTTCTTTCCAGATGGTCGTTATCTCTGTGATTGTGTTATTTGTACTGCGCCACCATAAAAAGGGGATGGGTACCCAGGACCCCAATGGGTGGAGGGCCCTCCAAAAGCCTCGGATGAAAATCTGTTTTCAACTCTTTATTTCGAAGTCACTAATGTTGTAAGTCCCTTTAAACAAGCAAATCGTGAGTTGAGCGAATGCTAATGCTGGGGCGCTTTGCACCACGATAGCCATGTTTTTCCCCAAGAAAGAGAGACTGGGGACACAAAATTTTGAAGAAAGAGGTGAGGTGAGCCCAACAGTTGAGGAATGTTCAAGGCTATTTTCCGCCGTTTTTTAGATCGAAGGCAGTCAGCGAGGAATATAGCTTGGAGCATAATTGCATCGTATATCATGAATTAATCAATATCATTGATTAGTCTACGTTGTACCTCCAATGTCATTTGACTTTATATATATCAAATAAATAAAATACCTCGCAAATAAATAAAATACCTAGCAAAGCTTGACATCATGAAACACACGGCCCTTCGTTTCAGACACATCAGCCACAGAGATCGGATCAGAGCCACATCCTCTCCTGAGATTACTGAGGATGTGAGCTCATATCTTGGCAACTAAAAGTCATTCCAAGTAATAATTTGAAACACTTTCACCTGAAAGGAGCTTAACAAAGCTATTATCAAGTATCCTGTTATATTGTATGTTAGCCTGTAAGCAGGTTAAGAGGCTAATGGCAATCCTTTATGTGTCTTGCTTGTAGAGGGGTCTGTCCTTGTAGCAGATAGTGAGCTAGAAACTGTGACAGAGAATGATGGAGTGGAAGAGAGTGAAGGCGAATGTAGGGTGAGGAGAAGGCTGAGAGGACAGAAGAGGACGGGGAAGAAAGGGAGAACTGCAGCACAGCATTTGCCAGAGGAACCAGGACGATGGCCAGAGAAGCTTGCTGATCATCAGAGAGGCACATTCTGTGTGCACACTGGCTAGTAAAGGGGCAGAAAAAACTGACACAACCAAGATGGCACCCAAAGATATTGAAGGCAAACCGTTCAAAAAATGATAAATATATTTTTAAGATTCATGAGACGTATGGATCAAGAGACTCCAGCGTACAATTCGGGGGGAATGTGGGTAGTCGGGAACATTGCTGGCGGCGGTCTGTTCAGTGTGAGGCAATGAGGTGTGGTTCCCCTTTTTGTTTTATGGTCTGCTATGTTTTTAACAATGGTTTCTGATGAAGAGAAACTTCTTTTTAGGACACGTCGGCCAGCGAAATATTTGATTTAATATTAGAGCATGATCATGGGAAAGTACAGGAAGCAAAGTTACCACGGATACATTCCGTGAGACAATGGGTGATAAAGATTTTTATAGGGAAACGTTTGCATTTTGGGTAGGGAATACACAGGTAAGTGGGAGTGACCATAGTGGAGAGTTTAGGATTGGCGGGAGAGGCCAAGTTAACTGCAGTACACTATGGGAGAAGTGGACATGTCTGCAAATCTGCAAGCAAGGCTGCTAGAAGGTTAAAGGAATCTACATAACAAAGAAGTCAGTCGATTGGCATGGCCTTAGTATCAGACACAGTGGCTCCAGTGGGAATGTAAATGAGAACTTTCTTAACCTCTCTCCGTTAGAGAGAGGAAGGGATGTATCATAAGAAACAGGGAGAATGTATGCAGTTCCTTTTAATGTGAAAAGTAATTATATAAACAAGGTTAATATAATTTGTATATGATTGTATATTATAGTTATGATTGATATTTCCACAACAGTTTCTCAAACCCTCAGAGGGCAGTTGTGAAAAGCGCTTGCGGCCCGTGAGACAAATGCTGCTCACTATCTAGCCTTTCAAACAGAGAGGAGGGGAGACATCACTGGATGCAAGGAGAACATATGCAAAGCCCTTTGAAATGATTAGTGATTATATCAACAAGGTTAAAATCATTTGTGTGTCGTTTTATATTATCGTGAGGATTCATATTTCAAGGATGATGAAGAGAAACTTCTTTGGAGGACACGTCGGCCAGCGAGATATTTGATTTAATATTAGAGCATGATCATGGGAAAGTACAGGAAGCAAAGTTACCACGGATACTTTCCGTGAGACAATGGGTGATCAAGATTCTTATAGGGAAACGTTTGCATTTTGGGTAGGGAATACACAGGTAAGTGGGAGAGTTACCTGTGTGACCATAGTGGAGAGTTTAGGATTGGCGGGAGAGGCCAAGTTAACTGCAGTACACTATGGGAGAAGTGGACATGTCTGCAAGTCTGCAAGCAAGGCTGCAAGAAGGTTAAAGGAATCTACATAACAAAGAAGTCAGTCGATTGGCATGGCCTTTAGTATCATTTACATTTACATTTAGGGCATTTAGCAGACGCTTTTATCCAAAGCGACTTACAATAAGTGCATTTGTTACAATAAGTACATTTGTCATAAGAAGTGAAACAATATATCGCTGTCGGTACAGTTAAGACGTTCATAGAACCAAGTGCAAGTATTACAATCGCTAGGCTAACCCATTCCCCGTGTAAAGCAGCGATAGCAGCTACTGTAGATGCTACACAATTAAGTACCTTGAATAAGTGCAATGTACAAGTGCCAGGACGTACAACATTCAATGGTGGCTGTGCATTGGTTTCTATGCAGAGTCGAGATGAACTCTGAACAGGTGAGTTTTGAGTCTTTTGCGGAAGCTGGTGAGCGACTCTGCGGTCCTGACATCGGTAGGGAGCTCGTTCCACCACTGAGGTCCCAAAACAGAGAAAAGTTGAGACTTTGCTGATCGACCTTTGCTTGCTCTTAGCGATGGCGGTACCAGATGTCCAGCTGAGGTAGTTGAGCGGAGGGATCGAGCTGGGGTGTTTGGCTTTACTAATGCTTGGAGGTAGGCAGGGGCAGTTCCATGGACTGCCTTGTATGCCAGTACCATCATCTTGAATCTGATGCGAGCTATTACAGGGAGCCAGTGGAGGTCTCGGAAGAGGGGGGTTACATGTGAGTATCAGACATAGTGGCTCCAGTGGGAATGTAAATGTGAACTTTCTTTACCTCTCTCAGTTAGAAAGAGGAAGGGATGACTCTTTATTGTTCTCAGTTTATAGAGAAATGATTAATGTGGGCCAAATTCCCACCACAATGCTTATTATAGAATTTGTGGATAATGAAGCATTCACAGGAAACAATGCGCAGAATCATTTCAGATTTCAGCATTTCGATTGTTTAGCCCTTTACTGTGACAGACAATCATTTCCAGCTTAACCTTTTCAACCTGACTTTAGAAACAACTTGTATACCAGATACTATTCCCAACTTATTCAGGCTACAGGCTGTCAGCTGAAAGATAGAGACGTAGCCATTAACCGCAAAGAATTTGGAGATGGATACATGTTGATCTATTTCAACCTTGAAGCCGATGAAGTCTGTGGACAAAAGGTGTCTCTAGTCAGAACAGGCAACGTAAGGCTTGAAGCAACACTCTTTGGTCAGGACTATAGAAATATCAACCAGTCAGGTGTAACTGGAGTATGACTGAAAAGCGGTTGTAATATGAATACTATTGAGCAAACAGCTGTTGGTCAGAAGATTGAGGGGAAGGCTTCTGCTCTGGGGGCCAGAACAGAAGTTGCAAATACAAACGAAGGCCTTAGTTTGCGTTTGCCTTCCAGGCCCTTGCCAGCGATCTTCACAACATGAACCTTTAAGCACCACGTTGTCTCGCCGCCGGTAATACCATCCATCCCCAGGAAACCCTAAATACAATCAAACTCAAAAGCGTCATTACAATATATTCACACACCGGAAAACCTGACTACCACCAGAAGAATACCGGAAGTTCTGACAGACATACAAGCAGATAGACAGACAGACAGATAAACATAGAAGCAGACAGACAGACAGATAGACAAACATACAAGCAGAAAGACAGACAGATAGACGGACAGACATACAAGCAGAAAGACCGATTCTCCACATGTAGGTGGTAGCATGATTCTACCACCCATACTTTTCCACAACAGGGAATACAGTCTTCTCCGGGTCACCTGTAGGATAAAGACATGCAGAAACCGAGCGAGCCACGATATGCATGTATGTCATGACCCCCCTTCCATGTCCCGAACAACTACTCGGGTAGACGTGGACCTGGCCCTACATGAAGCCCCTCTGCTGTGACCATTAGCAGCGGCAGAAAAATAAAAGTTTGTTGAGCCACTAATTGAGAGCGCTCGGGGGAAACAGGGGAGCCTCGTTTGCTGGTGCGGCGGCGCTGACCTTTCCCTGCTACGCTGGCCCTGATAACGATCTCCCAGCCCTGGAGGGTACAAAGGTTGAGCTAGAATACCAGCCAGTGTTTCACGCCTTTATCTGCATGCTCGCCATGAAATAGAGGCCAGGATCAGACGAGTGAAAGCAACGGCATACGCAGCAGGCAGACGCACGCGCGTGCACCGTGCTACCAAACACAGGTGCCCGTTGTCACCCATGTCTGGGGCCATAATTATCGCAGGTTGTCAGGCCCTGGGGAGACGATGGAGAGGTGGAGGAGGAGGAGGTGGAGGAGGAGGGGGAGGAGGAGGAGGAGGAGGTGGAGGAGAAGGAGATGGAGGAGGAGGTGGAGGAGGAGGGGGAGGAGGAGGTGGTGGAGGTGGAGGAGGAGGTGGAGAAGAGGAGTGCCAACAGCTACTCCCTTTGGGTTGTCAGCTGGTCTGATTGACAAGGCACTAAAAGGCTCCTTCTTATCACAGTTCTTATCTCTTGGACTGTATGCAGTATTTCTGACACAATAATAGCAATATATGTTAATGAAAAAATGTCATTATGACATCGGTGTATACGATACATCCAATAAAATCTGATTGAGTGTCGTGATTCATACAGAATCGTAGAGGAAGAACTGAAGGACTGATTAATGATGTGTTCAGCAATGTTGTGATCCTATTCAGAGAACGCCTGATGCCTTTTCATTGAGTGGTTATTCAACACATCCAAAGTCAACACCCCTACAACCTAATATCTTTCTAAGATTGGGCTCAGCTTCTCCCAACCAGGTACGGTTGCATTTAATAGTGTCAGGGACTTTGCGACAGGTGTGAAATATATCAAATAAAGACTGATTCCCAAGTTGGCTTCTGCCCGGAAATGAAGGCTGTCTGGCTCCAATGTAGGTCAGCCCGGTTCCTGCTGTGAATCGAATCTGTGGAATCCACGTGGGATACTTCACGGCTCAATCCACCCTCAGCATCTGAAATGGCTTTGAGCTATTTATTCTCTTTACCTGCCTTCTAAGAAACAAAACAATAGACAGTGCTAGATGCCAAACAGATCTAAGCATTATAACATGTAAGAAACCACTGTGGCGTTATCAGCTTTTCCATTGAAACGGGGATCTAGTAAGAGCTATCAAGTGTGTGATTAAATGTTTTATGCTCTCTGTTTCTCAAAGACATGTATCAAATGTAAAATGACATGAGGGGCCAGAAATGATCTGGAGGAAAGGCACAGTCACGTGCATGAGTCTCTGACACACACTCAAACACACGTACACATACATGAGTCTCTCAAACACACAGCCACTCACAGGAATCTCTCACACACAGTCAAACACGCATACATACACATTAGTCTCTCACACACACTCAAACACACGTACACACACACACACACACACGGATACAGAAACACGTACACACACACACGGATACAGAAACACACTCAAACATGCGTACACACACGCACGGATACAAAAACACACAAGGACACACACACACACACACACATACTTAAAACAAAAAGGAAATGAAGAGTGTTATTTTAGTGAGAATTTGAGAGAGTCAATTGAGTTGCCCCTGTCTCATCTCTCTGTGGTTCCGTCGTGTTGAAAGCATGGAATCAAAGAATGCTCAGATGAAGTCTGAAGGTTGCTGCATGCCTTCCCTTGTCTTAGAAGGACACACATCAATAAGGCATGCTATGCTAGGCTAATTACTCTGGAGAGCAAAAGTCACCCCGCCAGAAGGTAATACATAATCAGAAGAGAAAAGGATGGGGGAGTTCTCAGCAATGGTAGGAATGAATCGTAAATGATTGAACATCAATCCAATCAATTATATGTTGCTGAAATTTTACTAGCCAAGGAAAGAGACAGAATGTGGTCTTCCATCAAACACCCCACACAATGCAACACAAATACAATCAGATGTGTGACTCACAGTTGCAGAAATGGGCCTGAAACTGTAATAAACACAATGTTAATGCAGCCATCTCGACACACCCGGGGACAGCTCTCCTGCATGGCAGTGGAGCACCATTATAATGTTCTTCTACTGCAACTCTATACTGCAACTCTACAAACTTATAATAAACCGGATTTCTCACATCACCACCCTGTGTCCTTCATCTGGAGGAGACCTATGGAGTGTGGCAATCACCTAGGTGGCGTGTAGCATGGACATTGCGAAACCCATTTGTTATTATGTCTTAAAGGTAGGGGGGAGGGCTCTCTCAATCAAAGCCATAACAAAATTCTTAGTTTGATGACGTCGTTTCCGGTGAAACTCGATCTGACGCGACTCACGTTCAAGGACCAATGCATGAAAGATGGATTCACGTTACGTTTGATCACGTAATATCATTTCAATGCAGGTTAACTAATGTCAGTCAAAGTGGCATGAACCTGCTAAATTTAAATGAGCTGTAGATTAGTTATATGGAGAAGTACATCATTGGCTAAGTTAGTCAAGCACTGTTATCCGTGTTCAAAACAATTGTACAAAATATAAAGTTTTCAGCGTATTGAACGTTGTTATAACTTTATATCATAGCACGTCGTAGGAGGCTTGATCGATATGAAATATCACATCACTAATTAAGGTATGTAGCCTTCTGTAACAGTTTTCACTGTTTTGGAAAGCTCCTGCATTGGAGTTCATTGACCTATTCATGGTCTTAAACCACCTTGGTTGTCATGTCATAAGCACAAAAGCATTGTAATAAACCAAAGTAGGTATAGTGAGTGACACACACAAAGAATGCACTTGGTATTTACAGAGTGAAGACGGTTTAACTTGACAAATATATTGCTAAATGATTTCTGCACTCAATATTAATAAGTAAAAGTACTTGTACTAACCCAAATCTAAAACACATGACATCCCTTTCAATGCAGCCACATTAATATTGTCAGCTGATCATATCCTCTCTGTAGCTCAAGATTTAAGTAAGTGCTTCTGTTGACATATGAATACTGTATGTTGCAGGAAGACTGATAGGTCCTCACTGGATGTGTCAATGTCAATCGCAGGAGTGAGCAGGATACCTGACCAATACCCAGACCCAAATGGCCAGCACACTGGGTTCATGGCAGCACAGTTATAATTACTGTTATCAGCATCAATCCTGTTATATTCTTTAGAAATATATTCCTTTTTATAGAATGAATGGTAAGCAATTTCTTTGTTCATTTTATAATTTATTCTTGTTATAATATATATGACATGGTTCCATACTGTGTTCTTTATAAGGCATTGCGTACTCAAATATAGTAATAGTATGAGTGATTAAATACTGAAGCAATGTTTTTATACACAGTACAAGACATTTTTATCTATAGAAAATGATATTTGTTAAAAATTATGCTTTGCAATGAATGTATTAACATTAAATGCATTCAATGAAGAATGTATTAAAAAGTGCAGCTTGTTCAGTTGACCGTTGATTTTGGGGTTTGGAGGAATGAGGTTGTAGTTTACGCCTAGTCTCTCGTAGTGTAGAGCTGGCCCCTGGGAGGTCAAATACATTGCATTCAGATGAGTAGAAATAACCATAGTTTACCATCTCATAAAAATGTAGACCACGTTCATACCACTATTCGATCAGACATAACAGTGGCATAGCCAAGTTCTGCTATTACAGTCTGATAAATATATAGTCCTCACTCCTCATCAAAGTGATATATTCACCTTCTGTGGAATGCTAAAGGACTTTAGTGTATAGCCTAGCGTTCATTTAAAACCCACCAACACCACATACCCATTATATAGCATCCCCTTTCATGTAGGATCTGTGATGATATTTCTGAAATGGAAAGGTCTTCAATTCCAGGCTCCAGGAAACAGCGGAGAGGTGATGTTCTAATAATTATACTCCTTACCTTTCTGAAGAGTCACTGGATGGTGTTACGGTGGAGGCTGCTACCGATTAAGGGGAAATCGCACTATTAAGACTCGACAAAATTGCCCAGGATGATTTCCTTTCAAAAGTATGGATTTCCCTGAGTTTCGCAATGGTTCGGAAACATTTGGGATTACGTAAGTACTCAAGAAAAGGCAATACATAACATAGGTCTAGTCATTTTTACATATTTTATTGCTGAATTCGTACATATTTGGCCTTTAATACAGACGCTCTGAGTAATGCCCACCACTACCACACAGTAATCCGACTGATCTGCATAAGAGTGGGCCGTGTGGCTGAGCTTGTCCTAAAGTGGCAAGGCAGAGGAACGTGTTTCAGAAACCGTGACAGATTATACAAACTAAAACTCATTTGGGTCGAGTGAATGTGGCTTCCAAAAAGGGATTTTAATGAGTGCCTTTCCACAGTGGCCAGTCTACATGGTGACAATTAGAAAACTTTACAGACACCATTTTACCGTTTGGCCAAGTTTGTGTGTTAATGACGTGCTGAAAGATTCCCGCCCGATGATTGGTAGAAACAAATGAAGCCGAAGGAAGTGGAACGCTCCGTTAACCCAGATTTCAGCAGGATTGAAATATTAATGTGAATTTTGATTTGTGACAGTTTCCTCCCCACTAAAAAAAACATAAACAAGGCTCTCTGTATTTTTCCTTTATCTTTCCCACATCACTCTCTACTCTGAAGTCACTAAGAATAAACTACAAATGCATTCCAACCTCAATTGAAAAAACTAGCCCTCAAAGTAGGAAGAGAACCAACGGAAAACACAGTTGGGTGATGGCTTCTGAAACCGAAGCCTCGTTACGTCACTTCTATTCCCTGCTCTTTTTCAAACGGGGGGGTTTGCGCTCATGTAAAAGGTTGTACGGCTGAAAGTGGATTCCAGGTAGTGTGAGGACAAGAAGACGTCTGTTATTTCTTCACAACACTATCGAGGACAGGGGAGTGAGTGTCCCAGGTATTGTCACGCTTTCAGCAAGAAAGCTGCTCCCATATAAAATCAGCTAATTGAACAGAGTTGAACAACAGTATTCTATTCTATTCAATTTTGTAGATTGTTCATTTGAAATCACTACAAAACGATGTCACAATTTCTGGCCACATTGTCTGTGTTAACTGAATTGCTCTTTTCAATAGAGACACCCTCACAGGTTCCGTTAACAATGTGATATTTTTTTCTCATTTGTGAATTATTTTGGAAAGAAAAACGTCTGGATAAATTCATCAGTTTCTAATAGCTTTTGAAAAACGATCCCTTTTGCAACGGCTGCTCTAAGTTGTAACAAATACGTGTGATGTCCAACTTCTTCTCCGCTCAATGCTTTTAATCAAGTGTCCAAGCCGAAGCAGTGGTGACCTTTGACCTATGACATTTCCCCCGGTACACTTCTTCTTCTCTGGCTTTTCTATTTCGTGGAATACACAGGTTATTGTATACAAGCTGTGTTCCACTGAACATTGAAGGAAGTGTTGTTCTGTGTGGGTAGCTTCACCAACCAGGACACTTAATCAGTCCACCGTCACCATAGCTACGGATCAGCGACATCACAACAACTGACCCAGCAGGGTGCCGTCCAGCTCCATCCATTCATTCCATCGGCCTAGAAGCACCTAGAGGAGAATATTATATACAGTGTAGCCTTGAATGGGCTCCGGCTGAATTCTGATGACATTTTTCCCCAAGGCTGGGAGGTGTCACATCGTTCCAGTGTGTGAGTTCACTGCTCTTAGCATTTTTTTATTTCTAATTTTGTTCTCACTTCTTCTCTTAAGTTCATGCTGGTAAATATTTGTAAACGTCAAACATTCTAAAAAGAGGTGGTTTTGTGGTTGATTCCAAGCCTTTACTCGATTAGGCTGGGGCCTAGTCTTCGTTGTTCTGTTCTGTGAAGGGCGGCACGCGATCCTAATGCTGAAAGCTTGCTCGTAAGAGTTACGCAGATCTCCTTGTCGTTTACGTTGCCATCTGCTGGGTTGCTGGCGATTGAATACACTCAAATGTAACTCATTTAAAACTGAAAGGGCTCCGAAGTGCATTTTTATCAACATTTTGATCTCTGTTGATGCAGAACTGAGTAAAAATTATGAATATGTAAAATGTATCTTATTTGAATGAAAATAGAGCTAGGCTCTTTAGGTTTGTCAAATATAAACGGGGCATTCAAATGTGTCTACGCCTCTAAGGTTCGTAAACTTCCCTCCCGTTAGGTGGTGAATATTCCTTTCCTGTTAATGAAATAAGCTTTGAATGGATTCTTCAGAAATTTTAGTTTAAACCGGATTAATTATTCAGTCTTTTATTTTGTACAAAATTAACTCATAACTGTCAGGTTCTTATTTTATAATAGCATTCAATTTATCTTGTGCTCATTAGGATAATTATTGTCATTTTATGAACTGTAACTTGTTTTAGAATGATATTTGGGTTTTGTTCAACCTGATTCTTTTAGAATATATGGCTGGAAGCAGTTGGGGATTTTTCTGTATTTTCCATCTTCATGCTGGGATTGTACTCTTGAGTGCAGCCAGTGAATGTCCGTTAAGAGGGCAGATTTCTTCTCATAACGTAACTGTTGACTGCTGCCCCCGCCAATGCTATTACAGATAAGTATCTCCAAGCCCTCCGTTTTACACTCAATGTGTCAAATGTTTTAAAGCAGAAGCGCTGAAGTATTACCTCTTAGAATTGTTGCAGGTTCTCCACTAACAGGGGTCAACTGAAACGTGGAGGTCATTATAGCTGAAATATTTTTATTCCTAAACTCAAGACATAAAAAATTGTGAATTTAACATTTCAAGATGGCTCAGAATTGAGTTGGTTTAACAGGTATTCAACAGTTGAAAATCCTTCATCATTATATGAATCATTAATCTCATTGGATTAGCTCCTTGCTCATATAGCAGACTAATTTCTTTATAGAAAGAATAAGATTAAATATAGAAGGTGACCTGCCCTTGCCGGCTTACAGGAGTCTTACAAATTTGATCACTGATTTTAATTTGGAAAAGATTCTCGTTGGAGGGAATGAGATGGCTCTAGGTAATGAGATGAGATGGCTCTAAGGCTATAGGTAATTTCACCATTGCAACACAAGTTTTCATAGCGCCCTTGATGAATACACACACAACACAAGCGGGTTTATATTCCCCTGTAGCAGCAGGGAACGATAACATAATCTGTCCTTTTTTATCTTTCTCTGGAGCTATATTGATTGCGTTGGATGCTTTGATTGTGGCCACAAATAGACCTCAGAGGACAACGAAAGTCAGTGCTAGATGACTTTTCTTAGAGATCAACATGTAGCCAACATGTTGGTGTTTGAAGGGGGCGATTTCTCTTCAAAACAGCCATCCCACCACAACAGAAAGGAGAGAAAATCAACACATAACTGTCTCGATGTCTGTTTGAAACACATCTCTCTTTTGCTTCCCCTCAGGGGTGGAAAGTGGTTAGTGAATGAGTTTTATTTTGTTATTGCCATTGTGAGCAAAACGTTGGAAGACCTTTCCTTGGTGTTGAAGGGTAAGGCAACATGGCCACATCAAAGCATGCTCCTTGATCTTCACGGCTGGATTCAAACCCTCCACAAGCACATATGGAAAGATTTTTGTTGTTCATATCTTATAGGATGTTATAGACTTAAACAAACTCTCAGGCCAATGTCTGAAATATATTGGATCGATTTATTGCACCGATACACACCAATGTGTATCTGTTTCTACTGAAACACACAGGTCAGGGTGGATTTGTGGGCAGTTTCCCTATGTGACATGGCTAACCTATTTCTGGCCCAGGCAGTGATTAACACCTGTGGTCTACAACCGTGCATGATGCTGCAAACACAGCCTCACCCATAAGAAGAGGCTTTACCTTATGAATACATTTTCGGAAAAGCTGTTTCTCTCTGGATTCACCAAGGCTTTGTGCCTCCCTTGGGTAAGGGTTGGTACTTTGATCACATTTAATTCAATGAGTAGGAAAGTCAGTGCATGTCACAGAGTCTTGGTGGTTTTATAAAGAAATGTGACACTGCAGAGCTGATGATGTTGAAAACATGAAGGTCACAATAAAAGGTTCACTCAATAAAAAGTGAGAAATGTATCAACTAAAATACGCTTGGCCTTTCGCCTTCTCCGCTCCTCTATATCAGACCCACGCCTCTTGTCATTTCCCTATGATTTCCCCAGCCGTGTTTCAATCAGTTCCAGTCTGCTGCCGTTCAATCAGAAATATTATTTCAGAATACATACATTGCTTTCAGTTAGCTGAAGCTTTTGTCCAAAGCAACTTACAATTAGTGCATTAAACAATGACGACACAACCCAAAAAGGTCAAAAATCATGCAACTACATACAATTCATCAAACTGCTTTAAGTGCTACATTGTTTTGCTTTTGTTATTTTGTTGTGGGCAAAGATCATGTCTGAACAGATAAGTTTTCCCTCTGCACTGGAAGATGGGCAGGGTATCAGTCCTGTTCTCAGTGGGGAGACACTGCAAGTAAAGAAGTATCTGTACTTCTTGATGAGAAAATGGGTGAAATTTTGCCACCCCAGACCAATGCCAGAGGGATAATCCAAGATTCTGAGAAACACTTGAATGAACCTGGATGTCCCACTTCTGCCCTGCAGAAATGGGAGAAGAGTTATCGGCTTCTTCTTTGGTCAAAATCCCATGGATCTGACGACAAACGTATGAAATGAAAGAACTTTTATTTATCAAACCTTTTACAGGTACAACCCATTTAGATTTGGAATCACCTTTTTAAGGGTGACCGATACCATCTTGAGATTAATATTTGAATAAAGCCGTCCTGTAAATTCAGCACCCATTCCTCGTATACACTGCTACTAAAATGAGAGCACAGCCATACCCGAAGAACACCCAACGGCAAAATAAAACAGAAGAACAGAAACAAGATTGTTTCCTCCTGGCCTTGATTGACAAGACACCCTGTCCTGCAGTTTGGTGTGGGACGAGACCTGTCCTCTTAAGAAAGTCTCATGTCATTTCAATCCATATTCAATTACTCAGCCAGGGGTGGCCTGTCATTTCCTGCTGTCAATCATTGTGTCCAGCCACTCCTGGCCCGTCTTGCCTATATACTTGATATCAAACCGTTTTCGGATAGTATGGGTAATAGGGTATCCTAATCACTGTCACACGTGATTCAATTAGCGACAGCGTTTGTTGTTTCCTTGTGTTTGCATGCATTAGTCTCGTTGGATTCATCAAATCATTCCATCAACTTTTTTTTTCAAAGGACATTTTCCTGTTTTTGACACCAGCATGTCGACACAATTACTCACATTAAGCTCAATTTGTCCCATTTCATTTTGATAATGCAGATTTTTCTCTAAGCAATGTCGAAGAACTAAGAACACTATGAGTATGTATAATGTTACGAATGCAGTTCTATTGAATATGTTTAATAATTTTTGGGGATACTTTTAATAAAACTTTCCAGGTTTGTTTATTTTCCGTGACTCTTCCCTTTGTTGTGTGATCTTTCCATGTACTTTTGTTGTTCAGAACAGTTGAACCAATGAAGGGCTTCATATAAGAGTTGATGGACAGGCATTTCCAGGGGGCATCTCCTCACCCTTCACACCTCTGATCTGCTTCTGTGTTATGAACACTCTAGAGCCACCGGGCGTCTGATTCTAGTTCCCAGGGTCCCAACCGAGCAACAGGAAGCTTTTATTTTTCATGCTGCACATGCCTAGCCTGGGGGCCATCCTGATCACATGACCTCACCTTCGACTTCTGTCTGGCCCTCTTGACGCCAGCATCGATTTCCAGAAATTATAATGTAATCGGGGCCAATCACAGACGGTGTCGTAGTTTATGACTTCAAAAGGCCATTCAGGGACTGGGTCGTAGTTTATGACCTAAACAGACCAATCAGGCACGCTGTCGTATTTCAGGACTTAAACTGGCCAATCGGGGACTGTGTCTTAGTTTATGACTTAAACAGGCCAATCAGGGACTATCGGGCAGTGCGTCGTAGTTCAGGGCTTGAACAGGAAAATCAGGGTCTATCGGGGACTTGTCGTAGTTTAGGACTTAAACAGGCCAATTAGGGTAGTTTAAGTCCTAAACTACAACTTTAGTCTTTCGTCGTAGATGACGAAAAACAGTAATGGTGTCTCCTGAAGCAACGAATGGTAGAGTTAACATTGGTAGAGTAAACACAGCCAGATGGCAGAAATAAACTCAATGACAACTACTTAACCAGAACAAGAGGATGCACTAGCAGAGCTTGTTAGCGGGAAATTGGTTTTCGCCATTCGCTTTATCCTGTGTACCCACTGAACAGCACACTTTCCCACCCTGACAGACTGAAGGATTCTGTCTGTCTGAGGTCGCTGGTGGTGGCCAGAGGCCCAGTCTGATCTGATGTAATAGAATGTGAAGTCAGGTGATCTGGAGGGTCTCCAGGCTAGCTCATGGAAAACCCTTCAGCTGATGACTCGATGCTATAAACACACACTTACTATGTACTTTTAATTCAGGGGTTGATAAGTTTCTGCTTGGCAGAGCTTTTTATAACAATATATGTCTGCAATGGCATATTCATTATTTTATCTGCTTTAACTTTTCTCTTTGAAATGATTTTTCTTTTACGTTGTATTTGTTGTACTTTAGATGGTATCTAAAGCGCCATGAGTGTTCTTTCTGCTTGAAGGCATATGTATTAAATGTCATCACTTGTGTGACTGCTTCAGTCACAGATACCAGATTTCTTACCTTTTTATGTCTGAGTATTGATTGCTTTTGGGATGTTCAGAGAATATGTTTTTGACAGTGAAGGTTTGCTGTTTGCCTTATCTGATGTTGGGGTTAGATGATGCCTCTTGGACTGACTGCTGGCGGGCATCCCCACATACCTTACAGGGGGGGGGCTCAGATAGGAGTTTTAGGATTCTTGCTATACTGTGAATGCATTCTTACTCAGAATATTGTGTTCATATATAACATGTTCATGTTCATGCATTAAATAATACAGGATATATATGCGTGCATGTTACAGAAAATGTGTGTGTGTGTGTGTGTGTGGGGGGGGGGGGGGGGGGGGGGAAGTAGGATGACCATCACAAACACTGAATGAAGATTATGACAGTAAAGGCACTTCTCTATCAAGAACTGTTATGAAATCTTAGCATCGTACCTAGTGTCCTTACTAAAATGATAGTTTGAAGTGTAAAATGTATACAATTATTATGACTATTATAAACACCGAAAAACTGCCAGGATTGGGTAACCATAGGTTTTCCTTTGTCATAAAAGTAAGCTTAAGTCAGACTTTTTCTGATTAATTGTATATTTTTTCATTTTCCTTGGTATTCGTCAAAATTTGTCACTTACCTTTAAATGACATTTTCTCTTCACTGGGATGGTGGGTGGATTGTGGCAAGAATATGTGCAAGGCCACAAACACGTATTGTGATATTGTGCATTCATCTATTTACGTCAATACAAAGGCTGGTGCGTCATACATTCTGATATCTTCAGCTATGTTGAGGTTCCCCGCTTCAGGGCTGGCGGATGTGATTGAAATATTATATTTTATGGATAAAGAAAACACCTGTTTCCCACAGGTTCCCTGATTCCAGAAAAATCGGACAGACAGTAACACATAACATCCATAGTGTCCCCATAAACAACATGCAACCTTCATGTGAAACGGGCAGAAATGAAACCTCAATCCCTGTCTTACCTTCTTTTTAGATCACAATCAAGCATTCATAATGTGTACAAAATGAGAAGCAACAATATGTACAGGACCTGCCTGTCATTTTTCATCTGTTTATTTTACCCCTGAGATGAGCCTGATAATACCCTCCGGATTCCATACCGTTTGATATTGTTGAAGGTGACATAAGAATCGATTATAAAGCAGATAATATTATTATGTTCTGGTGGGATTGATAAACTCAAAGGAGAAAGAGCCCCTTTGTGGACATGTTTATAATCCGATTGGATTTTGTAAACTATACATACCTAGGCTCCACCATAGGCCAACGTCAGTGTATAAATCACTGTAATATTACATGAGTTTGTACAGAATGTGAGTATCCTAATATGGTTCTCCTGGGTTTTGTTCCTGTTGTATAATAGGGTGTATGGTTCTATAGTATCTTTCAACATGGAATATCTTTAGATATAGGAAACAATGTTATAGCGCCATCTATTGGAGTTATAACAGCATGCACCCAGGTTTTTCACCTGCCTTCATGACGTGACGGGGATACACACGTTTAGCTAGCGGTGCATTGATACTCCACCGAGTGCGCATGTGGCAGTAGTCTAGATAGATAGATAGATAGAGATAGATAGGAGATACAAATAATTGTTCATTGTTACTCATAAACCAAAACAATAACCTCTATAATATGGTGGGTGGTGTTTCAGGCTTCATAGTTTCCTCTCATTGCTGGAATGATAAAATTGGAAAATCACCCCATTATCTTACTGTTTACATTGCTTGATTTAAATACCATGTTTGTAAAATAGCCTTATACATCGGCTACTTCTGTAAAAGGACATACAACAAAGACCATTAGTCAAAGGCAATAGAGCAGCCTCAACAAAGGCAGTCTCCAGGATAGAAGTAACTACGTTCAGTAAAGAATTGTACAATCTTAAAATGTATCCCTCCTCCCTATGTTATGTAATCCTCACCCCTTTTTCATTCTTTATTTGTTTCATTGATATTGTCTTGTTTAGTCGTTTATAATAAAAAAAAAATCAGGATTAGGCTAAACCTGTATACATGCTGCCTCTGTGAGATCAGTCCATCAATTAAGCTCCATTGTGCCGCGTATCGTTCTAATTAAATATAGCCGATCACGTAAAAGAGAATTGGATAAGCCTAAACCCCTCATGTTTTTCACTATTGAAAACATTTGTTTTATTATAAACAAGGGTAGTAGGCCACTATAGCTGTCGATTCAGGAGGGCAATCATGACCAAACATCAAAGTGAACCACATTCTCAAAATAGAAGCTCAATTTACGTTATGTTGATATAGGCCTAGTCACAAGTGGTACTACACAACTGCTGATCTAGGACAAGCATTTTCATTTTTTGGCATCCAAGTGATGCGAATTTTCACCGAAATGTGCGTTGAGATTCCACGTCACTGCATCGCTCTGCATCAGCTTTTTTCCAAATAAAATGAACCCTGTTTCGGGTCACGGGTGGCAGGGCAGATGTTGGGCTTCTACGCACTTCCAGCTAGTGAGGAAATGGAATAGCAATGTATTCAAACCAGAATTTATAAACATTCTTATTCTACTAATGTATCAATCATATATATATATATATATTGAATCGATATAATGTATAATAACAATAATAATATTGCAGTGAATAAATGCTTGTCATGCCCCATTAAAGTTTGTGTGCTGAGTTGGTGGGTGACCGTGATCCGAGTCCTGAAGCAAGTCATTCTGACAATACCCCCACGTAACCACGCGCACGATCACGGCGCCGGTATATAAACGGCGTTGTTGACGTCAGCGGTCTCTTCCCTGCCTGTGCCTTCGTGAGGTGGGCAGTGTAATAAAGGATTCTTCCCTCAACTGAGTGAATCCAACGCCATCCGTCAAAATGGTACGTTCCAACAATCATTTTATACATCTTTTGGTTTCTTTCTGGTTATGTGCTACCGTGACTGACACTCTTGACGTGTTATGTTGGGCTTTTAAACGGGTCCAGGGTCCTTATTGTTTCCGCTATGAACGCTGCGTATATCAAAATGGCCACCATTTTGAATTTTGGTTATTGTTAGAACTTTTAGAAAATGAGAACTTTGCCTAGCCAGTTGTGTCTACGTATGATTGTCTTATGACTAGTCATATACATGTTATCTCAGATTTGATCTAAACAGCTGGGATTTTGATAAATTGTTGTCTCGGGCCATGACGACGTTACCGGGTGCCAGGTTGTGTCTAGCCTTGGTTGTCGCAGCACAGCTCAATTTCAACGGACGTTAAACCCCCGAATTCTGTATCCCCTGCGTCATACCAATGGGGAATAAACGGGGTTGCCCCTAAAAGCCAGCCACACACTGGCTTTCAAAGATCTAATGGCGTGTTGGTACAAAAAGAGACCGCTCGATGTTAGCCTTTGGCTCCAGCTCTGTACACGTGGCCTATTCATGACGTCTTGCCGGCTCGGGTTGAGGCCGGGCTGCTGGCTCCTGTGTCCCCCCCCCCCCCCCACACACACACACGTCCCTGTCCCCATCAGCACGTTACTTGGCATCGATCCGTTATCAACTTGTAAACCACACGAATGACCAGTGGTTGTCATTTTTCCAAACGCTTCCTACTACCTCGTAGCAAAATATACATGGCGCATGCCTAACGCCCTTTTTGAGGCCTGTGTGCCAACTGCGACTAAATGCGGATTCTGCGTGATGGCCTGAATGTTAAGTGCCGGTGTTTGGTGCAATGAGATGGCGTTTATATTTTTCGCTGCGTAGTTGGCCCCAATTGTCGTTGGCAGTAGAAGCTTCGAGTCCTGACATCTTTCTAGGAGTGCTGCGTCAGATATGCCCAAGTCTCATGCATGGCAGGCGGACTCCAATCTGGAAGAACGGGGCGGATCGCTTGTATTCGCTTCATATTTATCTCAGCCAATCATGTCGGCACAGGCGAGGCTCTGGGCGCGTAATGGGTGAACACAAACCCGTCCCGCCGTCTACTGTTATGTGTTTCTAAATGTTTGAAATCAACGTCGTGTAGACTGGCAACTGTGTACATTTGCGAATGATATTCATGCACGAATGAGTTCATTTTTCTTAGAATATCCTAAACAGGAAATTAGGATTGTTGTGTCCCCCCCCCCCCCCCCCCCCCCCCCCCAGAAGTTAATGCTATAGCATAGTTGGACTACTGGATTCAAGCTGAGTAATGCCCAAACGCAGAGTATTCAATATGTACAACAGAGGAGTCAGCTTTGAGGAGCCTGTAATTTGGCAGCACCCTTTACCTGATAGTAGGTGAATATAGTAGTGGTACTCTGGAACGGGTCAATGATCTCTGAATATGAATATTGAACACGAATTACAAACCCATTTCTCCTGCTAATCCAAATCTAATTCCAACAGGTGAACTTTACAATAGACCAGATCCGTGCCATCATGGACAAAAAGGCAAACATCAGGAACATGTCCGTCATTGCGCACGTTGACCATGGAAAGTCCACCTTGACCGACTCACTGGTGTCCAAGGCTGGTATCATCGCCTCATCACGTGCTGGCGAGACCCGTTTCACGGACACCCGCAAAGATGAACAGGAGCGTTGCATCACCATCAAGTCCACGTGAGTGTCCTTACTTCCCCCCCCTTGTGTCGTCATGGTGCTGCTCTGTTGTAAATTATGGATGACGTAGTCCTGTACACGTTACTCTGGTTCTGTCCTCCAAAGCATACGGTTAATACTTTACTTCTCTTCCTGCTGCAGCGCCATCTCTCTCTTCTACGAGCTGAACGAAAACGACACTGCCTTCATCAAGCAAGGCATCAATGGCAATGGCTTTCTGATCAATCTCATTGATTCCCCTGGGCACGTTGACTTCTCCTCTGAGGTGACTGCTGCTCTCCGTGTCACTGATGGCGCCCTGGTCGTGGTGGACTGTGTGTCCGGTAAGAAAAAATGGGCGTTAATGCCGCAAAAGGATTATCGTGTGTTTATTTTAAGTGTTTGAATTGGTTGTATTAAAAACCAAACAAGTTGTGGGGAACCAGGGATGAAGATGAGATCCTCTCATTGTCTATGGTAGCTAGATCAGCTCTTCTTTTCACCAGAAAGACAAAGCATCGCTGACTACTTACTATATAACAAAAGTTTTGTGTACCTGTACATACCAGCCCTTAACATCGGCATTGCTTTTGTGCCAGGAAGACAAAAGAGACAAAAAAAAGCAATTGGCAAAGACCACTGATCATATACATCAGGGTTGATATGAATTGTGCATGTTCTTCTGTTATTAGTTAAAAGGGCTTTGAGACATTTTTCAAACCGGTTTGAGAATTACTTGCGGTTACAGCATGAATAACAACAGATTCATAACGGGCTGTGCTAGCGCCAAAGTTACCATGAAATTACTTTTCAGGCGTGTATGGACAGAGTTTATGTCCGAAATGGACCGATTTTTACCATTGTTACAGGGTTTTAGCATGAGGTAACTAAACTGGTATAGCCCAGCACACCGTACCCTACTGGTAAAGTCAGGACCTTAATCTCCACTTTCTCTTACAGGCGTCTGTGTGCAGACTGAAACCGTGCTGCGTCAGGCCATTGCTGAGCGCATCAAGCCAGTGCTGATGATGAACAAGATGGACCGTGCTCTGCTGGAGCTGCAGCTGGAGCCTGAGAGGCTTTACCAGACCTTCCAGCGTATCATTGAGTCCGTCAATGTCATCATCTCCACCTACGGAGAAGACGACGGTGGCCCCATGGGCCTCATCTTCGTGAGTCTTGGGCATCTTTTTTTTTTTTTTTAACCTTATCTTGGCTAATATTACAATGTCTAAGTCTAAAACGATATGAACCCCCTCACAGATCGATCCAGTGATTGGTACCGTTGGCTTCGGCTCAGGACTTCACGGTTGGGCCTTCACCCTCAAGCAGTTTGCAGAGAAGTTCATCGCCAAGTATGCCGCCAAGGGAGAGCTGACCCTCAGCCCAGAGGAGCGATGCAAGAAGGTCGAGGCCATGATGAAGAAACTGTGGGGTGAAAGGTAAATCCTCGCTGGGACCCTTAGCCGAGATCTAGTCATGTCCCTAGTTTGACAAAAAGCTTTACCTGATGCACCCGTTATTTTCAAGGTTCTTTGACCCTGAGACCAACAAGTTCACCAAGACCAGTGCCGGGTCCAAGAACACCACTCTGTCCCGTACCTTCGTCCACCTCATCTTGGACCCCATCTACAAGGTGATGACATTCATTAGTAAGAAAATTCGCCTTGTTATGCTGTTGCGTAAGATGCCCCCCCCCCCCCCCCCCCCCCCCCAAGTTTTATTTGACGTAGTCTTAGTGCTGTAAATATGCAACTGAATTCCTGCAAGTGATGAGATAAAACCATTCTTCACTTTGACCTGATTGTCTAGTGATGATAACCTTTGACTCTGAGCGTGGTACACCGTCTTGGAATAACGTGGTTGCGATCACAGTGTCTGGCTTTCAACCTCATGATCCTCTCCTCCATAGATGTTCGATGCCATCATGAACTTCAAGAAGGAAGAGGCAGCCGCCATGTTGGAGAAACTCGACGTCAAGCTTGACAACGAAGACAAGGACAAGGAGGGCAAGCCGTTGCTGAAGGCCGTGATGCGTCGCTGGCTGCCAGCCGGGGAGGCTCTGCTTCAGATGATTGCCATCCACCTGCCCTCCCCCGTCACCGCCCAGAAGTACCGCTGTGAGCTGCTCTATGAAGGACCTGGAGATGATGAGGCCGCCATGGGTGAGAAGAGGGACCGTTTTTAAAAATCTCAACGCTCTGACCCAATGCTTCACTTAATGGTGTTCTCCCGTAATTGCAGAGGGACTTCAGAGTTGTAGTTTGTTGTGGTCTTGTAGCTGGCTTGACGGTAGACTTTTCCCTCCCTTAGGTATCAAGAACTGTGACTCCAGCGCTCCCTTGATGATGTACATCTCCAAGATGGTGCCCACCACCGATAAGGGACGCTTCTATGCCTTTGGGCGTGTCTTCTCTGGCACAGTCTCCACTGGCTTGAAGGTTCGCATCATGGGACCCAACTACACCCCTGGAAAGAAGGAGGATCTCTACACCAAACAGATCCAGAGGTATGGACTCGTTTTTTGTTGTCTAAAAGTATTTTCAAGCGTCTAGTGGAACAGCTTGATTTTCTTACTGTGAACTATGAGGAAACGTCTGCTCTGCTACGTCCGTCCAGTCATTGAGAGGTGGTGTATTTTCATTGAACATGCACGATGTCTATCTTAGCCAGGAGTTATCAAAATAGGCCCCCATGGAGGCATGCACTGAAACGATGATCTCATCGCGCATTTAGCTCACCAATGGCCATTAATAAGTAGTACAAATTAAATTATGGCTCTTAAATCTTCCCTGCAGCACTATTCTTTTTTTTTTGCTGTATGATTTTTATTTTATATATTTTTTTCAACGTCGTGTTTCATTGGGCCAATTAATTTTTCCAGGACCATTCTCATGATGGGGCGTTACACCGAGCCCATCGAGGACGTGCCATGCGGTAACATCGTCGGCCTGGTCGGAGTGGATCAGTACCTCGTCAAGACCGGCACCATCACCACCTTCGAGGCGGCCCACAACATGAGGGTGATGAAGTTCAGCGTGTCCCCCGTGGTGAGGGTGGCGGTGGAGGCCAAGAACCCCGCCGACCTTCCCAAGCTGGTGGAAGGCCTCAAGCGTCTGGCCAAGTCCGACCCCATGGTGCAGTGCATCATTGAGGAGTCCGGAGAGCACATCGTGGCTGGAGCCGGAGAGCTCCATCTTGAGATCTGCCTGAAGGATCTGGAGGAGGATCACGCCTGTGTGCCCCTCAAGGTAAAGTCAAGGATGCTTCACTTGTCATTTAACATTCACATGAAAAACGAACTGCAGTACTCGGGTCTCGGTGTGCTACCTAAAACCCTAGAATTTGTTTAGCTTAGTATAAACTATTAATATCAATAAAAACATACTGAGATACAAAAATAGTAAAGTGGACAGGGATCAGGCCGGGCCGGGCTCATAGATATACGGCCTGTACTCCAGGGCTGTACAACTTTTATTGAAATTGGATTAAAGATCGAATTTGGAAATGCAGGATTTAACCTGTCTTGTGAGTTCATTCTAATTTATTGTGTTTTTCGTTTGTTTGTTGCAGAAATCCGACCCCGTTGTGTCCTACAGAGAGACCGTGAGCGAGGAGTCCTCTATCATGTGTCTGTCCAAGTCGCCCAACAAGCACAACCGTCTCTTCATGAAGGCTCGCCCCTTCCAAGACGGCCTGGCCGAGGACATCGAGAAGGGAGAAGTGACTCCCCGCCAGGAGCTCAAGGCCCGCGCCCGCTACCTGGTAGAAAAATACGAGTGGGACGCAGGCGAGGCCCGTAAGATCTGGTGCTTCGGACCCGACGGAACCGGCCCCAACCTGTTGGTGGACGTCACCAAGGGAGTGCAGTACCTGAACGAGATCAAGGACAGCGTGGTCGCCGGCTTCCAGTGGGCCTCCAAGGAGGTTTGTTTTATTTTTTTAAATGCTATGGTTGGGCTGCACATAACAACCACACACTTGGTAGACCTGTCTTTTTAGTGTAAACCGCTCTACATCGGAAGTGTCCCGAAATGCATGTTGTAGGTGTGTAACGTTGTGCTGCCTTCCCCAGGGTGTCCTCTGTGAAGAGAACATGCGTGCCTGCCGTTACGACGTCCATGACGTCTCCCTGCATACTGACGCGATCCATCGTGGTGGTGGCCAGATCATTCCCACAGCCCGCCGAGTGCTGTACGCTTGCCAGCTAACGGCTGAGCCCAGACTCATGGAGCCCGTGTACCTCGTGGAGATCCAGGTACGGGGTTCCTCGACCTCCTTCAGTGTTCAAAGCCAGGCCTGTCGTGGCCTGACTGATATCTGGCGTTTATGTGACTGCAATAAAATACGGCTCATCCGTCCGGTTGGCTGGCGCAGTCTCGGTGCTGTACGCAACTGAAGTTCCTGCAAGTGATGAGATAAACCATTCTTCACTTTGACCTGAATGTCTAGTGATGATAACCTTGACTCTGAGCATGGTAGATTGGCTTGGAAGAAGGTTCGACATTATGAACCTTTCTTCCTTCGATGTTTGACGCCATCATGAACTTCGAGAAGGGCTGGTGCATCGTTAATATTGAAGAATGCACTTAAGCCGGATTAATGTTAAATGACATCGTAGATGTCGCCATGGGTAATTGGTGTAAATGGCAGGACTGAATAAAATGGACGGCTGCCGTTTAGAATACACGTCTAAAATGCAAAAACCAGCAAGTCGTCTGACTTTATATATAATTATCTCTGATAACTTTCGGTGGGTGGATGAGGGTTGCATGGTTTTGCTAATGCTAGTTGGATGTGCTAACGTTTGGCTGTGCGGGTTCTTTCAGTGCCCAGAGGCAGTCGTTGGTGGAATCTACGGCGTGCTGAACAGGAGACGTGGCCACGTGTTCGAGGAGTGCCAAGTCATGGGAACCCCGATGTTCATTGTTAAGGCCTTCCTGCCCGTCAACGAGTCGTTCGGTAAGTCCGGTCCTGAAACGCCTTGACGTGACCGCCTGGCCGTATCCCAAACGCGTTGGCGTCACGGCAGCATTTTAATTCGGGCCGGTAATGTCCCGACGGTAGGACAGTCTTGAGGTGGTCTTTGACCTCTTTCCCCGTGTCCCGTCAGGTTTCACTGCTGACCTGCGCTCCAACACCGGTGGTCAGGCCTTCCCTCAGTGCGTGTTCGACCATTGGCAGATCCTCCCCGGAGACCCCAAGGACGCCACAACCAAGCCTTACCAGGTCGTCACCGACATCCGCAAGCGCAAGGGAATCAAGGAAGGCATCCCCATGCTGGACAACTTCCTGGACAAAATGTAAACGGATGCCACCATTCCCAGACCCATTTCATTAAATTACCTTCATGTTGGAGCAGGACTGTACAAATCATAATGAGCACTGTTTGCCAAATGGATTGAAATCACAAAAAAAAATGGTAAACCATAAATAAAGGAATAATAAAAATTGCATTTCTGTCCAGACTTTTTGTGGTGGGGAGGTGTTTGCGCAAACCAGATGAATGCATAAATGGTAACTCATTAAATCCATGTCTGCCCTGCTTAATCAAGAATATTTTAATAAGTCAATGGGGTTGTATTCTATACATATATATATGAAACGGGACATCAGTCACTGGCTGTGTTTGCTACTTAATGAACCTAGTCACTTTGAATTTCGCTATCATGAAGACAACAGGCCTCGCCCTACAGTCGCACCCCTCCAGCATTGGCGGTAAGGTTTCGGCTTTTGTCTTGTCGTAAATGATGGCCTCAGGATAAACTCCTTGCTAACCGGTCAGTATTGACGAAGCAATGGGTGTCTTGTGAACTCAAAATGGCTTAATGTTAAATATATCAACGTGTGGTAAACCCAAATGAAGTTTAGAAGTCTATCCCATAAATCTTTAATCCCTATTGAATATCGATTAGTTATTTTCCGAATACAGCCATGCCTGTTAGACCACATCATGATATTCATTACCAACAGGTGGGATGCACCACAATATCCCGAAAAAGGAACTTGAGCCAAAATAAAATCACTTATTTTACTATTTAGCTATATATCTTTTCTTTTCATCTCGTCTCATGTTTCATCGACTTGGCTCCGAGGTCGAGATCTCCTATTTGAACCTATTTATAAGAAAAGCAAGGAATTTGATATTTTAGCTGGGGTATATTTTCACTGAAAGCGTTGGATAAAATATACATTGGTTTGCGTCTGTCATCAGTTAGGGATCACGTGTCTTTAAGGAATTTGTGTAGATCTTTTATCTTCTACTCTTTCAAACTAAACTCTTCCAAGAGTGTTAATGATGAGAGTGATGCTATTCTCTCCATATTCCCTCACAAAGAATCGTGAAGAACCGTGCATACCACGTCACAACACCTGCACATATTCTTGATATAGGCCTGATATAAACAAGTCTCTGTATGCAAATTCTGTGTGTGTAAAACACGGTAATCTGATAACTGTTTCAGTGGGGCAATAACGCTATGGTCTGCGAGTGCTAATATTGTATGTATTCATACGTTTTGTATGATAATATTCCTATACACTGGCATAGGCCTACAGCAGAAATGCTTATCTTGAGTTCAGGGCTCAAATGGGAATGGGGAATGAGGTCTTACAGGCTGTATAAACGGTCCACCTCACTGCTTTTATGTTAGCATATTTTTTGAATAATGAATTATTCTTTGACTGCCTACAATAAAAAAAAAAAGAAATGCTCTCCCCCATGGAGTAAGTTCTCCAGTTAGGAGCCATCTTAGATCAGTCGACCCGGTGCGTAGAGCAGTTCTGAGCACAAAGGCATCACGATCAGACGGTTATAACAATAACATCCATTCTTGGTTCGGTAAAAATGTGAAAAAATAGTACCATCTTATTTTTCCTCTGTTAATGGTCTATGGTAATTTAATGCCATGACGAGGGCTAAAGGATGATTCCTTGTGTAACCTAAAATATTGAGCAAGTTAGAAAACTTAAGTTTCCAACTATGCACTCAGTTTAACCACTGTTCGACACTATCATTTCCAATTATTTGAATTATAAGAACAAAAACGACCGATGCCTTTGGCATAACAAGCACTTTTAATCCACATTCAATTCAGATTAGAATTTAATGAATAGCGTTTCCTTGTCATAACAACCTCCCAAACCAGCGGATGTACATTGACATCCAGCCAAACATCGAAAATGAATTGTGTAATATGTCATGTGGTTAATATAAGTCATTTTAATACATTTTTTAAAAATGTGCAAATTACCACCCCGTTATTCAAGTCCCAACTCGCATAACGCGCATGTAAAGCGCGTGCACGTTAAAAGGGGAACAAGGTGGGGGATGGGGGTGAGCAACCAATCAAGACCAAGCTCTGCCTTAGCCAATCACATTGCAGTTACTCTTCCTGCTTGGTCGAGAGGTTCATGATAGGGTAAGTAATAAACATTTAGATAAAAAAGTATAAAGATTTTTACGAAGAAAACGCAATACAGATTGAAAACAATTATCACACTACAGATATACATTGTGGTTTGTGCATTTTCCCTCTGTGGGAAGAAACATCGATTACCATTTTACCTATTGTGCATATTATACGTGCCATGCGAACAGCGTAGAATGAGCCAACCAACCGGCTAGGCTCGTTTGGTTAGCCTCCCATCATGAAGTTGCTATCAAGTCTTTAATTATAAGAAAATATCCCGCTGTTAAGTTATCAAAGCAACGCACACACGGGCGGTCTTAAAAGATGACTGTTCTAACATGTAGGTGATTGTGCTCCACCACACATCCAGTGTCAATATTTTACTATTGCATAATGTATCCCATCGCATAAATTGAACGGCCTTTTTTGCAGTTGCCCTATGGAGGTTGTTTGCTTTCTGTTTGGACGCAGGATATGGGCGGCGTGAAACAGGAACAGGGCGAAGGGACGCAGGCCAAGGGAGCAAACGCGTCCGAGCCAGTCCATGATGAGGTGACTATTTGGGACACCTTATTTCAGAAAATCGTTATCAATCTAATAATGATAACGCACAGCAGTGAACATTCTTAACATGTGCTACTTTTTGTTTGCCCGTTATCACTTCTATACTCTATTTGTAAACTAGTCTATTTTTATTTTCTATGATTTACTTTGAATAATATTGATGCCAAAGCAGGAGATACAGGCACAATGGCCCTCATGATAATAATACTAATAATAGTATGGTCAATCTCCCACATGTACAGCCAAGGAAGAGAGGCTGGCCCAAAGGAAAGAAAAGGAAGAAGGTTCTTCCTAATGGGCCCAAAGCACCGGTAACCGGTTATGTCCGGTTTCTTAATGAACGCCGAGAGCAGATGCGGGCCCAATACCCTGATTTGCCTTTCCCAGAAATCACCAAGAGGCTTGGGGCAGAGTGGAGTCGGTTGGTCCCTAACGACAAGCAGGTAATCTTCCAGATGTCTGATCCCCTGTCTGTTGTATCTGGTTGCTGATCTACAACCAGACTTTCACTACAAAACATACTCCCATACAGCACACATACCTGAATCTATTGAGGTTAACCAAAGGTCTTTCAATAGTTGCAAGTCTCCGACATTGCCATTCCCCCTAATGGATGAGGGCGGGATATTCTAAATATCTTGAGCTGTGAACGATCAGAAGTGACCGTATGGGGTTTGTCCCGCAGCGCTATCTGGACGAGGCGGAGCGGGAGAAGGTTCAATACGCCAGAGACCTGAAGGAGTATCAGCAGACTGAGGCGTACCAGATCACCAGTGCTAAGATCCAGGACAAGAAGGTCAAGAAAGGTAAGCAGTGGGGCATTTAGTCTTTGTATGTATATATATATCTATATCTATATCCCCTCATTAAATCTCACCATTTTCTCACCAGTCTCACCATTTGCTTGAAGAACACCAAATAGGGTCGAAACGTTGCTGTTAACTTTTTATCAATAAATTAATATGGGAGCTTAAGCAGTGCTGCTCAAGAAAGGGAGAGGGAGAGAGAAATAGAAGAAGATTTTGAAAAAGAAAATCGAAATGCATCCCGTCCTTTGCTCCCTCCCTTCATAAGTTCCTCTCCACCGTTCAGAATTGTTGGATTTCTGCCCTTGTGATTGTCATGCAAGACGGATGCCCCATACCTAGCAGGGAAGAGATGCCCTCAGTTGTCAGATATGTATCAGGAGCGGTCTTAAATCTAAACGGTTTCGTGCTGCAGCCGTGCTCAGTCAACCGGAGCAGATGTTTCACCAGAGATTTCTCTCACTAGTAGCCGATGGATGGCTATTGCAATAACAAATAACATTTGAATTATAGCTCTTAAATTGTAGCTAAATCCATCTTTGTTGGAAAGAGTTGAAAATATGAAATAGTAAACTTATCTTGTTGATTCTTATGTCTTTATTTCGTCCAGTTGTTATTTTTCAGAAGTTTGGCCCTCTAGCTTTTAAAATTGTGTGGTAAATGTGTATTGACTGCTTTGCTTGTTCTCAGCCACCCTTGTTGGAATCAAGTGTCTGCTAAACGACTGAATGTGATGTAAGTGCATACTAACCTTTGTTTTCTCTGTTCAGAGGATCCGCCCTCTGTGATCATCAACACAAGCTCAGGATCCGGGATACAAAGGGTACATTCACTGTTCTACTCTATAATGTTGTCCAGTCGCCTCTGTGACCTGGCTGAGAAATATCTCAATTGCTTTTCTTCGTTTTGCTCTGTAGGCGCCTGACCTGTCCAGCCGGTTTGATATCCCTATTTTCACAGAAGAGTTTCTGGACCAGAATAAAGGTAATCACTGCTATAAATTAGGGATGGGGTAAGAAATTTGATGCAGCTGTTTGCTAACACAGTAAACAATAAAAGAAATGCAAAAAAAAATATGCATCGACAGCTGAAGAAAAGTCTGCGCATCCTAACCTTCTCCTCCCTCTGGTTCTCCTCCCTCTGGTTCTCCCCCCTCTGGTTCTCCCCCTTCTGGTTCTCCCCCTTCTGGTTCTCCGCCCTCTGGTTCTCCCCCCTCTGGTTCTTCTCCCTCTGGTTCTCCCCCCTGGTTCTCCCCCCTCTGGTTCTCCTCCCTCTCGTTCTCCCCCTTCTGGTTCTCCTCCCTCTGGTTCTTCCCCCTCTGGTTCTCCCCCCTCTGGTTCTCCTCCCTCTGGTTCTTCCCTCTCTGGTTCTCCTCCCTCTGGTTCTCCCCCCTCTGGTTCTCCTCCCTCTGGTTCTCCTCCCTCTGGTTCTCCTCCCTCTGGTTCTCCTCCCTCTGGTTCTTCCCCCTCTGGTTCTCCCCCCTCTGGTTCTCCCCCCTCTGGTTCTCCTCCCTCTCGTTCTCCCCCTTCTGGTTCTCCTCCCTCTGGTTCTTCCCCCTCTGGTTCTCCCCCCTCTGGTTCTCCTCCCTCTGGTTCTTCCCCCTCTGGTTCTCCTCCCTCTGGTTCTCCTCCCTCTGGTTCTCCTTCCTCTCGTTCTCCCCCTTCTGGTTCTCCTCCCTCTCGTTCTCCCCCTTCTGGTTCTCCTCCCTCTGGTTCTTCCCCCTCTGGTTCTCCCCCCTCTGGTTCTCCTCCCTCTGGTTCTTCCCCCTCTGGTTCTTCCCCCTCTGGTTCTCCTCCCTCTCGTTCTCCCCCCTCTGGTTCTCCCCCCTCTGGTTCTCCTCCCTCTGGTTCTCCTCCCTCTGGTTCTCCTCCCTCTGGTTCTCCTCCCTCTGGTTCTCCCCCTCTGGTTCTCCTCCCTCTGGTTCTTCCCCCTCTGGTTCTCCCCCCTCTGGTTCTCCCCCCTCTGGTTCTCCTCCCTCTCGTTCTCCCCCTTCTGGTTCTCCTCCCTCTGGTTCTCCCCCCTCTGGTTCTCCCCCCTCTGGTTCTCCTCCCTCTGGTTCTTCCCCCTCTGGTTCTCCTCCCTCTGGTTCTCCTCCCTCTGGTTCTTCCCCCTCTGGTTCTCCCCCCTCTGGTCCTCCTCCCATGGTGTCCCAGCGCGAGAGGCCGAGCTGCGGCGGCTGCGGAAGGCCAACGTGGAGTTCGAGGAGCAGAACGCCGTGCTGCAGCGACACATCAAGGACATGTGCAGCGCCAAGGACCGGCTGGAGGCGGAGCTCGGCCAGGACGAGCTCCGCACCCAGGCCCTCCACAAGCACCTGCTGGCCATCAAGCACACGCTGGTCAGCAGCCTATCCTCGGTCGCCCTGCCAGGTGAGCAGGCACGCTCCCTCTCCCAGACCTAGAGAATAGGGCAGGTTTTGCCACATTTAGGGCCAATCCCAATTTCCACCCCCACCCCCGTGTTTTTGCGTGTTCATGTGAGGGGTAGGGCTCTCTCAATCCCCATCTGGGTAAAGGGCTAGGGCCAAGACGTAGGGCTACGTAGCCCTGGAAAGGGAGCTTCCGAAGGATCACACTTGAAAGGGAGGGCTTTGGGGAAAAGCCGGCCGGCAAATTTGGCAGCCGCCATGAAGCCTTACTAGTTGTTATCATTAACTCACAGACTCGTGCTGTGAAGTTGACTGTAATATTTTGGCCTCTGTAGACGTAGCGGTCCGCGAGCGTCAAGCGATGATGACGTGGCGGTAATGGAAAGGTGTCTCATTTCTTAGGGTAACGTTCTTACCCCTCTGTCGTTCTTCCCCCCTCTGTATTGAGGGGCAAGGGGAAGACTCAGACAAGGGGGAGGGGGAAGGCCCTTAGGCTATTGACCGTTAGGACATTAGGCAGAGGACTTTATCCATATGTATAGATTGCATTCAGATAAATGTGAGCATTTAAGGGTTAGGCATCTTGCTCAAGGATTACCACTGTTGTTAACATCTTCAAGATGTTCATTATGCCGGATTCTATTGGGGACAGAGGTTTTAGTGAAGCCAGGGAAGATGTTCACGATGGTTTTATCACCCAGATGTGGTTTCTCCTCAGGCACCGGCGAAACCCCCTCCATGGGTTCCCTGGACTCCTACCTGAGCCGTCTGAGCGGGGTGCTGGAGAGCAACCCCGTGAAGCACCGCACCCTGCTCAACCAGGTGCGGGACGTCCTGTCTCACCTGGACAGGTAAACCGAGGCCCCTCTGTTCCCCAAGTAGACAGGGATTCACTCGAACTCGACTGTTTACAACTGAAGGGGTGGTTGATTTCACATTTGCATTTAGGGCATTGAGGACGCTTTTATCCAAAGCCACTTACAACAAGTACATTCGTCAGAAGAAGGAGAAACAACATTATATGCCTGTCGGTGCAGTGAGGATGTTCATAGAACCGAGTGCCAAGCACTAACAATTGTTAGGTTAACCCGTTCCCCGTACGCAACAAAGACAGCTAGGATAAGACGCTACACAATGCTAGGTAAAAAATGTAAGTTGAAGGACGTACAACATACAATAAGTGCGTTAGAGGGGTGTGGGGGGTCGGGGATGGAGGGGTAATGGGGAAGGCTATGTAGAGTCTTGTTGAACTCTGAACCACTCTGAATGTACATAGGATAGGCGCATCCAATCTTGTATGAAAGCCCTTCATCTTCGCATCTCTGTAAAGTGTGGACTAGTAGAGCTGGGACTAATCGCCATCTCCTTAATGACATTCCAGTGAGAAGCTATGAAGGGGGCAGCGCCACAATGTCCCCGTACGGGTCCGAGGAGAAGGGAGTGGAGGCAGTAGCAGGCAGACGGTAGGATCGGGCCAGCCTGGAGCCGTCCGGAGGAACGTTGTGGCTGACCACGGCAGGGAAAATAAAGGAACGTTTTTAAGCACACGTGCTGCACACAAGGCATCGGCGCGCCTCCACGGCATGTGACACGCATACGTGGAACGCGAACACCGTGACCAGCGTTGTTTGTCAGTGTACGTGGCCGCTGTGTCTGTGGGGAAGCATGCGCAGTTCAGTTCACAGAGGAGAGGCGGTTTGGCTGGACCTGTGATGAGCTACTATTCATAAAAGCGCTAAATGTAAAAAAAATAATAAAAAAAAAGGATCAAATTTTATTATTTCTTCAATAGCTCTGCTTGTGGTATTAGGTGTTAGCAGTGAACCTATGTTCATAGGCTGTGCACAGCACAGCCTGTTGAATACAGGCCCAGCCCTTGTAATCACTTTAGAGAACTAATGTGTAGTTGGCATACGTCCCTGAGGCCTATACCTCAAAGCAATATAAAGCGGTCAGCTGTGTCACGTCGAAATGATCCCCCCCCCCTTTTACCTGATGAAGAGCACCTGCAGCATACATTGGAACAAATGACTGGCTGAATGCTCCCTATTTAGTGCTAATCCCGGAGGCTGAGTTGTTAAATGACCAAATATTGTTCTTATATTCCTGTGAGTTGGTGGACATTAAAGTGGTAGGTTGTTGGCGTCATGCATGAGATCCTCTGGGACTCTCTGAATTTATATTTGTCAAGATTATTTGTATCATCTGTCAACCTTTTCAGTTAATTCATTGCATCTATTTGTAATAAAATAACAGTTATTTTTTTCTGTGCAATTTAGAGTTCCTTCAATGTGTTCCTGTGCTGTGCATTTATCCGTAATTATGGTGATGTAGTTCGATCTTGCCAAATCATCGTGTTATTTAGTTGTGTGTGTGTGTGTGTATATAACCATAGCTCAACAGCAGTTTCCAATTATAAGCTGTTGATGGGATATATATATATATATATATATATATATATATATATATATATATATAAATACATTAAAATATTTCAGTTTCAAAACATGAAAGTTGTGAATGGGAAGGGCCAAAAGGTGTGGAATATATTTTTTAATTTGTTAAAATGGTATGTAGACACCAAGCCATTATGTTAAGTCTAAAGTGCAACCGTCAGAGACGCCAGAGTCATTGTGTTAAATTCCTTTGAGTCCCTTCCACAGTGCCTTAACGCAAGACATTGAAGTGACGTGGATACAAACCTGATCGTCATACGCTCCATCACTAGAGGTAGCTATTGTTCCACGCTATACAAACTCAAGTTTTAAAGTCCAATTTCAGAGGCGGTAGCCTACTTGTAGAGTGTTTGACTCAGTTCAAAGATATGACTGGTCTACAACATGGCTCATTTGCATTATATTCAATATTAAGGTATATTAGAAAATATAACTACACGTTTCAGGGAAATGCACACTTTGTCATATTACCCATTCGTATATCAAAATGTAAATGTATTCGATATTTTCCATTAACTCAGCTATTTTAACTGAATAATCATGAATATACATTTTGGACAGGGTGACAGTACATTCAGGTATTTCCAGTAGTAGCCAGCTTGATCCCCCTCCCAACCGCGCTGACGTCACTCTCGGTAGCTGTTCTCGCAGCACTGGTGCTGAAGCTGAACAAGATGGCTGTGTGTCGGGGAGCGGAGAGCTGGGAATAGGGGGTGGGGGGATAGTCATTGATTCAGGCGGATAAAATATATTTTAAACTCCAATATCCGAAAGACTCGTGTTTAGTCTTGCGCGACAAGGAATCAGTTTGGTCGTCCGTGGGACGAGGCGTAAAAGGGCCAAGCAGAGAAGCGACGGTGGACCTCCCCGTTACGAAAAGGGTGTTGTAGCCTCCAGATTATAGCAGGAAAACACATTCCTGTGAAGAAATTCGTCTACAACCATAGGCTCATTGGAGAGATGTCATTGTTGTGTGTCGGTGGTAAGTAGACTACCTTGTTTTAGCCCTTTACCCCTCTGGTCATTCGGGCAAACTGCCTGTGAGGGTGTCTTGAGCTTTGGGAATCATTTACGCGTTGTTTTAACTTTTTAAGATTTCAGATTTTAGCAATGCTTCCGTTTTGTAGGCTGATATTTTTTATCAGATTAGAGAAAAAAATATCACAAACCACATCTAGGCCTATATGAGCACACACATGGCAAATCTACTTGGAACCCATATTTGTCCAGCTTTGTTTAAATGTGGGGATATCCATTGGATATCGTATCGTTAGTTAATTATTACTTTTAATGACAGCTATGTCGGACGTTGAAGTTGTCTGCGGTTGGTAATGCGTTAAGATATTTCAATTTTATTTGGTGACTATTGTTTCATTCTCACTTTAGTTAGCTGCTCGTGCGTAATTGCGCATAGCAAAAGCTTGCCGGCTGTAGGCCTGTGGGTTTAATAAAGGGTTCTGAACCTTATGGTTATCCGTCACCTCCCAAAGATTGAGGAGTAATTAGTAGCTTTGATTGTGTTCAATGGGTGAATAGGACGTTGTTGGCGTGAAGGTGTTGATGCGCTGTCTTGGGGTTGTTTGCTTGTCTGAGGTTATTCTCTTGAGGCGAAGTCAATAGAGATTCGGTCTCCAGTGTCTTAGGTGCAATCCATCTGTAAATAACCACAAGTGACTTTAATGTGGCTGTTGTCATAGTATTATTGTATTTTAACGAGCTATACTAATAATAACAACACTCATATTTATTTTCACTACATACATCGATTTTTTGCACTGATAATGGCCGTTTAAAGTGTGTAGTTGGCAACATGGGACTAATGACAGCAATGAGAAAAGTCATTGTAGGTCCGTTGTCAACTGCATGTGTTGGCATAGCAACCATCTTTTGAATTGTAAGCATTTGCCATTGAAATGTTTGATTGTCCTATTAGTTCAGGTGTATTATTTTGCTCATCAGTCTGTATGGTTCATACTTTCTCTAGGATGTGTGATCACTGAAAGACTTTGAGTCATTATTCCCAAAGGAAAAGCCCTCATATTGCATTGAATGGTTTGTACGTTTGTTTGTGTGTGTGTGTGTGTGTGTGTGTGTGTGTGTGTGTGTGTGTGTGTGTGTGTGTGCGTGTGCGTGTGTGTGTGTGCATGTGTGTGTGTGTACACCAGTGTGTAAACCAGAATTTGATATCATGAGCAAACAAAGGCAGCCGAACAGGTGGCCATTTTCATGTGCTATGCCCGAGTATAGCATTAAACACTATGGATTTTCCCCCCCTAACCACCACAACTTCCACCACTGTCCTCACGGAACAACAGACAACAGGTCCATAGAGGAGCACGGACCTCATTAACAACACATCTTCTCACCGGGCTCACATTAGCAATGTATGGTTGATTCACAACCAATGTGTGCAAGGATCATGTTATGATGTCTATGGAAGTAGTGATTTATTCCTTCATGTCGAATGCACAAATACAAACGTGGAAGGTAAAATATTCACAAATGAGGTTTTGGCCCGAATCCAGCTCGGTCACCCTTTCAATCATCATGATGATAACCTTAATTGTTTGTTTCGGCTTTCGGAACATCTGCTCTGAAACTCTCGGTCCTTGATTAATTGATTGATTGATTGATTAATTGTATGTAATCAAAGAATGTAACAGCACTCTTGTGTCATACACTTAAATACATAAATAGTCAGGGATGACACAATAATGCCGAAGGCTTATTTCCTTGTGGTCCCTTTTAAACTGCTCATAGGAAAATCAATGAAAGCGAAAGCCCCCCTTAACCATTCAGCGGGTGGCGTGTGACTCGATTGGACGGTGTGGCCGGCGTTCAGCCTCTGCTGACGGACAGAACACGAGGCTCTTCAAATCGCTCCGGCGGAGCGGCGTTGCTCTCCGTTGAGCGCCGTCGTGCCGGAACCCGGTGCCACTCGGCTATGTTTGATGTAGTTCTCCACCCCTACTCACCGCCCGCCTCCTCGCAGTCACGGCCCTGTCGGTTCAGTCTCTGCCTGTGAGCGCAAAGAATCCTTCTCCTCCTACTGTCACCACCACCCACACACACGCTCACACGCTCACACACGCATACAGACGTACCCCCCCCCCCCCCCCCCCCCCCCGCACGACCCTCCCCGATCCACTCCTGTGACACTGAAGTGGTTATTTTTAGTCATGGGGATGGAGGCTCGTTCTGCCCGCGCTTGGCTGCACAGGGAGATTAATGGAGCAAGAGAGGGAGAGAGAGAGAGAGAGAGAGAGAGCACACGCGCACCCTCTCCACATGGCAGGGGGAGAGTCTGTTTGAGTGACTGAGTGGCAGAGGGGAATCCGGAGCCGGCCTCAGTGAGGACAGCAGGGTGTCAGGGAGAAGAGGTGTGGTGTGTGATGATTGGCTTCTCTTACATCAGAGCCTCTCGATATTCCGGACAGGATAAGGTCACTGCCTAGTCAGCAAGACCAATACCGGAGGGGGGGGGGGGGCTTAAAGTTTCACGGTGGCTTTCCAAACCACCCACCTCGTCACATGCAGCTGAGACGCTCATCAAACTGATTAAAAAAAAACGTATGTGATACTATCACGCTGAGAAGGGGTTATTTATAGAAGCTGCCCTGGTGCCTGCTCCTGTGTCCCTGACTCACAGGGCGATTCACTGAAGCACTCTCCATGACACCCCAGTCACTCCTCAGAGTCACTACTCAGAGTCACTACTCACAGTCACTGCTCACAGTCACTGCTCACAGTCACTACTCACAGTCACTGCTCACAATCACTGCTCACAGTCACTGCTCACAGTCACTGCTCACAGTCACTACTCACAGTCACTGCTCACATTCACTACTCACAGTCACTGCTCACAGTCACTGCTCACAGTCACTGCTCACAGTCACTGCTCACAGTCACTACTCACAGTCACTACTCACAGTCTGCTGGGGGAGGAGAGTGGCGGACACATTTTGATTGAGATGGCTTGATTTGAAAGATATCTTTTTGATGCATCTGTTCGCAAGCAAATTAGACTTTTGGTCGGATTTATAACCCTAACCCTGTAAAGAAAACGAAAGAACATTGTATGTTTAATGTGCATATTTTTGAATTTTGAATCTTTTGCCGATCTCTTCTCTTCGTAGCTGCGTTGTAACTCTATACACTATATTCTCTGTATTCTCAGACTGAATGTCCCAAAGTGGTTTTGGATTAATTCAATGAGTTAGCCACCTTCTTCAAACATTCACAGGTACCGTCTGCATAGCGGTACAGAGGTCCCCACAGCCTTCCCTTCAGAGAAGCTCCCTTGAATATCCTCTCAAAAGCACAGATTTCAACTGTGCTTCTCTTAGATGTAGATTTAACCAAAGGAAGAATTCAACAGGGGTTATTGAAAGAAAGTGGGCTATGAATAGTTACTCCACAATTAAGTCTGCCTCACTCCGTCTCAACACAGGATTAAATGAATAATGAATGTAGTTTCTGTCGTCGCCGTCCCTCTAAAAGTCTGAGAGTGACACCTTAAGGAGAGATGGAGCTTCCTTTGCCTTAGTCTGCCTCCTACACTCCATCTAATGTTAATGAACCACCTTGACAAATATATCTCACACCTGATTAGTTGAGGTAATCCCTGTTCTCCAGACTTCTGTCTCTTGAGCGAGTCGGAATTCCGTCTGGTCCGATGCATCCTTTGATATGGAAATACCAGGGGTTTCCTTCTAAAGTACCATGCTAGGGTCAGGCTCAGTGGTCTCAGTGATACGCAGGTATCAGCTGTAGGACCACCACCACGTTGGAGGGTGGGGGTTAAGCGAGTGGTAGCCAGCAAGAGTGAGGGGCAATGCGAGCAGTGAAGGTGTCAATCTGGCAACATGTACAGGCTGTCAGTCAACCGGCTCCCTTTCGGGTTCATCACAGTTTACCCACTGCAATAAACTAGACACACTACTGGCTGAAGAAACACAAGGCCTATAGCGACGTGAAGCTATAGGCACACGCACAAATACACACACCAGATGCCACCCAAACACCTTTCCGTAGAAGGGCCCATATAAGACAGACACAATCTGGTTGACAGACACAATCTGAGGTGCATCTTGTATAAGAGGTGCAGCTCATACAGATATATATGATGCATATCGGATTGCTCTGTAGTTTAGTGGTTCTTAGGTAGTCACTGGATCATCTCATTGGATTCTTTTTCTCCTCCTCTGTTTTTCAGTGAAGAAAGCCAAGCTTGATGGACCGCAAGGTGAGTTACAGCTGACCTGTATTTACGGCTAATTGAACTGTACACATTCCCATCCACACACACACACAGGACGCACGCACGCACACACGCGGAAGCACGCACGCACGCACACACAAGGACACTCACACACACACACACACACACACGCACACACACTCACATGAACACATGCACACGAGCACACACACACACACACACACAAGCATTTAATGATATCTATGTTATTTTGTTCAACAGAAAAGTTCAACACATACGTGACGCTGAAGGTTCAGAATGTCAAGAGCACGACCATCGCCGTGCGCGGAGGCCAGCCCTGCTGGGAGCAGGACTTCATGTTGTGAGTCTCTCTCTCTCTCTCTCTCTCTCTCCAACTCTTTTTATTACTCTCTCTCTCTCTCTCTCCCTCTTTCTCTTTCTATTACTCTCTCTCCCTTTCATTCACTCTCTCTCCCTCTCTGTCTCTTTCTCTCAGACGTACATACACATACACACACACCGACACCGACACACACACACAGCTGCTCACATGGCCTGCTGTTCTCTCTCTCTCCCCCAGCCTTGGACCATCACCACACATAGGAGTTCCTTGTTGGTTTACATCAGGTTCTCCTTCAGGAAACCACCCCAGCCCAGAATCCCTCTGGCTTGTAGTGAAGCCGTCTGTTGTGTACTTGGCCACCGAGGCTTGAGGGAGGTCCTATTAAATAGCGACGACACACTCTGCCTGCCGTAGTACTACTACTACTATCTGAAAACATTGCCATCTATTTATCTGAAGAGCGGTGAGGCTGCTGGAGGAAAGGCTCTTTAGTCCCTTGGGAGGAGAAGATCTTTTCACAGAGCCGCAGGATCCCACGAGGCTTTTAGCAAACATCGGCTGTCAACCTAAAGGCTGTCTCTGCCTTGCTCCTTCCTTAAAACCTCTCTCTCCCTCGCTGTGTTTGCGCGTGTGTGTGTGTGTGTGTGTGTGTGTGTGTGTGTGTGTGTGTGTGTGTGTGTGCGTGTGCGTGCGTGCGTGTGTGGGATGGCATTAAAGCATTTCCCTCAGCATGCTTTAAGAAGCCCAAACTCTGACTGGTGAACAAGCAGGAGAAGATGCAGATGTTCCGTCAAGGCATACCACGTCTATGCGTTAGACGGGTCCTGTTGTCATGACTCCAATCTGCATCATTCTCACTTCTCTGTTGTCTCTGCTTCTTCCTGGCTTTCTTCGGGCATCGAGAAGGAACCCAGTCAGCCCTTTACCAGATTATTTCCCTGGCTTTAGAAAAATATAAGACATGCTTTCATCTCAGAGCCGTTGCTATTTTTAGTTTTCCCGGATGGCTTGAGGGACGCAATCTCCACAAGATGCTTAGGAACCAGGGACTGTTTACAAAGTAAACAGTCCTATCTATCTAATCTATCTATCTATCTATCTATCTGTCTATCTATCTATCTATCTATCTATCAATCAATCTATCTATCTATCTATATATATATATATCTAACAATCTATCTATCTATCTATCTATCTATCTATCTATCTATCTATCTATCTATCTATCTATCTATCTATCTTTCTATCTATCTGTCCATCTTTCCGTCTGTCTATCTATCTGTCTATCCGTCTGTCTGTCTGTCTTTCTGTCTGTCTGTTATTCTCTCTATCTTTCTGAGTGTGTGTGTGTGTGTGTGTGTGTGTGTGTGTCTGTGTGTGTGTGTGTGTGTCTGTGTCTGTCTGCCCATCCATCCCTCTGTGGATGTATCCCTCACCACATCCTGTATGTCATTACCTGTATCTCCTCATCAGCATCCTGTGTGTCACTTCCTGTGTCTAACGCTGCTTCGTCCTGTGTGTCACTTCCTGTGTCTGACGCTGTTCCATCCTGTGTGTCACTTCCTGTGCCTGACTCTGCTGTCCGGTTGCTCCGTCCTGTATGTCACTTCCTGTGTCTGACGCTGCTGTCTGGTTGCTCCGTCCTGTATGTCACTTCCTGTGTCTGACGCTGCTCCATCCTGTGTGTCACTTCCTGTGTGTGACGCTGCTCTGTGGTTGCCTGTGCAGCGAGATCAACCGGCTGGACCTGGGGCTGACGGTGGAGGTGTGGAACAAAGGCCTGATCTGGGACACCATGGTGGCCACCCTGTGGATCCCCCTGCACAGCATCCGCCAATCAAATGAGGTACTCCTAAGCCCCGCCCTGCCACATCCACCGTGACGGGCGTGCACGGTATTCCGAACTCCTAGCCCCTATAGGATGCTAATGATGTGTTGTTGCTATAGGAAGTCCAGAGGTGAAACGTATGAATATGACTTCCGTGGTTTGTTGCAGACCGTACTGTTGGTATGGTAATCACAGTGTTGGTGGAGAGAAAATGAAAGATATTCAAAGTGGGAGCGTCTCCACACCCTGCCTCTCCACAGTCATTAGACGGCGGTCTATTTTTAGAGCGCAGGAGAGACGGCCGTGATCGGCCCACGATCGCAATAAAAGGGAAATAAGACGAGCGTCGACCAGTGAGAGACGTCAAGAGAGATTAGTGGTTCAGCTTCGGAGACACAGCAGCCAGGGTGGACTACGGGATCGTCGTCATGGTCGTCGTCATCCTCATGGTCCTCCTCATCACAGGGGCTGTTGTTGTCGTCCTCTCTCAGGACGGACCGGGCACGTGGCTCACTCTGGACTCCAACGTCATCATGGCTGAGAACGAGATCTGTGGAACCAAAGACCCCACCTTCAACAGATTGCTCCTGGACACCCGCTTTGAGCTGCCCCTAGGTAAACCCAGTGTGTCCCTTTTATAATAAGGGAACATGAATCAACCAGTATTAGCCTTAGCCACTGAAGTTATAAGTCCTGACCGCAGCGACGGGGGTTCGATTCCTGCCCGTGGTCCTTTGTGTCTTCCCCTCTATCTCCCATAACTTCCTGTCTTACTCACTCTACAATAAAAATACAAAACCTCCTAAAATAAATCTTTAAAAAACAAAAATGGAGCATCATAATATAGCATTGGGGTTAGGGTGAGGGATAACTCTATCAAATGAATAGCTTATGCAAAATGAACAGGCACTACCTTGGTTAACATGAATTATATTAGTAAACATGAACACCATAACTTAATTATTACTAAACGTTAATTCAATGTTAGTTAATGCTTATTAACTAATATTAAATAATGGTTAATTAATGTAGCCTTATCGTAAGGTTTTACTGTTCCAGTCATACCTAATCAGCATATCCTTCCGGATTCAGACAGCTTTCTCACCTATAAGTGTCTAAAATACTAAAGGAGGTTTATTCAGAGACAGTGTCTATATAGTATTGTAGTCCTGTGCTATTTTATTGAAAGTGCGCATGATCGCTCTATTCTCAGCCTGCTGTGTTAACTAGGTGCTGGCGGTTTGGTGTAAGTGTCACTCCTAGTGTTTCTGAGAAAGTATTTCTCTTGGTTCTCCTTTGAAAAAAGAGAAAGAGACGAAAACTGCAATTACTGCAGCCGTCACTGCCACCGCTGCCTCTTGTCACACGGGCTTAGAAGACGTCGTCTTTAGAGCAAAGGTCCCTTTTGTTGCCTTTCAATGGAGTGCGGTGGCGAGGCGTGGGGAGGGATTGTGGTTTCCAACCCTTGCATTGTGTGCTGCTGCTGCAGATATTCCAGAGGAGGAGGCCAGGTACTGGGCCAAGAAACTGGAACAGCTCAACGCCATGAGAGACCAAGACGTAAGATCTGGTTCCTTTACCTGCCCCCTGTCTTCTTCCCACCCCCCCCCCCCCCCCCCCCCCCATGGCCTACATCCACACTGACCTCCTGCTCGTCCCAACACTCAGATCCCCATCTTTCTCTATCAGGGGTGCCCGCCTTTTTTTTTAACGAATCCTAATAAGTTGTACATGAATCCCATCAAACTGAACCGGCATTTCTTCTTTTTATCGGAGCGGATGTTGACTCTTTTCTCTGAAGGCTGTTATGTGATCGTGTCAGATGGGCCGACCTAGCTGGCATTTCCAAGACACCAGACGCTCCCGACTAAAAGTGGTACAGATCCGTATAGATTCAGTCCAAAGTTCTCATGGCTTAGTTCGTATTGATCTCGGGGGGGAAAGTAAGTCGAATGAATTTGGCCAAAGAAGCGTCGGGATTCAGATCAAAGTCTTGTTTGTGAGTCAGGCGGATTTGTATGAATCGAGGAAGGATCCATCCTCCCTTTTGTCTCTTATCTCCTCCCTTCCTCACCTCCCGCCCCCTCCACCCTCATCCACCGCCAGCCCCAAACCCCTTTGATTTCTTCACCTGATGTGTTGAGCCGAGGAAGTTCTTGGTTTCCCCTAACCCGGTTCTCATTAGACCTCTGCAGCCACCGACCACGCAGTGCTGTGAGTATTAATGAGCCCCAAAGAAACATCCACATGCTCCCTATCTCAGTCGATCCTCTTCTCTCTATCCACCCTGTCAGTTTCTTACCTCCTTGGTGCTTTGTGCTCTGTCCTCTCCTCTCTCGTCCACTCAATCCTCTGCATGACTACATTATCTTCCCAGTGCACACTGTTTGTCTAGGGCAGTCTCCCTCCTACCCTCTCCCTGAGAGCAGTGTTTAGCAGGGAGGGTCAGGAAGAGACGGATAAAGTACCAGGTCTGCTCGGTACGGAGACAATTGTATAGATACGAGAGGCAGATGGGGAGATTCCACACAGACTTTCTACTCTGCAATTGCTGTAAAGACACCAAAAAATACAAAAGAAACTAGTCTTGAAAATGTCCAAACTAATATGGCCAAACTTGGCTGACGTACAGGACACTGTATTTTGTATAATTAAACACAAATAGAGATTTTACTGCATTCGATTTTACTGTGCCATGACAGGAGATGGTCTTTTGTCAAAATCCAGCAGAGATGGAATAAAACAGACACAGTGAAATATGAATAATGACATGGATTGGTGGGAACGTGGTCCCTTCTCGACGATTGTGATGATTTCCCCATGTGTTCAGTATACGGAACGTGAACGGAAAGACTCGTCGAATAACGGTCGTGACATGAAGACAATGATGCTGGGAGGGAGAGAGGGAGGGAGGGAGGGAGGGAGGGAGGGAGAGAGAGGGAGGGAGAGAGGGAGGGAGAGAGGGAGGGAGAGAGGGAGCGAGGGAGAGAGAGAGGGAGGGAGGGAGGGAGAGAGGGAGGGAGGGAGAGAGAGAGAGAGGGAGGGAGGGAGGGAGGGAGGGAGAGAGAGAGGGAGGGAGGGAGGGAGGGAGTGAGGGAGAGAGGGAGGGAGGGAGGGAGGATGTGATGGAGAGAGGGAGTGAGGGAGGGAGGGAGGGAGAGAGGGAGTGAGGGAGTGAGGGAGAGAGAGAGGGAGGGAGGGAGGGAGGAAGAGAGGGAGGGAGGGAGGGAGGGAGAGAGAGAGGGAGTGAGGGAGAGAGGGAGGGAGGGAGGGAGGATGTGATGGAGAGAGGGAGTGAGGGAGGGAGGGAGGGAGGGAGGGAGAGAGGGAGTGAGGGAGTGAGGGAGAGAGAGAGGGAGGGAGGGAGGGAGGGAGGGAGAGAGAGAGGGAGGGAAGGAGGGAGTGAGGGAGAGAGGGACAAATGGAGGATGTGAGGGGTAGAGGGAGAGGGGGATAGAGGGAGGAAGGGAGGATGTGATGGAGAGAGGGAGGGAACAGGGCGGAAGGGAGTGGGTGAGTGAGGGAGCGAGGATGGCTGTGCGGCGTGTTTACTTTGACGAATGGCGGTCGGGACATGAAGACAATGATGGTGGTAATGAGGGATTGTGGGAGTGAGGGAGTGAGTGAGGCAACAGAAAGCATGCTTGAAGACCGGACCCAAAGAGGGCATGGTATGCTACGTCTGATGACGCGTCTATCTGTCTGTCAGTCTCTCTTTCTGTCTGACTGGTGATGGATTCAATGGGACCAGCTGGACAAATATTAGGCTTGACTCATCGATACTTATGCAGAGGCTTTGGTGTCTCCTTCAGCCTGGCCCTCTGTGTGTGCATGTGTGCATACGTGCGTGCGTGCGTGCATGCGTGCATACATGCGCGTGAGCGATTGCATCTGTGTTTGCGTGTGTATGTTTGTGTTTATACTTGCCCCAACATGTGTCTCCTTTGGCTGAGACACTCAGTGTTTCAGAGACTGTTGGTTCCGGAACAGCTGAGGACTGTTTAGCGGCCTCTACTAATCCCCCTCCCCTCCATTCCTACGTTTACTTTGATCTAATCTTTAAGTCTTTTCTTGATTAGCCATTCTCTCTTTCTTCTTTGTCTTCTCTGTCACGAAAGCATCATTCACGAAACAAAACAGTTTTGTACCCATATTCAAGTTAGACGTACCGTCTAACCCACAGGTAATATACACACTGATTAGGGTTGCATTTTCGGAGGCTTCTTAACGTTGTATCATCGCCGTCACTATCTTTCGACCTCAACATCGTTCTGGGCTTATCTGTGACGTGTTTAACTCGACAGCCCTCCTGTGTGCTCCTGTGTTTCCCCCGCAGGTAACTGGAGTTTGTGGGGTGAGCAACAGCGTGAGTATAGCGCTAAACCTTCTCCATCTGAGCTAGTCCCGTGGTATTCCTCCACTCTTGTTCTGCCTGTTTGAAACAGAGCTCTGTAAAGAACTCGGGTATACTTCGACGTGCTTTATCAGCACGGATGTTGCTGTGGACATTGTACACCGTACGTCCTTGCACTTAAAAATAGCACTTAGCGTTGTGTAGCATCTTATCCTAGCTGTCTTTGTTGCATACGGGGAATGGGTTAACCTCCTATCCTTTCTGTACCGACAGCAATATGTTGTTTCTCTTTCTTCGAAAAATGTATATTTGAAGTCACGGTGGATAAAAGCGTCTGCTAAATGAAACCAACCCCAGCCGACCCTCCCTGCGAAAGCCTTCCAAAAACGACCCTCAACATCCGGCCGTGTTTCCCTGCAGACGAGGACCCCGACAGTGCGGTGGACGACCGCGACAGCGACTACCGCAGCGAGACCAGCAACAGCCAGCCTCCCCCCTACTACACCACCTCCCAGCCCAACGCCTCCATGCACCAGTACCCCATGAGGGGGCCCCCTTCCCTGGGCTCCTACAGCGAGGACATCAACCACCTGGACTACGACGGCCGACCCATGAGGTAGCCCCCCCCCCCCGGATCCTCTGTGGCGCAGGAGAGGAGACGTAGCTTAGAGGGTCCTCATGTAGGGTCTTTGAGTCTTCAGACACAGCTATTCTAAACCGAGAATACCAAAACATTAAATTTTTTCCACGTTTTTTGCACATTTCCATATATATTGTTTTACTTCCCTTAGTGAAAAGTGTGTTGTTGAGTTCCATTTTAAATGACAATATTGCAGGATCGCTTCATTAATGCTTTTTTATTGAGACCTAGACACTCTAGGTCTCAATAAAAAAGGTTTTGGTTTGCTGGTTGTGTTTGCCCTGACTTAACGCTCAGGTCTCCGCGTTCCCCTCCTCCCTCTGAGACCGCAGGGCGTCCCCGTTGCATCTTGCAAGAAGTTCCTCCAGAGACCCGTTGATGACGTCACAGTCCACCCATCCGTCTTTTCAACGTCGAAATTGCAGGCTATCGTAGGCTCTTCCCGCTCCTCCAAAGCACTGCGGTTCGACACGCACTGCTCCATTATCTCGGGACATGGCTGAAGCCCGGCGTCGCTCACTGAGCACCAAGAGAGCGAGCCCATGGATGAACCGTCCTCCCCCTTGGTGTTGTACGGCTCTGCTCCGTCCGTACTGACGCACAGCGGTCCCAGTCCACGCCGCGGATCGGCTTAGCTCCGGAGGCAGAGCGGGTTGCTAGTTTGCTCCCTGGCTCCTCCTAGCCGAGTGTCCCTGAGCGAGACAGCCAACCTTATATGCCCCCCCGACGAGCTGGCTGTCGCCGTGTGTGGTTGGCTCCGCCGTCGGTGTGTGAATGTGTGTATGAACCATTGGTCGCTTTAGATAAAAGTAAGAGAAAGACGACCGTCCAGCTCCAGTCTCCCCGATCCTACCACCGGCCTGCAGGGCCCACAGGGCTCTCTGTATACAGGTCAGGCATGAAGACAAAGGGCTCTGTGTGGGGTTTCGAATTAGTGTGCGTGTGGGAGTTTTCGTGTGTGTGCGCAAGCGTCAGAAACTCATCGGACTCAAGACGGGAATAAGTTGAACTCTCGGACCCAGTCCGAGAGTTCAACTTATTTCCGTCTTGAGTCCGATGAGTTTGACGCTGTTCTCCAACCATGAGTTGATTCCATACTGTATGAGGAGACGATCTGTGAGAACATGGATCCATCTGTTCTGCCTGCGAGCCGCTCAGCGTCCCTGTCTCGCGAGAGCCGGCGCTCCACCAGGAGCCCTTCGGCTCGCCGGCGCGGCTCAGGGCAGGCAGAGAGACGCCGCGGGTGGGGGACAGTTCTTCTCTTAGCTCTACTGACGCTCCTGTCCTACCTCTTCCCCCCCCCCCCCCCCCCTCCTCCTCCTCCTACCAGACACTATGATAGTTTAGACTCGGCCGCCAACGGGCGCAGCGATCTCGACTCGGGCTCCGGGTCGAGCCGCCGCACCAGCCGGCAGTATTCTCTAGACAGTAGGCGCTCGCTCTCCGATAGGTGGGTCTCTGCACCGCCCCTCCCACTGCTCTGCCTCCTCCTCCTCCTCCTCCTCCTCTTCCTCCTGCCGTCCCGTCCCGTCCCGTCAGGCCTGTGACTCAGTCTCGCTGTGACGTTAGTGGTGGACTTGTCCTGTCCTCCTCGCTCGCTGTGCTTCCATGCATGTGCTCGTACCCTCTCTCTCTCTCTCTCTCTCTCTCTCTCTCTCTCTCTCTCTCCTCTCCGTCTCTCTCTGTCGCTTTCTCTCCCCCTCTCTCTCTCTCCCTCTTTCTCTCTCTCTAGATGTTTTTTTTGTACACTAATGCTGTATATCCTTAATTTTAACTGTTTAAAAAAATATTTATGTATGTATGTATGTGTCTGTGTGGTTGGGTGTGTGTGTGTGTTTGTGTGTGTGTGTGTGTGTGTGTGTGTGTGTGTGTGTGTGTGTGTGTGTCACTGATAATTAACAGTTAGGCAGAGTGGTAATTGTTGGGCGATTGTCTGGTTGGGTCTCTTTGATTGAGTGTGTGTGTGTGGTGTGTGTGTGTGTGTGTGTGTGTGTGTGTGATTGTGCCTGTCTGCGTGCAAGTGAGGGTGGGGGGGTCCTCCTCTCTATGACAGCATGTTATTACCGGCCCCTCCTCCGGTGTGTGGGAGCGTGAGGGGAGATGGTCCTCTGTGATTCTCAGAATCCTGCAGTCGATAATTGCAGAGAGCATCCTCCACGGTTGGAAGACAGCAGGAGACGTTCGGCCCAGTAATGGAGCGACATTAGCCACACAAACGCTGTACCAAAGTCTATTTCCGTTTCCTCTTCACGTAGCAGTCATTCACTTCAGTCTCCAGGAGACTGAGGCGCCTCTCACACTAGAGCAAGAACGATATCACGGCCGTTCATCTGTATGTCTGTGGGAAGCATTTGGAAGAAGAACTGAGAGATACCACCATTAGTGATGAAAGGATGTGATAGTCACATGTCTTGTTTTTGATTGGCTGGTTTTAGCTTGATTGATCTATGGCCCTCTATTCCCCTTCCGACAATCTTTAAGTTGAAGCCTCTCTCCCTGCTCTCACTATAGCCATTATTGAACCAATAGCACAGCTGTTATCAATAGACTCTCAACAATGGTGTTTGTGTGTGAGTATGGGGGTGGGGTTGTGTGTGTGTGTGTGTGTGTGTCTGTGTGTGTGTGTGTGTGTGTGTGTGTGTGTGTGTGTGTGTGTCTGTGTGTCCGAAAGACAACCAAGGCATATATGTTGTTGAGGTTATTGCCCTGGCCTTTATCTTTGTCTTAATTGCCTCATTCATTATATAAATAAATATTCCCTTATTTATTTTTGAGGCTCCACTTCACATTCATTAACCATTCATTTACCTTAATTCATGCAGTAACAAGCATTAACTTACAGTTAATTAACAGTTAACTACTGGGGATGGTGTTAATGTTCACTTCAAGTGTTTTGGTGCTAACTATGGTATTCATTTTTTAATGGGGTTAGGGCTCACCCTTACCCTAAATATAACCCTCACATCTGTGCTAATGCTATTTAACGTTGCTTATAACTGCATAAACTAATGTTAATGAATGGTTAGGTTAATTAATGTACCGTTAAGTGTTGCCATTTGGCTTTATTGTAAAATAACGTTTCACAAGGCTGGCCAGCGGTTCCGCTTGTGAAGGCAGGTTTGATCGATCACGACGGTGTTTGCCGGCGCTCGGATGTTGTCCATGAGTCTGTCAGAGTTGTTGTCGTACGTGCGGGTGTTCGAACGCGTGTGTCCACGTGGTTGTGTGCGTTGTTGATGGATTCCAGCATCTACTTTACCACTTTTTCCTCCCAAAAACGCCCCCCCCCCCCCCCCCCCTTCTCCACGCCAACAGCAGTAGTAGCGTCACCCCAATAGTTAACCCAAACGCTCTCCCCCTCGTCCCCATATAGGTAAGATAAGCCGTCTCTCTCCCTGGCCCCTCCCCTCTGAACCAGACTCTACTCTCTCCCCCCCCCCCAGCCTGTTGATCACATGTCAAATCAGGACTCCTCCCCCTTTCCCCTCTGCCTCGATGGCGTCCGACTTAAGGCAGGTGCGTCTCAGCTGCGGTTACCTGTGTGTTTCCCGCCCTCACTATCTTCCCCCCCCCCCCCCCCCCCCCCCACCAGCCCGTCCGACAGCCGCTACGCCTCTTCGGGGGACCTGAGCCGCGGCAGCTCCCAGCTCAGCGAGGACTTCGGCCCCGGGGACGGGGGGAGCCCGCGGGGGCCCGAGTTCTACGACGAGAACGACTCGTACCACTCCTGCCACTCCTCCGTCAGCTACGGCAAGGGGGAGGGCTCGCCCGGCTGGGAGGGCGGCGAGGGCCCGTCCGGGGGCTTCAGCGACGAGGGGGGCTACTTCAAGGACGGCGGCGAGGATGGGGCCCTCTACGACGGCGAGGAGGGGGAGCTCTACGGGGGCGGAGCCGCGGAGGAGGCGGCGCTAGGAGGCGGGGTCGCGGGGTACGGCTACGAGAACGGGAGCGGGGAGATGGCGTACGAGGAGGAGGAGGAGGAGGAGGAGGAGGAGGACGCGTACCGGCTGGAGCGCACGCTCAGCGAGGACCAGGAGGCCCCCTACACCCCCACGCCCCCCAGCGCCAGCCCCGCCCCGTTCCCTCCCCCCGAGGGCGTGGCCTCCGCCCCCGGACGCCCCCCCCTGGAGAAGCAGGCGTCCCTGCGCCCCCCGCCCCAGGGTCCGCTCCCGCCCCCCGGCTCCGACCCCGGCCCGGGCCTCCTGGGGCCCCTGGCTCCTGGGGGCCCCGACGGCTCCGCACCGCCCTTCGGCTCGCTGTCGGCCCCCAAGCTGCCCTTCACCCCCGGCGGGCCGGACCTCGCCATCGCCGCCGCCGCCGCCTCCACATGCCCCCCATTCCCCTCCTTCTCCACCGCCACGGCCCCCACGGCGGCCGGGCCCCTGACCCCCCAGGGCCTGGAGGCTGATCTCAGGCTGGAGGCGCCGTACGAGGAGCCGGGGCCCCCGGCGGTGGAGAGCCCGCCCTTCGGCCCCGGGGAGATACCAGAGACTCCTCCCGCCACAAGGTAATGGAGAAATGATGATGGGTGATTTGTCAGATCATGTTGTGGAAATATCAGCACATTCTAGATCGTTCAGGATCCAGGATCCAGGCGTCTAAAACCTCTGGATCAACACCTGTCCTCTCCAACAGCTTCCCGAAGAGGATGGAGATGGAGCCCGGCGGAGCCAGGGCCAAGGCCAACTGGCTCCGCCTCTGCAGTAGGGTACGGCTACAGCTGAAAGAGGTAGTGTGTGTGTGTGTGTGTGTGTGTGTGTGTGTCAACATGTGTGTGTGTCTGTATCTGTATGTGGTCTGTGTGTGTGTGTGTGTGTGTGTGTGTGTGTGTCAACATGTGTGTGTGTCTGTATCTGTATGTGGTCTGTGTGTGTGTGTGTGTGTGTGTGTGTCAACGTGTGTGTGTGTGTGTCTGTATGTGGTGTGTGTGTGTGTGTGTGTGTGTCCAAGTGTGTGTGTGTGTGTGTGTGTGTTTGTGTGTGTGTGTATCTGTGTGTGTGTGTGTGCTCATAGATCTTTCCACTAGTAGCTGTCCCTTCTCCAGTCTAAATGTCCTCTGTGGTGTTGGAGCTCAGTGACCAATCAGACCCCTGCATGCCCCTGGGTGTTCTCTCTCTCTAGCTTGTGTTGGTCAGTGTGCTACTCCTTCCTTTGACTCAAGTGGTTCCAGTACTGTGTGCGTTGATGTTGTTGCTTTGTTGCTTTATTTGTTCATGATTGGTTGTGTTTATCCCTTGTGTTGTCTGCCATTATATTACTTTTTCAGTCGTTTGCCATCCCTGTGTCGATTTGCATGTTGTCCGTTCTGATTGGGCTGGAGCAAGACTTCAGGTGGGTGTGGCTTAGACTGTTCATTACTTTTAGTAGCTCATAGGGTACGCATGTGTACGTGATAGTTACTTAGCAACAGTGGGCAGTGTGTAATTCTGTCATTTTACACTCAGGGCCGGCAATGGCATCTCTGTCTATTTTACTAGAATGAATTGTATTCATTTAGCAAAGTGCTTTACACTTCAAGGTAAACCCAAACCATTCAGCGATGACATCTTATTCACAAACACACAAAACCCCCCTAGAACCAAAGACCCCGTGACTCACGCACTCTCGTATTGTCGTGCCTCTTTGGAGGGCGAGAGAGGATGCAGAGCACAGAGCACGCGCCCCGTCTCTCACACGGCGCTGACGGAACGCCGAGAAGCCCCTCCCACAGTAACGAGCGTCATTTACGGCGCCGCTCTGACGGCCGTGATCAGTGCCCGCTCGTCTCCCTCATCATAGCACTCTGCCCCCCCCCCCCCCGGTCGCGTGTCCTCTGTGTCACCGGGGGGATCACTCGCCGTTGCCATGGCAGCCGCTTTTATAGACATCTCGTCTGTGAAATAAATATATAAAATATAGAGATGAGAGAAAAGTCTCACTCTCAATGTCAAGCGTTATAATGTGACTTAAGACTAGCTTAGGCCTGGCTTGACTTATGGGAAGCTAGTAGTTCTATAGAGGGCGGGGGGGGGTATTCAAAATACACTGTGTGCAATGCAATCCTGTTCTGTTGATGTTCTGATGGTCGATGGCGCTTGTGTGACACTCACTCGCCCCTTTGTGGACGTCCACAGGCTCGGGGGGAGAGTGTGGGCATCGCATCGCTGCTCCTCTCCGCGGGGTACGTAACTGAGGCTGGGGATGTTGATGGTGACGCTGTCGTTGTTGTTGTTGTCGTTGTTGTTGCCTACGTTGACGGTTGGGCTTCAGGTTGACGGCTAGCAAGAACAAACAGACAAAGTAGTGAATGGTTTGAGTGGTAAATAGATTCGGCTCTGACTGTATCCTGTATATTATACAAATAACTGATCCTGAGGAACTGCACCATTAATGAACTACTACTAGTAGTAACTATTTACATTACTGATCATCCTTATATTGATATTCTCGTATCGATCTTTCATTCTAAACAACTCATCCAAGAATATAAAATGTTTTTACATTATCTCGGAAAATCAAGCAGTGTGATAAAAGGAATCGTCTCATTAAAGGTAAAAACAAAGGAAAGTCGAAACCAAAGGCAGTTTTGGTCCACCTTTCAATAATATCCTCTAAATATGAAGAGTTGAACGGATTTGTGTTTGTGTTTCAGTGTGGGCGGAGCTCTGTACAGCATCGACAGCATGCCAGACCTCAGGAAGAGGAAAGCCATGCCTCTGGTCAGGGATCTGGTGAGTTTCATTACCATCGGGCCAGACCCGGCCTGCTGCGCGTCTCACGGCAGCTGTCTCTCCTCATCCTCTCCTCATCCTCATTCAGCCATGTCTGAATGAATCCCGGCGCTCCCTCTCGTCCTCTTCTACTCTCTGCACTCTCTCTCCATCTCTCTCTGCACTCGTCTCTGACCTTCTTATACCTGCTGCCAAGTGAGTCATGTAGCCCCCAGGTGTGCTGAGAAGTGTGTGTGTGTGGGGGGGGGGGGGGGGTTGGTGTAAGAGCCGTTGAGTTAGGAAGAGGGGTGCACGGACCCAGGGTCTTCCTCTGATCGACACTCCCCCCCCCCCCACACTCACACACACACACACACACACACACACAGACATGTACCAAGCACCAGCCATGCCACCTGTTGGTGAAACCCAGCTGGAAGTGACTAACATGTAGTCCCTCTAACAGCCTATAGGGCCCTCACAGAGGTTTGATGCAGAAAGAGCGTCTTACTCTGGGAAACAATGGGAATACTTTTTTGTAAAACAAAAATAATATTTGTTTTCCTTCATTTGTCTAGGATCACAGTGGGTAGTTCATCTCCTTAATATGTATTTTCAAAAGTCTGGTTCAATGTGTCGATAGATGGATGGATGGATGGGTGGATGGATGGATGGATGGATGGATGGATGGATGGATGGATGGATGGATGGATGGGTGGGTGGGTGGGTGGGTGGGTGGGTGGGTGGGTGGGTAGGTAGGTAGGTAGGTAGGTAGGTAGGTAGGTAGGTAGGTAGGTAGGTAGGTAGGTAGGTAGGTAGGTAGATAGATAGGTTGGTTCTCTGCTGGTTGCAAAAATCTCGTGCCATGACGGTGGCCTTAACGCATTACCTACGGTTTCCTTACGTGCAAACCAATGGGTGACGTCCCGAACGCTACGTCCATATTTCTGCATCTGTCATTGCAAAGCAGCAATGAATGCTTCCCAGGGTGAGGGGCAGGGATATTCGTGTGAAAAAAAAACAACCTCATAATCTGCATCCACTCTGATGGAGGGACGCCTCCTTCTTCCTTTGTTTTCCCCTGCAATCTCGTTCAGTGACTGACGTGCACCGGCGGATATAGACACTGGGACTGAGTCTCCCTTGGTGACAGGTACTCAGCTGTCACCCTCGATTCCTCCTGTGACCTTATCGATTTTTCCGCAGACAGACCTGTGACAAAACAGCCCTGTCTCAGCCAGCCGGTACTCATTCATAGCCAAGAACCTTCTGTCAGGTTCAATACATCGCACTGTCCCACACACAGTGGTGCCAGTCGCACACACTGACGCCAGCCACTCAGACACACACACACACACGCACACACACATACACACACGTGATGTCTCTGTCCACTCTCTATCTCCCTCCCTCTCTCTTGCTCTATTTCTCCCTAGAGCCTTACCTGTCAAAGGATTTTTACTACACACACTCACACACACACAAATAGAGACGTCCACACATACTCACTGTCGCATTCATAAATGGTCAGCTGTGCTTGTCCAGGTACGACATGAGGAGAAGGACTTACAGTCAGTTCATTCAGAGATGATTTAGAAGCCTGAGAGCCTTCTTATTGAGGCGGTTCACCTCCCTTTATGCTTCTGCATGCATTTCCTTAAATGATGAGTACACAATAACCCAACTGCACACAGTGTGGAATCACCAACTGTTTTCCAATCATAAATTCCCTAACCGTTGCACAACAGGCAGGTGATTGTGTTGAACTTTGAATATCTTTTCTGTCATTCCCCAAAAATCTCCTATTTTCATGCTCCAAATTTACACTAAATTCATCTTCTTCCTTTCCTCCTTTTCTGACGTTGCCGCCACAGGCTATGGTGAGTAACACCAACGGTATTATTTAGAAAGTAGTCATTTTATACTCTCTCTTGGCCATCTTCTGATGTGTCTGAGTACTTCTGGAGAACAAGTTTGTGGTAATGATAGCTCCAGTCCTAGAGGACCTCACTGTTTTGGATCAAAGCTCCTTTGAAAGCGATAGGCTTGTGTGCACAACAGGAAGTGATGCGTTCTCTTTTCCTCTCAGTCTCTGGTTCAGAACTCCAGGAAGGCGGGCATCACGTCTGCACTGACATCGAGCACCCTGCACAACGAAGAGCTGGTCAGTAGCCCGCCACAGTGACCCACTACGCACTCAACCAAACTCCATTTGTATTAAAAAACATACATATATATATAAACATATATGTATGTATACATATGTATCTAGCAATCTAGCAATCAGAAACAGCAATGGTTTCTGGAGGTTCACCAGCGATGGTGCTACCCAAACTCTTAGCGGAGCTGGCTGTGGCCTTGCGTGGCTGACAATGCCGTCGGTGTGTGAATTTACTTAACTAATATTTTGCATTACTCAGTCCCTCCAGAAAAATGCGGCGGTTTTCTGTGATTGTTACGGCCAAAAATCCTTGATTATGCGGCACGTTTTCTTAAAAAATGCGATGAAATGTGCGGCATATTTATGCAATGAAATTGCGGGAACTTGCGAAAAAAGGCGGGAACTTGCGAAAATGCAGCTTTTCGAAGACATTCACGTCGCGTAATTACGTCACTTCATAACGTTCCCATGGCAACAGGGGGAAATGGCTGCTGTTGTGTGAAGTAAACGCAACATTTTTCAAATTTCTGCTAAGATATATGTGACTTTTTTGCAACGAAATTGCGGGGATTATGAAATCATGCAAGCCCTGCATATTTTGCGCGGAAATCGGCAATTTATGCGGTGAAAGTGCGGCATATTTGAAAAAATGCGGCCCCCGCATGAATATGCAGACTTTGGCTGATTATGCGTTGAATTATGCGATCACATAATCGCGTTTTTCTGGAGGGACTGATTACTGGGTGAATGTTAGGCAATAATTGTGAAGCGCTTTAAGCGGCCACTGGTTAAAAAAAAGCGTTGCATAAATGCTGCCCGTTTACCATTGACCATATATCCCCGTCTGCTCTTCCACCTCGGCAGAAGAGCCACGTGTACAAGAAGACCCTGCAGGCCCTCATCTACCCCATCTCCTGCACCACGCCGCACAACTTCGAGGTGTGGACGGCCACCACGCCCACCTACTGCTACGAGTGCGAGGGGCTGCTGTGGGGCATCGCGCGCCAGGGCATGCGCTGCACCGAGTGCGGCGTCAAGTGCCACGAGAAGTGCCAGGACCTCCTCAACGCCGATTGCCTCCAAAGTACGACACCACGCGGCTCTCTAAGGGACACGTCGCCTCCTCTCCGGCCTCTGTCGGATAGAGGGAGGCTACATTTACATTCAGGGCGTTTAGCAGGACGCTTTTATCCAAAGCGACTTACAATATGTACATTTGTCAGAAGAAGCAGAAACAACAATGTATCGCTGTCGGAACAGTAAGGATGTACATAGAACCAAGTGCCAAGCACTAACAATCGGTAGGTTAACCCATTCCCCGTATGCGACAAAGATAGCTAGGATAAGATGCTACATGATGCTAAGTACTGTTTTTAAGTGCCAGGACGTCCAACATACAATTAGGGCAGGCATTAAGTGCCAGGACGTCCAACATACAATAAGTGCTTGAGAGGGTTGTGTGGGGGGGCATCTTGCAAAGCAAACAGTGGTTCTGAACCATCAGGCTGAGAGCAGAACCCACCGAACCCTCTTGAATGTCCTGCCTGCATGGACACATCCTTTACAGTTAATATATGCAGAATATATGAAGAATGTAGAATGGAAAGTAGAAGGGTTTTTGTGTGGCTGTTTGAAGGCTCCAGGCTGACAGCAGCTTTATTTAAAATCGCAATGACTCTGTATCTAGTCCATCTTTGCGCTCTCTCGCTGCCATTTGGCACGGCAGGTAATCCTCTGCCTACGTCTCCTTCTTTGTTTGGTCTGTATCTCTTAGAAGGATATTAAAAGCAGTTAGTCTTCCTAGACAGCCCCTCCTCCCTCTATGTAATCTATTTGACTCTGTATTTTCCCGGCAGGTTTATGAATTATTGACCTCTCCCGTGGCCTCTGCGCAGAATCATCACCAGTGCCGAGATAAATGTGGTTAGATTACGCTGACATTGTGATCAGCTATTGTCAGGGCTTGATTTGTTTTGTTTATAAGGCAAATTTGGAAGCCATACTCCATGGCAGTGCTTCTCAAATGGGGGTATGCCTACCCCTAGGAGTACTGTGAAGTACTGTAGGGGGTACCAAAAAATTTATAAAAAATAAGGATAGCACGGCCATTTTTTTCATTAAATTCTCAGTATTTGCATCCTTTTAATCTTCATTTTTACACCGCCAAATAGAATGCACATGCATTTTTAAGGTTAATTTTATTTGTTCTTCTCCCAAAAAACTGTTGTACCGGTGATGGGGGTACTCAGCTAAAATGGCATCTTAGATGGGGTACACTAGTAGAACCGCTTTGAGAACCACGGCTGTACGGCACCCGATGTACTGATGTGCGAAGTGCTGGCGTAAACGCGGAGATGTTCCTCCTCCACACCACCAGGGGCGGCGGAGAAGAGCTCCAAGCATGGTGCGGAGGACCGCACGCAGAACATCATCATGGTTCTGAAGGACCGCATGAAGATCCGCGAGAGGAACAAGCCAGAGATCTTCGAGCTCATCCAGGAGGTGTTTGCCGTCATCAAGGCGACCCACGTCACGCACATGAAGCAGATCAAGCAGAGCGTGCTGGACGGCACGTCAAAGTGGTCGGCCAAGATCAGCATCACGGGTGAGCCATATATATGTTCATGTGTTCATCGGGGAGGCTCATGTTTTTATTGGTGAGGCTCATGTGTTCATTGGTGAGGATCGTGTTCATTGTTGTGGTTCGTGTGTTCATTGGTGAGGTTCATGTGTCCATTGGTGAGGTTCATGTGTTCATTGGTGAGGTTCATGTGTTCATTGGTGAGGCTCATGTGTTCATTGGTGAGGTTCATGTGTTCATTGGTGTGGTTCATGTGTTCATTGGTGAGGTTCATGTGTTCATTGTGAGGTTCATGTGTTCATTAGTGAGGCTCATGTGTTCATTGGTGAGGATCATGTTCATTGATGAGGTTTATGTGTTCTTTGGTGAGGCTCATGTGTTCATTGGTGAGGCTCATGTGTTCATTGGTTCATTGGGGAGGTTCATGTGTTCATTGGTGAGGCTCATGTGTTCATTGGTTCATTGGTGAGGCTCATTGGTTCATTGGTGAGGCTCATGTGTTCATTGGTGAGGCTCATGTGTTCATCGGTGAGGTTCATGTGTTCATTGTGGCAGGTTACCATCAGTAACTAAATGAAAGTTGGTGATGCTCATGTTTTAACCATGTCTCTAAACCGGGGATTAGGATGCCTCGGGAAATCCAGGAGGCAAATTCAACGAACGTCTTCAAGCACCATTTAAAAACCTCTCTTCAATTGAGTTTTTAATCAGCATCTTAATAGAGACTAATTAATAGCTTAAGTTTCTTCTTCTGTGCGTGTGTCTCGTCCGGGTTAGTTTTGTGTGCCCAGGGCCTCCAGGCGAAGGACAAGACCGGCTCCAGCGACCCCTACGTCACCGTCCAGGTGGGCAAGACCAAGAAGAGGACGAAGACCATCTACGGGAACCTCAACCCCGTCTGGGAGGAGAACTTCAACTTGTGAGTCCAAACGCAATCAAATTGAGAAAGGTTTCTCTGTGTTGTGAGGCTAAGGTGTGTGTAGTTTTATGTCAGGAACGTGTTGCTGGACTGATAAAGTGTGAGTTGGCCTATGTTAAGACTGATTTGTAGCTGTTTGTAGCTCTCTGTTAGCCCCTTGATGCTGGACAGACACGGTGGGTGTGTAGGTTGTTGTGTTAGGTAGTGATGCTGGACTGATACGGCTGGTGTGTCGGATAATGTTAGGGAGTGATGCTGGACTGATGCAGTGTGTGTAGAATGGGACGCCGGACTGATTCGGCGTGTGATTGGGCTTTTGCAGCGAGTGCCACAACTCCTCAGACCGCATCAAGGTGCGCGTTTGGGACGAGGACGACGACATCAAGTCTCGCGTGAAGCAGAAGTTCAAGCGAGAGTCGGACGACTTCCTGGGCCAGACCATCATCGAGGTCCGCACGCTAAGCGGGGAGATGGACGTCTGGTACAACCTAGGTGGGTGTGGTCCCGTTAGATCCGGGTTACGTTGGCACTCACACACACACTTGGGATTCTCTTTGTGCTGGGAACATCCAAACAACTAGATACTGTTCTTTCATTCCTGAAATGGATGGAAGGACGATGGATAAATGGATGGATGGATGGATGAATGAATAGATGAATGGATGAATGGATAGATAAATAGATGAATGGATAGATGACGGATGGACAGATGGATTCAGGAATGGGTTTACGAATGGATGATGAATGGATGGCTGGATGATAGATGGATGGGTGGACGGATATGAACCGATATCAGAACACACAGTAGCTTCCTGCCAACGCTCATCTACCTGACACCATTACTGCAATGTTTGGACGGCTTAGCCAGAAATGAAAGGCTCGGTGCTCTGACGCTTCTCTGCGCTCTTCCCAGACAAGCGTACGGATAAGTCTGCGGTGTCGGGCGCCATACGGATGCACATCAACGTGGAGATCAAAGGAGAGGAGACCGTCGCTCCATATCACGTTCAATACACCTGCCTGCACGAAGTATGCTCATTCACTCTCCATTTGTCCCTCATTCTCCCTCTATCTCACTCTCTCCCTCGCTTTGAAAAATTTCACATCAAACAAGTCCGTCCCCTTGACTGTTTTATAACAGAGTGCTTCTAGAGAGGAAGCGGGTTGTTGACTTTTGTGAGAACGACAACTCCCAGGGCAAAGCCCTTAGACAATTTAAAGTTTTTATAAAGGACAGATAAGCTAACACAGCTCAGAAAATATTCAGTTCTTGGTCCGTTGATAACTACTCTCCTGGTGCTGTTGCAGTGTGGTCTGTTTTTGGTATCCCCCACCAGTATGCGATCCAAGGGGCTCATATACAGATACATCGCATTGGATGTGAACACAATGAATAGTCTGCAGGACATTAATCTCTCAGTCCTACAAAACTCTCTTCTCATCCGTGGCCTACTGGTTAAGGAGTTGGACCAGTAACCGGAGGGTGGCCGGTTTGAATCCCGACCGGTAGGCAAAAATGTGGAGGTGGTAGTAGTAGTTGTGCAGCACTCTCCTACGTCCTCATCCACGGATGAGGTGCGCTTGAGCAAGGCACCTGAAACCCCCACATGCTCCCCGGGCGCGGCACTGCGGCTGCCCACTGCTCCGTGTGTGCCGTGTGTGCCCCCATGTGTGTGGACCTCTGAAGAGGTCACTCCTCTGTGTGTGTGTGTGTGTGTGTGTTCACCGGCTCCTGGATGGGTCAAAAGCAATGAAAGAATTGCCCCCCCAAAAAAGAGACAATAAAGGATAACTCTCTTGTGTCTCCCAGAACCTGTTCCACTACGTGACGGACATCCAGAACACCGGAGTGGTGAAGATCCCCGACGCCAAAGGGGACGACGCCTGGAAGGTGTACTTTGAGGAGACGCCCCAGGAGATAGTGGACGAGTTCGCCATGCGCTACGGAGTGGAGTCCATCTACCAGGCCATGACGTGAGTCACCACCCATCGACCCTCGGAAACTCTGTTGAAATGTGACGTCGCTCACGTCTAGAGGTTCGACCTTATCAGGAACAGCATTGGTAAATTAACAAATTATCAAATTACGCCGCTGTCACATTGAGCCACTCTTGATTTACTGCTTTCCTTAAAGGTGACATGTTATACCCCCAGGTGTGAGTGTGATTAGGCGTTAGATCTATCCAGCAATCATCTATGTGGACACACCCCTTTGTGATGTCAGAAGAGGCCGATTTTCAAAACGGCTTGTAACGGCTAATCACACTCACACCTGGTCCTATAATACGTCACCTTTAAAAAAGTGCAGGTGTAAATGTTCATTGATTGAAGGATGATGTTTGAGTGCATCTGTCTGAGGTTAACTGTGGACCGTCTGTCTGCAGCCACTTCGCCTGCCTGTCCTCTAAGTACATGTGTCCGGGCGTACCAGCGGTCATGAGCACCCTGCTGGCCAACATCAACGCCTACTACGCCCACACCACCCAGGCCACCAACAACGTCTCCGCCTCAGACCGCTTCGCTGCCTCCAACTTCGGGGTGAGACACCCTAAAATACAGAGAATGATCTGACGCAGCGTCAGCGGACTCTCTCTAATCAGCCCTGTGGCCTTCTTAGCTGTTATATAGTTGCATTCTGGCACCATATGGTTATATTATCTAGTGTAGGATAGTATTGACTTACTGGCCAGCTAATTTGCTAATTGTTGGCAAAGACACCTCATCCCAACTGCTCCTGACGAGCTGGCTGTCGCCTTGTGTGGTTGACACCGCCGTCGGTGTGTGAACGTGTGCACGAATGGGTGAATGTGAGGCAATATGGTAAAGCGCTTCGGGTGGCCAATGGTTAGAAAAACGCTGTATAAATGCAGTCCATTGGTTACCTTCTGATGTCTCTAACCGTGTTTGTTGCTCCTTTTACAGAAAGAGAGATTTGTCAAACTCTTGGACCAGCTCCATAACTCTCTGAGGATTGACCTTTCCATGTACCGGGTAACTCTCTTTTTCTTTTACTTTGTGTGGGCCTATAGCTCAACTATAAGCTCAATTTGTGAGTTAACATTACATGAGTGAAGGTATTTCTTTAGATTACAAAATAAATAACAATTTCTTTTTAATTACATTTTTATACAAAGGACAGTTTCATATTGTTTTAGATGTAAGAAAACCCTGAACACTGAATGAATATTTCAAATTGTTTGCTGTGGCCGTTCTATTCATATTCCTTAATAGCATTAGAAATACAATCCTTTAATGAAGGTCCAAAAGGCCTTCCATTATCCATTATCCATTACCCACAGTGCATGAAGACTTTATGAATTAGCTCTGCTACAACTCCAGGTCCCAGTGCAGTGATTCCACGCTTTGCGCGTGCGCATCGTGTCAGGCGAGCCACTTGTAAGCCTTTAGTCTCCCTGGTCTCTGTTCGTTTCAGGGGCCCCTGTGGGCTCCTAATGACTCAGCAGGCAATCAGGTGGAAGCACTCTCCCCCTGCTTCAGTATAACACCGTGGTCTAGACCAGCCCTGTAACACGGCTTCTCTCTGGGGCTTTGACTCTAACAGTTTGCCAGGAAAACTGTTAGTGTGTCCCTTTTGCACTTTGCCATCTCCAATGAGTCCCTGAGATACTCAGTGCGAAGTAAGTCAACCCTTGGTGTTTATTACACCCCGGCCCCCACCACGACCACACAGTGGGGAGTTCAGACGCACGTGATGCAGACGTCTCACCCTCTGCTCGTCCTCTGAGGTCCGGTTGGTCTGTCTGTCCCTGCACCGTTCTCTTGGTGCGGCGCAGCCGAGCAGGCAGATGTGCAAACGAGGATCACACCTCCTCAGACACATCCGCCGACACGGGCGGGCACGGCACTCCCAATCCCAAGGAGGCCCGGGGGTGTGGGGCGAGAGAAACCGCAAGGATCCCGCCTGCACACACACACACACACACACACACACACACAAATACACAAACACACACACACACACACACACACACACACACACAGACGTGCACACCGTCACGGCTTCAAGGGGCACGTGCACACACGTGCATCCTCACGCACACAGGCCTCGCTATTGGTTTACACTCTGCGCTTCTCTGGCCGCAGAACAACTTCCCCGCCAGCAGTCCTGAGAGGCTGCAGGACCTCAAGTCCACGGTGGACCTGCTCACCAGCATCACCTTCTTCAGGATGAAGGTACGAGCCCTGTCCCCCTCCCCCTCCCTCTCCCCTCCCTCTCCCTCTCCCTCCCTCCCCCTCCCCCTCCCTCTCCCCCTCCCTCTCCCTCTCCCTCTCCCCCTCCCCCTCCCTCTCCCCCTCCCTCTCCCCCTCCCCCTCCCTCTCCCCCTCCCTCCCCCTCCCTCTCCCCCTCCACCTCCCCCTCCCTCTCCCTCCCCCCCTCCCTCTCCCTCCCCCTCCCTCTCCCCTCCCCCTCCCTCTCCCCCTCCCCCTCCCTCTCCCCCTCTCCCTGTCCCTCTCCCCCCCTCCCTCTCCCCCCCCTCCCTCTCCCCCTCTCCCTCTCCCTCCCCCTCTCCCCCTCCCTCTCCTCTCCCCCCCTCCCCCTCCCTCTCCCCCTCTCCCTGTCCCTCTCCCCCTCCCTCTCCCTCTCCCCCCCTCCCCCTCTCCCTCTCCCCCTCTCCCTGTCCCTCTCCCCCTCCCTCTCCCTCTCCCTCTCCCCCCCTCCCTCTCCCCCCCCTCCCTCTCCCCCTCACTCTCCCCCTCCCTCTCGCATCGGGTTCTCCCGATTCCCGTCAAGGTTCCGTGGTTTTCGACTAGCAGTTGTCGGAGGCGGATTTGAACACGTGTTTAGGACACGAGTCCTGAGCAAAGGTCAGGCCAGCAGGATTCAGAAGGCAGAAGGTATTTCAACGCTGCGGGATGATCCTCTGGATTTGGTCATGATTCGTGTTTGGCAATGCATTTTGATGATGCTGATGACTGAAATCAGCAGTTGCTTTGAACGTGTGGATCAAAAAGTACCTTCAAACCTACTAACTACTAAACCTAGCTTTGTCCTTGCCTGGTGACTGAGTTTAGCACGTATTTTCTTTTTGCATAACTAAAATTTCCCGAAATGATTGACCGGTTATCTACATGGCTTTCGCTATAGGCCATAGAGCATGAGTCCCCCTGAAGATTCCTGATCCTGACTCCTGCTGTCGTCTGTGATCAGGTCCAGGAGCTCCAGTCGCCGCCCAGGGCCAGTCAGGTGGTGAAGGACTGTGTCAAAGCGTGTCTCAACTCCACCTACGAGTACATCTTCAACAACTGTCACGAACTTTACAGCAGAGAGTACCAGACAGACCCGGTGAGAAACGTTGGGGAACTGTGTGTGTGTGTGTGTGTGTGTGTGTGCGTGTGTGTGTGTGTGTATTTGTCTGGGTCTGAGTCTCAGAGTTTCTTTATATAATGTCCTCACTCCACTGTCTGCACAAAAACCCCAGCGGGGGATGTTGGTTTGATCTCTTCTGCCTCTCATTAAAATATCAGTTCCATTCATGCTTGCCTCCATGCATCCCACAGTAAACACAGCCGCCTGATGTACATGCTCTAGTCAGAATCCCCTCCTTCAGTTTCAACCCCTGCAGTCCCAATGTCCCTGTTTGCCCCTGCTTCAAGTACTCCACCTGGCAGACACCACTCTGTCTGCAGAGAACAACTTGAACGAGGCTCTGTAAAGAATATGTCAAGGTGCTTTTACCCTGGCTCAACCCACTCCCACACCGGTGGGCCAGTGTGCCATAAAACCTATTTTTGGTTCTTGGCCGTTGTCGGATTAAGTTTATTTTTGTGTTATCGTCGTTCCCTGTTCCGCGTCAACCTCAGCCAATGTTCTGCAGTTGGCCGTGAATTGGCAACTAAGTTAGGATGGTCAATATATTATCCTCAGAATATCTCCATAAATGTCTGCTAAATGTCTCCTAAATTCAGACGGTTTTCTTTTAGCACATTTAGTAGTGTATTAATGGTGTCTAATGTTTCCTGGAATTAAAGCTGTTAAAATGTGCTAAAAAAAAACCTTCTGAATTTAGCAGACATTTGTGGAGATATTTCGAGGATCATGCATGGACTATCCTAACTTAGTGTCTTCAATTGTGTCTGATGCTTCCTGGAATTAAAGCTGCAAAATGTGCTTCTTCATTCGTTCTCACATGATGCTCCTTTGAGTCTGGTTCTCCGGTGGAACACTTGTTCTTAGGACGGTGTGAGTCCTGATGAGACCATTGGAGTCATACCAACCACCAAGGGTTTCACTCCGTTAGGCCCAGTGTACAAATGCTACCAGGGAGACGGTTGTCACGGCGATGGTTTCCATGGACCCTGATGTTCTTTGCCCTCCCCCCCCCCCCAGGCCAAGCAGGGGGTGGTCCCCCCCGAGGAGCAAGGGCCCAGCATCAAGAACCTGGACTTCTGGTCCAAACTCATCACCCTGATCGTGTCCATCATCGAGGAGGACAAGAACTCCTACACTCCTTGTCTCAACCAGTATGTTCATTGAGCCTTCTCTATCGGCTCACGCTTTATCTGTCTGCTAGAGACACTGTCTATGTGATTAAAAATAAATAAAAGTGCTTGTTTATGTAGTAGCTTATCCTAGCTATCTTTGTTGCGTACTGGGAATGGGTTAACCTAGTGATTGTTAGTGCTTGGCACTTGTTTCTATGAACATCCTTACTGTACTGACAGTGATATATTGTTGTTTCTCTTTCTTCGGACAAATGTACTTACTGTAAGTCTCTTTGGATAAAAGCGTCTGCTAAATGCCCCAATTGTAAATGTTAATGTAAATTATCAATATGCTGTGCAAAATATGCTGTATCTGACGCAAACCTTGGCTGACGATGGCTCCCATTTGAACAGGTCTGTTTTCACCTTGTGAAACTCTGTAGGATTCTTATCTCCACTTACCCTTTAAAACGACTCTCAAAGGTTCCGCCTAGGCAGGAGAGCAGTCCTATCGACTCCCTTCTGTAACAGCGTCCGGTGTGTCTCTTCCATGTGAAGGTTTCCTCAGGAGCTCAACGTTGGGAAGATTAGCGCCGAGGTGATGTGGAACCTGTTCGCTCAGGACATGAAGTACGCCATGGAGGGTGAGGGCCAGTTCAATCGCTACGGAGCCTCGCTCCCTCGCATCCCTCGCATATCCCCCAGGACCCGGAGAGAATCAGCGGTGACGTGTGTCCCTTTGTCTGCCTCCCCTCAGAGCACGAGAAGAACCGGCTGTGTAAGAGCGCCGATTACATGAACCTGCACTTTAAAGTAAAGTGGCTGTACAACGAGTACTGCAAGGACCTGCCGTTCTTCAAGAGCAGGGTGCCCGAGTACCCTGCGTGAGTACACCCAACACACACACACGCACGCACGCTCACACGCACGCACGCACCCACGCTCACACGCACACAAACATACACACACAGACACAGTCACACACCAACGCATGCACACACACCAACACACACACACACACACACCAACACACACATAGACTCGCACGCACACACGCAGACTGATCAAACATATCTAATTTTATTCCTGACCCCCCCCGTAGATGGTTCGAGCCATTTGTCATCCAGTGGTTGGATGAGAATGAAGAGGTGTCTCGAGACTTCCTCCACGGAGCTCTGGAGAGAGACAAAAAGGACGGGGTAAAACATGTTTCATTCCTACTCCCTTATGGTCTGCTCGTCTGTTCTGCTCCTCTCTGTTCCGACCCCACTGTTTTCCCGCCTTTGAGGGTTTGTCTCCTCCTTCTCCTCTCCCTTTACCGGGTACATCCTCACTGTTATTCCTAAACGTCTCCTTAGCAATTAGCTCACAAGGCTGGTTCTGTCGAGGCATCTTCACCGATTAACCAGGTGCAGTAAAAGTGTGAGGAGTAACGTGGGCGAGGGATACTTTTAAAGTTCTGGTGCCCAGGTTGGGAACATACTCCTGGAGAGAGACAACATGACGACAGCAGGGTTTGGGGAATTAATGGCCTTCTCTCAGACAGGTGTCTTCAATGTTCAGACACCCTGGAGGAGCATGTACCGGCTCAACTGCAGCCAATTAGAGCGGAGGCAGCCCGCCGCCAGCCAATCAGCAGACAATATACCGGGGACTCAAGCTGCCTCTTGTCAGGCTGGCAGACGGCATGTCTGTCTGCCTGTCTGTCTGTCTGTCAGTCAGTCTGTCAGCTTGTTAGGATCTACTGGATTAGTTTAAGTTCAGCAGTGATACGGAACCATACTGACATCTAATAAAAAACATAATATGAACTGATTAAAAAAATCGGATACAATATCATATAAATTCTACATTTTTTGAAAGTTTAAATTTGATGTAAATTATATTTGCATTTCTGTTGCGTAACCTCGGCACCACCGAAGGGTGCCGGTCACAGGGCTAGATGATGAACACATGAAAAAGGAAATCGTCGGCCATGATCACAATCATTGGCTTTCAGCTCCCCCCCCCCCCACATTATGTCCATATATCTCCTGTCCGAGATGCCTGGGGTGTTTACTGAGCAGCTGTTTTGTGCAACCCTGTTTTGTGCGTTTCTGAGCTTGTGTTGTGTGCGACGCTGAGCGGTGTTTTGTGCGTTCCTGAGCGGTGTTCTGCGCCCCCCTTTGCGCTGCAGTTCCAGGTGACGTCGGAGCACGCACTGTTCTCCTGCTCCGTGGTGGACGTGTTCTCCCAGCTCAACCAGAGCTTCGAGATCATCCGCAAGCTGGAGTGCCCCGACCCGCAGATCGTGGGACACTACATGAAGAGGTTCGCCAAGGTAGGCAGAACCTTCTGGATCACCAGCTTCACGGGTGGTGACGCAATGGTGTGAGTGAGTGAGTGAGTGAAGGGTTACTTTACTCAGAAGAAGATGAGTTTGTTTTTTTGTTTATTAAATGGGTCCTCTCTCTCTGTCTCCCTCTCTCTCTCACTCTCTCTTTCTTTCTCTCTCTTTCTCTTACTCTCTCTTTCTCTTTCTTTCTCTCTCTCTCTCCCTCTCTTTCTCTCTCTGTCTCTCTCTCTCTCCCCCCCCCTCTCTCTCTCTCTCTCTCTCCCCTCCCTCTCTCTATCTCTCTCTCTCTCTCTGTCTCTCTCTCTCTCTCTCTCTCCCCCCCCCTCTCTCTCTCTCCCTCTGCAGACCATCAGCAACGTCCTCCTGTCCTACGCTGACATCATCTCCAAGTGCTTCGCCAACTACGTCAACATGGAGAAAGTGGTGAGTGGCGGCGGTGCCGGCCGCTACGCCCGCCCCGGTGGTGGTTCTGTTCAGCCGGTGGCTGGAGGAGAGAGACCCCCCCCACTGAGGGCTTCCTGTGTTGTGTTCTCCTCTCTCCTCAGCCCTGCATCCTCATCAACAACATTCAGCAGCTGAGGGTGCAGCTGGAGAAGATGTTTGAAGCCATGGGAGGGAAAGACGTGAGTGGATCTCCTCCCTCTCTCCCCCCTGCAGTCGGCACTGCACAGCCGAGCGGAAGGAGTGTGTGTGTGTGTGTGTGTGTGTGTGTGTGTGTGTGTGTGTGTGTGGGTGGAGGGGGGGTGTTTGTGTGTGTTTGCTTGCGCGTGTGTGTATGTGGTTGCGTGTGTGGGGGGTCCAATTAACAGTTCATAGGCAAGCCACAAACCATGTGTGTATGTGCGTGCGTGTACGTGTGCTTTTGCGCATGTGCGTGTGTTTGTGTGTGTGTTCTTCAGCTGTGTGTGGAGGCGAGCGACATCCTGAAAGATCTGCAGGTTAAACTGAACAACGTCATGGACGATCTCAGCAGAGTGTTCTCTGTCAGGTACACACACACGCGCACACGCACAGAGACAGACAGACAGACAGACAGACAGAAACACTCCCTCCCAACCCTAACATGTACACACACACGTACACACACACACACCCTGTTAATGTGCATTTGACAAATACAACTCGAACCTCGAAGCGTCCTATGCTTTGGAACAGGCCTGATGAGTCAGACCTCGTGGTGTAGATCTCCCAGTCCCAGACGTCCTGTTTGTCCCTGCAGCTTCCAGCCGCACATCGAGGAGAATGTGAAGCAGATGGGAGACATCCTGGGGCAGGTGAAGGGGACAGCCAGCGTGGGCAACGCCAGCAGCGTGGCCCAGGACGCAGACAACGTGCTGCAGCCCATCATGGAGTTCCTGGACAGCAAGTGAGAGGAGAACACTTCTAGTGTCACTCTGAGTCGAGTGTGTGTGTGTGTGTGTGCGTGTGCGTGTGTGTGTGTGTGGGTGTGAGCATCTTAATGCCACTGCTGTTATAGTTGTATATTGGCAGGAGAAATCAAGCCATCTTTATGCCCTCTGCTCTGTACTCCTCCTTTCCTCCCTCTCTCCTCCCACCTCCTCTCCCCCCCTCTCCCCTCCTCTCTTCTCCTCTCCTCTCCTCTCTCCCCTCCTCTCCCGTTACTCCCCACCTCTCTCCTCTCCTCTCCCCCCTCCTTCCCCTCCTCTCCGATCTCCTCTCCCCCCTCTCCTCCCCTCTCCTCTCCCCTCCTCTCCCCTCCTCTCTCCCCTCCTCTCCCGTCACTCCCCTCCTCTCTCCTCTCCTCTCCCCCCTCCTCTCCTCTCTCCTCTCCTCCCCTCTCCTCCTCTCTCCCCTCTCCTCTCCTCTCCCCCTTTGTCTCCGCCCTCCAGCCTCACGCTGTTCGCTAAGATCTGTGAGAAGACGGTGCTGAAGCGTGTGCTGAAGGAGCTCTGGAAGCTGGTGATGAACACCATGGAGAAGACCATCGTACTGCCGCCGCTCACAGACCAGACGGTGAGGGCACGGCCTCTCTCTTGGCCGTGCTGAACATCACACCCTGTAGCTTCACACTCGAAGGGACACATGATATTTTGTACGTATCAATAAGTGGAACGACTGTTCCAGCTCAGGCACATGAAAAGACTGGAATCTAGCCTTTATTGGGTTCTCTTTTTGCTTTGACACTCACAAACACATACAGAAATGTACACCCACGCACACACGCACGCACGCACACATGCACGCACGCACACATGCACACGTAACGTGCACTGCTCACAGTTTCCAGGATTGGCAATGACTCAAGACAGATTTTCTGCTCTTTTATACGGTGGAGTGTCGCTGTGTTACTCGACAGGAAACTAATGTGATGAGATGGTTTTCGATCTGCCTCGGTAATGATTGGAGCATTAAATCATTATAGAACTGTGTACACACACACACACACACACACATACACACACTAATACATAAATACACATACACACATACACAAATAAACATACACATTCACACACATACGCACATTCTTACACATTCCTACATCTCAAACCGGCAAGAAGACAGGACAGAGGAGGTGGAACCCATGGCAGACATTTTATGATGCAGAGATTTATGTGGGTTCTTATCATGGCGGAGACCAAATGCTAAACAATGCCTTGCTGCATACATTTCCTCGGTCAACTCCCTACGTGATACAAAAAGAATCAAGGAACAAAATGAAAGAGGCAGTGCACCATACCATCCTAACCCCAGCTCATGGCTGCTCTCCAAGATGTCTGTACTCTCTGCTATTCCGCTCGAAATACATGACGAGCGAAACTCTGCCAAGATGTAAACAATGAAATAACTGGGGCTCATTTGACGTTGAACACATTTTGGAAAGCAGCCACCTGTTTTGTTTAGTTTTTTTGATATATCTGTTTTTATTTGTGTGTTTAGTTATTAAGGAAAGAGCCTCATATCATTCACAAGTCAACAGGAATTCAGTTGGAGGTTAGCATGACTAGCAGCAGTAACTCAGTGTCAGCTTTAAATAAAGTGGGTTTATTGAAATTGCATTGGTTATAATCTGCATCACAAGTCGTCGATTTGGCAGCAGTTATACGATTTTACATCCTGCACATACCTACACATACCCACATTTATTGCTTTTTACGTTTATTTTATAGATTGGGTAGAAAAGTCATAAATTCAGGGGGCAAAAGAGCATAGCTACTGATAGAACTGATCGACTGGCCCCTATGTTATTCAACACCAGGATCAATACACTAGTTGATGAATCACCAGGGGCCCGCGGCCCTTCTCTAGCTCAGCGTTGGACTGATGTGGGGCTCTTTGCAGCTTGACTGACCCTTTTCTCTGGTTGTTGTTACTATCACATCCTGCTCCCACCGCTCTCCCTCCACAGATGATTGTAAGTACGGCAGTCCTGCGTGTGTGTCTGTCTGTCCGTCCACAGTGGTCAGTCCCCTGCTATATGTGGCTGCAAATCTCCCCTGTTCAATCCCACATGACCCCCCCCCCCCCGAACACCCTGACCCAAACGGGCCTGTCCTGTCCCTCTTGTCCTCTCTTCTCTCCTCCTATTCCCTCCTCTCTTCTGTCCTCTTCCTTCTCTGTTCTCCTCCTCCACTCTTATCTCCTCTCTCCTCCTCCCTCCTCCCCTCTCTCGCCCACCACACCCCCCTGTTTGCCTCCACCTCTGTCTCTCCACATGGAGGCAGAAGCATGGTGCATTCCTGACTGGTATGGATAGGTCCCTCCTCCTCCTCCTCCTCCTCCTCCTCCCCGACAACCCTCCCCACCAATCAGATGCCTCTCCTCGCTCTCTCTCGCTCTCTTTTCCTGAACACATTCCTGATCCAGGAAGTGGTTTCCTCACCCGGCGTCTCGTTATTGGCCTTGTCGTTCCTCCTCCTACCTCCTCTTCCTCTTCTCCTTGCATTGTGGCCTCCTCGAGCGGGGTGACTCTGACCCCTGGGTTGCTTGGTTTCTCGGTGTCCTGATCTCCCTCCCCCCCCTCTCCCCCTTACCTCCCTCACCTGTTTGAAATGTGACTCCCTATGTGGGTTTGTTGCTTGCCTCTGAGAGACTCCGGTCTCTCTCTGGGTATCATGTACACATCGTACTGCACCGTACTGTACTGTATGTCCCTCTGCAGGCCTGTGGTGTTGGTCTGTCCTAGTTTGGTTCCATGTTTGGCTGTGTCTACAGTGATGATGATGATGATGATGATTATTTCATGACAGTATGTCGCGGGATATGTTGATCAATGTGGCTATCCCGGAGAAATTGTGGGTGGTGGTTTGCTTTGGTCAGACCCACCTTGGGTTTAAACTCTCCAGCGTCGTGGAAGACCCCTTTTGAAACACTTACTCTGTGTTTCCCGTAGTTTTCTCTTTCCCTACACAATGTCATTAGTTTACACAGCAAGTTTATTTGTGTTTTTCTTCTACACCTTGCACTCTTAGTTTAGCTCAGAAGGAAATGTGTATTATTTAAACATTATTGATCTCTTTTGCTGTAGCAGCAATTGTAGTGTTAAGTAATCAGGGATATGACATACAAGAATGATCCAATTAAAAGGATCATTTAAATATATATGAATGTAGGATGGGAGTTTGCTTCAATGTAGTTGAAGCAAACTCCCATATTCATAATGTGTATTCATAGTCGTATTAATATTTAATAATAGTGTGCCTTTATACACACGGTAATTTTCACCATCCCACTTAGCCGATGGTGCTCAGACACTGGCCAATCAGAGGGCTGCAGCCATGACCTCATAAACGTATTAACAAGTTGCTTTCTTTTCAGGGGAGGTTGAAGAATGCGTCTCACAGCGATGTAAGGATGAAATCCCTCCAGCTCCATGTGTCCTGTCTCTCTACCTCTGTCTCTCTGTGTCTCCGTCCCCCACTACGAAACCCCCCCAAAGCCCTCAACTCTCTACTCGGTAGACAACAACATCTGTATCCCCGGCCTATTTCTCTCACCCCCCCCCCCCCCCCCCCTCGTGTTACTTGTGCCTGATCTGTTAAGTAAAAGAGTAACGTACAAAGATGATATGTTGGCATGACTGAGTCTCTATAGCGTTTGGGTCGGTTGCACTCTGCGTTTCATTGCTACTTCTGTCGCCAGTAATAAGCCGTGACAATAAGTCCATTTGTCAGAAGAAAGAGAAACGATATACTGCTGTCAGTACAGTAAGGATGTTCATAGAACCAAGTGCCAAGCACTAACAACGGCTTGGTTAACCCATTCCCCGTATACAACAAAGATAGCTAGGATAAGAAACTACACAGTGCTAAGTACTAAGTACCATAGTACTATGTACTATGTGTCCTTGCACGTATTTTGAAGTGCAAGGACTTACAACATAGAAAAAGTGTGTGCATTAATCATTCTCCAATTCGAAACTAACTTCACTTTGGTGCGGAATCAAACCCTCCCATAATGCATTGCATTGTTGTGGTCCTGTACAGACCCGAACACAGAAGTCTGGGTGAGACGCAGAGTGTGACCCGCTGCAGACTCCATAGGGTCTGAACCCCAGCATGAGGCACTGTGGACGTCTCTCTCGTCTCCTATTGGTCGAGAACAGTGTATGACTCCAGAAGAGAAATCTCCCCCGTGTGTGTTGTGTGCCTCCACACACACACACACACACAAACACACACACACACACACACACACACACACACACAGAAAACTACAAGATGGGGTGTATTTATTTATATATATATATTTATCTTTTATATATATATATATATATATATATATATATATACATTATATATATTTATGTGGTATAGTGGTATAGCAATAAGTGTTTCTCACATTGACTCCTTTCAGCGCCCTGCCACGTGTGGTTCTGTGTGTGTGTGTGTGTGTGTGTGTAGATGTATAGGTGTGTGTCTGTGTGTGTGTGTGTGTGTGTAGATGTATAGGTGTGTGTGTGTGTGCGTGCGCGTTGCACAACTTCCAATCCTGTGCGTAAACATTTTGTATGTCTCTCTTGACCTTCAGTTCAGTAACTAACTTCTACCTGCGACTCTGGGTCCGTGTATGCAAGTCTGTGCATGTGAGGATTGCTCGCACTAGATACCGGAATCACAACCAAGTCAAACACCAGTGTTCGTGGCAAGTCTTGAGCTGTTGTTTCGGACTGCATGAGTAGCACCTGTCCTCTGCGTGTCCTATTAGGCTGTATAGGACGACCCTGTGTCTACTGAAGACAATGATTCGTCTGTTCTTCTTCAAATACCTATTCTGTACTACCCGGTCTCATTCTCTCTTCTTCCTCCCTTTTCCTCTCCCCGTTGTCATCCCCTCCACCTCACAACTGTTCGCTCCATCTTTCTCCGTCACTCTTTCTGCCTCTCCCTCTTTCTCCCTGGTCCCATTTTCCTCCTCTAGGGTACGCAGCTCATCTTCAATGCTGCCAAGGAGTTGGGACAGCTGTCCAAGCTAAAGGTGAAGCACCCTTAACTTCAGCTCTCACCCTTCACCTATATGTTATCAAGAGTCTGCATGAGATGCAGCTTAACATGGCAGTCTTTGTGAACCTCTCTCTCTCTCTCTCTCTCTCTCTCTCCCTCTCTTTCTCTCGTCAGGAGCACATGGTCCGAGAGGAGGCCAAGGCCTTGTCACCCAAACAGTGTGCTGTGATTGAGCTCGCCTTGGACACCATAAAGGTACACACGTTACTGATTTCAAGTTTCACTTTGTGTTTGTGCTCGTGTGATGCCATCTGTTTCCACACCTTGAAATGTTTGCTAGAAGGGAGCAGGTACAAAGTCACTAGGCAGTATGCTTCTCTAAACATGCGATCATGATGTTCCTTTTTCTTGTTGACCTCCTCAGCAATACTTCCACGCGGGGGGCGTGGGTCTGAAGAAGACCTTCCTGGAGAAGAGTCCCGACCTGCTGTCTCTCCACTACGCCCTATCCCTCTACACGCAGGCCACAGACAAGCTCATCAGGACCTTCGTCCAGTCCCAGAACGCACAAGGTACGCCCATGTCCCTCACTCCCGAACTTTCAGCCGGCGAAACACAACGTCAGATCGCAATGGCCGCCGCCATTTTGGGAGCATAGGAGCACTGGGAACTAAATGTACGCAATAATTGTATGTCGTGCGTCCTTGCGCTTAAAAATAATGCCTAGCATTGTGTAGCGTGTTATCCTCGCTGTCTTTCTTGTGTACGGGGAATGGGTCAACCTAGCGATTGTTAGTGCTTGCCACTTGGTTCTATGAACATCCTTACTGTACCGACAGCGACATTTTGTTTCTCTTTCTTCTGACAAATGTAATTATTGAAAGTCGCTTTGGATAATAGCGTCTGCTAAATGCCCTAAATGTTAATGTTAATGTAAAGGAGTGCTCGTTAATCTTCCTAGTAATGTTGTTTTTCGGGCTTTGTTTAGCAATTCATCGTGAAATGATTTGGCATTATGGGGAGACGTTTTTTGTGTTTGAAATTGCAGCAGCATCTCTCAAGCGAGACGTGGCAGAGCTACGTTTTCACGGGCCTGGGTTACGATATTTTTATGTTGGTTCAGGATTTGACAGGACTACAACTCCCTTGAGTCCCCTTAACATGACTGAGTATCTCCAGCAAAGAATCCCATGATGCACTCTGTTGTACAAGCCCTAAATAGTCCTTTGACAAACTCTGCCATGGAGGCTGTGTGTTGCTGTAAAATGAATCCCCCCAGAGCCACAGGAGAGCAGCCCACTCTACTGTTCAAACATAGATCCAAGATGGATCCCAGAGCCTCCCGGCTTCTGCAGCACACAAATCAGAAGCTGGAGTTGTTTGTACCTGTGTGTGATACACCAAGCCCCCAGAACCAATAGAGGCTTCTTCTTAGTACAATGCTTATCTTATCTTATCTATGTCTCCTCTACTTCTTCTGTTTCTGCCCCATCCCTCTAATCTCTATTTTATTATCTCTCTCTGTCCTTCCTTCCTTCCTTCCTTCCTTCCTTCCTTACCTCCTTGCTCCCTGGCCCCGGGCCAGTGTTCGACGGCAAGGGGGTGAGGTTTACTGCTAGTGAGGATGTGTACCCGGAGAAGGGTATGTTGGACCCCAGGTTCAGAGAACTGACCCCCCCAGTGCTCCACGGGGCTAGAGCCTGCTCCCCCCCCCCCCCCGGCCCCCCCAAACCCCCCTCACTCTACCATGTGCATCCTGAGACCGCCCCCTGCCTGCTCAGACTCATCTCAGGACGTGCATATCCCTGTAGATTCCACGTTCACTTCACACCTTTCAAAACTTTCTCAACTGCACTCAACTTCCTCTCACTCTATCTCTCTCTCTTGCTTTCTCTCACTCTCTCTATTTAATTATCTTTCTCTCTCTCTCTCTCTGTCTTTTGTCTTATTCATTCAGGCATGGTAATGCACACACTGGTGTCTTTCTGCACAGTATACATACAATCTATGTGTGTGTTTGTATGTGTGTATGTGTGTGTGAATGAATGTGTGTGTGTGTGTGTGTGTGTGTGTGTGTGTATGCATGTGTGTATGTACGTGTGTGTGTGTGTGTGTGTATGTGGACAAAGAGAAAGCTGTGCACATCTGTTTTGCAGACCCCACAACTAATGGTATGAGGTCATACAAGGCCCCAGGGTACGGGCTGTGCGTGTGTGTGTGTGCGTGTGTGTGTGTGTGTGTGTCACTGAAGTGAAAACATCATGTGACTGACCCATGCAAAGTCTCCAGATTGAATGAATGCCTTTGTCCTTGCTGTTTGAAACCCCCCCCCAACATGTACACACACACACACACACACACACACACACACACACACACACACACACACACACACACACACATTGTCCACGTGCAGCATTGCACTCCCTCCAGCAATAAAGGGAATGGCAGTTTAGTGCACCCCGTGCACGTCAGAGCCATCCAATCATAGACAGTGTATGAGGTCAGGTGGTTTGGCTATCTATCATTGGAGATGAGTGTCAAAAACGATGACGTCCTACTTCTTCCTCCCTCTCTCTCTCTCTCTCTCTCTCTCACTCTCTTTCTCTCTATCACTCTCTCCCGCTGTGTCTCTATCTCATGCTCTCTCTCCCTCTGTGTCTCTCTCGCGCTCTCTCTAACATATTCTTGGAGTTCAATTGAGTCATTAGATGCTGTGAAAGCTAAATACGGGCGTCCAAGTAAACACTCATCTTTTCTCGCTCTGCAGAAACTCGGAGGACGTCTCAGACGATGTCAACGACTCTCTGGATACTCCAAACACTTACAAACGCATACACAGGATTGGAAGTTGTGCAACATTGTGTGGAGATAATTCTCCAGGAGACACAAACAGCACAGAGAGAACTTGTAACACTTTCAGAGCAGAGCTTCTGTTGAGTAGAAGAGCAGATCAGGCAAGCAGTGATAGTCAATTTTAGCGCCTACAAATCTCTCTCTCACTTATTGCTGCCAAATGCCGTAAGCTGTAGGTTAATAAATCCTATCCGACCGACCACAAGGGAGAAGTCTTCCCAGCACACCGTAGCGAATTATGGGAGAGAGAGAGATACATCAAGGTATCGATAACACCACCCTCTGCAACTGAATCACCATTCACCTCAAATGATACCATTATCATCCCAGGTGGCTTTTGAAAGCCTTCATCCATGCACACCGAAAGTCCTACACATGCGTACTAAACTTTGAAGTTTGGTCATGTCTTGTTTGTGCACAAACTCCAAACTCTCAAATCTCCACTTTTGGCAGCGATCTTTGTCGGAGAGAAAAACAAACCTTTGCTTGCGTCTCTTCTCTCGGCCAACTAATCCCTCTGTGCTCGAGGAGCTATATGAACGCCGGCCATAGAATAGAGCGGCCAGATGGAGACTGCTGCCCTCCAAGGCTCCCCTGGCACGGGGGGGGCCGTCAGCCCCCGGCGATCTCCCGGGGAGACGCGTGTGCGTCGCTCGGTGCCAAGAACGCTCGGCTGTGCCTGGCGGTGCCCTCAGACGGCTTGCTTAGTGGGTGGCTGCTTCAGTGTGCGTCGTGCGCGCACACACACACACACACACACACTCACACCCTCGTGTTCATTACACACACACCAACGCACAAACATACACATGCGCACACACTCCCACAGAGATACACTGGATGAAAGACTAATTAAAACAGAGAAAATGCACATCCATCTGTCATCGCATCTCCGTTAAGAGAATGTGCGTGCATTTCTTTCACCACCAGTTTCATATCGGGGGAAGTGACAGAGTTCCCTCTCCAGATCTCACCCTGTCTCCCCCCCCCCCCCCCCCCCCCGTCCAGAGTGACCTATCAAGGGGATGGTTTTGGCATGTTACCATCGTCACACTGCCAACACAACCAACACAACTCCACCCCCCAATGCCTGGATCACCAAGGGTTAAGCTATGTTGGAGGAGACAGAGGGCTTGTTTCTCACTGCTAAACCTGCTCATTTTATCTGCTCGTCCAACGAACATAGCTTAAGCATCTGGTGTAGGACCAGTCCCTTAACTCATCCCGGAGACCGAAGACATTCAACGTCTGCACTTAGCTCCCCATCCCAGTCCCTGATGCCATTCCTAAAGTGCATTTCCTAACCAAAGAATGTCTTTCCTGCCTGCCTGGATCCTCCAGAGCATGTTCTGAGGAGATCCATCCCGGAAGAACCATGATGATGATGATGATGAGCACCTCATGAAATGATATCCTTTCTCTTCCATGGTTCCGACTAGCAAACCGCTGCATCAAAACAAAGACGACAGCTCTGAGTGGAAGGGAAATTGTATTAAATACAACACAGGAAAAAACTAAATAATGTACAATTCATCCATCGTTTGAATCCTCTTTTTATTGAGTGACTGATAAACGGGCATCTCGCTCAGAGCTGTTCAGTCTCATCACACCTCACACAGACCACAGCACATCCCCAAGCCTTCCACCAAGAGTCCTCCTCTCATGCTTCTCTAAACCCCCCTCAAAGCCCTGTTTATGGGTCTAGGGTGCCTATGGACGCGCTCCGATCCACCTCTAGCTCACAGACATTGAAATGGAGGTGTTGGGCGGCCTCATATGTACCCCCCAGTGGATCGGTTGTAGAGGAGGGCCTGGTGGAGACTGGGGCTGCTGGTGTCTGTGGTGGGACTTTGGCTCTGTAACTCTCTGACCCTTCCCCCTACCTGCCGCTCCTCAGGCTCCGGAGTGGATGACGCCGTGGGGGAAGTCTCCATCCACGTGGAGATCTTCACGCACCCCAACACTGGAGAACACAAGATCACAGTGAAAGGTACGCATGAAGGTGTACCGTGAGGCTACAGACGCCCCCACACCCACACATCGTGTTTCGCCTCTGGCTATGTCAGACTCTCTCATGTCGAGTGAGAACCTGATCCTCTTCTTTCTTAGAACAGAATCCATGGATTCTGTTCTATCCGTGGTGGAGATCTCTCCTCAAACGGAGGACTTTCTCTGTCGAGGACAGATGTGTGTGAATCCTAGCTCGGCTTGCGTCAATAGAAAGCTATCACACTTCTTCTCAACCTCATGTGTTTCAATTCGATTCTCTCTCTCTCTCTCTCTCTCTCTCTCTCTCTCTCTCTCTCTCTCTCTCTCTCTCTCTCCCCTCCCCCCCCTCCCCAGTGGTGGCGGCCAACGACCTGCGCTGGCAGACCCAGGGAATCTTCCGGCCCTTTGTGGAGGTTTTCATCATCGGCCCCCACCTCAGTGACAAGAAGAGGAAGTACGCCACCAAGTCCAAGAACAACAGCTGGGCTCCAAAGTACAACGAGACCTTCACCTTGTGAGTCGACGGCAGAGAGGGCATCCATCTGTTGGCCGCTGCCCTGACCGGTCGTAGTGCACCTCCTGGCCTATAGGGGGCCCCGTAGCGATGTGGTGCAGAGAAAACCGCTAATCAGTAAAACTCAAAGGGAACTAGAGATGTTCCGATACCATTTTTTACCCGATACCGATTCCTGAACACGAGTATCGGCCGATACAGAGTATATACTGATACAGCGTCTGGCATTTTAACTACTATAGCACTTGTTCTTAGTGAAGGGTTCTCTTACGATGACAGCAATGTATAGTCGGTTCACTTACGACAAAACGTATCATTTACATTTATAACATATAATTATGATAATACATTTGTATTCTTGTAGTTAAGCGTCCATTGCACCCATGTTTTTCTGACTTGGTAGCTCGAACGCACGTAGGTCGGAGATGACGCGTTTCCCATTCCGACTTTTCCACCTCCGACTGTTAGCGAACACTGCGGTGTTTGTGACGTTCTCTGCCTGTGTAGTAAAGGAGTCACGTGACTTCAATACTCGCCGATACCCGATAATACTGGTATCGGAACAACTCTATAGGGAACATTGACCCACTGCGTCCCCCGTCCGTGTCTGTCTCTCCCCCAGCGCCCTGAGCAGCGAGGTGGGCCCGGAGCTGTACGAGCTGCAGGTGTGTGTGAAGGACTACTGCTTCGCGCGGGAGGACCGCACGGTGGGCATGGCGGTGCTGCAGCTGCGGGACGTGGCGTCCAAGGGCAGCGTGGCGTGCTGGCTGCCGCTGGGTCGCCGCGTGCACATGGACGAGACGGGCCTGACCGTGCTGCGCATCCTGTCGCAGCGCAACAACGACGACGTGGCCAAGGAGTTCGTCAAGCTCAAGTCGGACCAGCGCTCTGTCGAGGAGGGGCGGAGCTAAGGCCAAACCCCGCCCCCTAGCCCCGCCCCTCGCTCTCTCCATGTGGCACTGCCGTGAGAAGCACGCCGAGTGTGTGTGAGACGTCGTCTCTACGGTCGTGTTCAAAGGCGTGTTCGTTCGTCTGCTGTGAGTCAGCTTTGTGTTTTTGTGTTATGCAAAGCATTTGGTTGTCCGTACCGCACAAAAAAAGTATTTTTATTGTAATAGATATATCATCAATCAATCACAAACACATTTCAAAAACGTGTTAAAAAAAAGACATCCATGACAGAGTGAAGGACATTTAGTAATATATATCGATACAGAATTTACAGCCATTCCAATCCAACATTGTAAAACAATTTCCAAATAACACACACCTCTTTTTGTATGCTTCCGGGAAGGTGTGTGTAGATCTTTCTTTCATATTGTTTGCCAAATCCCGCCTCCCCGTGACGTACATTCCAGTGGGGGGGGGGGTGTCCTAGCACTGCCAATAGATAATGAACTGAAACCCCACCCGCTCGAAGCACAATAGGACCGACCTGTCTGACGGACAGGCGAACCGTCCAATCGGGCGCCAAGGCATCACACATTACAGAACACGTTGAAATAGAATCTATCTATGATCGTTAATGTCTCGTTTACGTCCAATCAAGATGACCTACGTCATTTTATCGATTTACGATCGAATCTGCAGATGCTGTTTCTCTATACTTAGATTAAACATTTTAAAAAAAAAGTTACAATAGAGGTCAAGGCATTGCACTTGAAAGAAAGACGCAGCCCTGTCTGTCTCTCTGTCCGTCCCTGTGCGTCCGTCCGTCCGACCCTGTAACAGACTGCCTGATGCCTGCTATGCCTTGTGTCTCGTGCACCCCTGTGTATCCGTCTCCCTGCCACTGCTCACCTGATGAAGACAAGCCTTCCCCCAGCACTGTGATTCATCAGCCTGGTAGAGACTCAACGTCGGAGAGAGAGCAAGTGTGTGTGTGTGTGTGTGTGACTGTGTATATGTGTATGTGAGCCTGTGAGTATTTGGAGTTCATATGGTTCTACATGTCTTTAATGTCTCTAAACGAGATAAGGTGTTTCGATGTTGAACCTCATGTAGCTACCGCTGTTGCCTGTTACCTACTTTTGAAGTACTATGATTTAATTACTACGATTTAATTACTACAGAACGTCATCGAATAATAGGGATATTAGAGGGGGAGGATGTCAACCAATACTTTTTTTTTTTAATGATTCTCAAGTGTCTTCTAGTTGTGAATTTTATCGTAATGTTTTTGTTGGTCTTGTTTCATTGACAAAAACCCCATGACTAACAGCTTGATAGAGGGGTATAGAGTTGCACTGAACGATGGCCACGGAGTAGATTGCCTTTCAAAAAGACAAATCTCGCCACTCCCCTTCCCCTTACGGGCAAAACATTCCAAAAACAACTCGTTTATAAAATCCCCGCCCGCCGCGAGGGTGAGTGGATCTCGCTGGTGATCTCGCATTGCCATGGCGAAGCCGCCCTCAGTCCCAGTGAGGATACAGTGTGGGTAATGACCACAAAGCCCTCCCACCTGCAAATTGGTTGTCCATTTTGTCACAGGGAATGCACAAGTGAACTCGGACCCCCTTCCCCATCCTAACTTTATATATGTATATATATATAGGTGCTGTTGAGATAACCCCCCACCCCCCTCATTAAGGGCTGTTGAACAGACCACCCCTGGCCTGGTTCATTGCAGAGGGTCTTACTTACTGTATGTACTTGGATAAATCGAAGTGTGTGTGTGTGTGTGTCTGCTTATGTGTACATATGGAAAACGCAGGGTGTTTGTACATCGGGCGCTTATGTTATGTACGACGGGACGTCCCGACCCCTTTTGTTAAACGGGTGCAGAGCTTTGAACAAACGAGTTCCAGAGAGGTTGAGTGGGAACACTGCATGAATCAAAGGAGGGGCAGGGAAATGAGGCGGATATTTATGTCATTACCAAACGGACACAGTAATCGATGTGTTTATTGACTTGAAAATACTTTCCGGGGAATCGATTTTGTACGCCTGTTGGCAGAAGGAGCGGCAATGGTCATTTTTGTCGAATTAAGGTGAAAAACAGTGTTGAGCGATTATTATGAAGAACAAACGTCAGGCTGGGCTGGAGGTTCCAGGAGAAGGAACCGGGGGCCACTTTGATGTCTCCTCTCCTTCTACCCCACCGAGCACTGGTCTCCGGATGGATCTCTCTGTTAGTGTCACTGCCGGTCATTTGCCTGATCTTTTCTATGGCGGGACAACTGAACTCTATGCATCCGACGTCGTGGGACATTTTATGTAGATTGTGGTTTCCGAAGCAGTCTTTCTAAGGTTTACATTCGTGACTTATTAGCATCAGCACATGGTGTCTGTTTGATAGGTTTCTAAAAGCGATGCCACGCGACAGAGATGACACGAGAATGGACCTGGGACGCGAAACAGAACGATTGTTATTTGCGTGTTGGACGCTGTAAATAGATGAGCTCAGATGTGTACTTTTATCAATTGTGAAATAGTACTCATGTACAAGACACATTGTAACTATAAGCCGTGAAAGGTTGTTGGGTAGTTTGGCTATATCATGTGGCTGAGAGAAAGATGATCTACCGTTGTCTGGTTTGATTGTTGTCTGACTTAATTTTTGGATATGTAAGAGTTTACAAATAATAACGTCCGCCAAACACAGAGCTGTTATGTCTTTATGGCAATGACAAATCAACGGTAAAGGAAAAGGTCAAGGGTCTTCAAGGGTTCCGAAAGACGCCACGGCTAAATCTGCTCCTGATCAAAATAGAACCACTCTGTGGACTCGGTGGGGCTGGAGAACCGGTACCTTGTGTTCTGATGTTCTGCTACCAGAGATGTGGACTCGAGTCACATGACTTGGACTCGAGTCAGACCCGAGTCATGATGACTTCAGACTCGACTTGACAAAATTACGCATAACTTGCGACTCGACTTAGACTTGACTGCTATTGACTTGAGACTTGACTCGGACTTTGACTTGTAATGACTCAACATGTCTTGAGTCAAAAACATTTATTTTTTTGATAGCTAACCTGTTTCCCGCCTAAAGGGCTAGACACCCAAGACGCATTAACTTCCGTGAAGATGGAAAAAAACAGCGAGCGAAGACAAATCTACACTTCAATAATATCAAAACGAAATTTCGATATCGTTTATACTTTATTCAGAATAACAGTTTTAGTTTCATATCAGCTGCGTTTTGAGTTGGTCCCATTAAAGCCGTCTGGCCAGCCTCTGACACTTAAGACATCGTAACTAAATCATTGTTCAACCATTTACCTTCGTTCAAAAAATATAACAAATCTACACACTCGTATCTTCAATAATATCTAAACTGAATTTTGATATAATTTATGCTTTCTTCAGAATCAAAGTTAAAGTTTCATATTGGCTTCGTTTCAGTTGGTCTCGTTGATTTACGTTGACGCTGGAGGGGAGGACGTTCAGCAGTGTTGCCAGATTGGGCGGTTTTCCCACCCTATTGGGCTACTTTTAAAAACATACGATTTCGGCGCATGCGCATATCATAACACATTTGAAGACAAACAATGAACATTACTTGATAAGAAATGACTGTACATTAGAGTGATATGTTGAAATTATGATCAATAGCCTAATAATGACATTATTAAGTAAAAAAAAAAACATGATGACTTGTTCAAGACTTGAAAAAGTTTGGGACTTTGACTTGGACTCGACTTGGCTTTGGTGTGACTTTGACTTCGACTCGACTTGCCTTTCCCCGTCTTGACTTGGGACTCGACTCGGACTTGACTGCTAAGACTTGGGACTTGCCAAACAGTGACTTTGTCCCATCTCTGTCTGCTACCGATAAAGACCAACCATTGGAATGCGTCTCTCTCTTCAGGGTCCGTAGCTTAACGGTCTGTCTGGTTGGACTCTTAACAGGGGCCTAATGGAGGGGTTCTGGGGGGGGGGGGGGGGGGGGGGCAGGCATGCACACCGATAGGTTGAGCCACAGGGTTGTTGTTTGGCGAAAGCACAATAAAAAGCGCAGACAGTGCGGCGTGCGTTCCGGTGGGCCGGTCAGGCCATCTGAGGAGACACACGCCGCCCGCCATGCCACACCGTGATGCATGATGGGAAATAAGAATAAAAAAGAAATAAAAATACATGTTCTTGTGCCAGCACGCAAAATAATTTTGTGTTAATTGCCAATGGTTGTCTTTTATTTAGATATGGAAATCGCTGTTTTATATTTTTCAGAGGTTTGTGAATACTATAAATACGTGTTGCCGATGATGTGTAGTGGTACCAGGTACTCGCATGAGAGATTTTGTTTTGATACAAGAGCTGTTTCTAATTCTTTCTTTTTTTTTAATTTCTCGCTGGTTGTTCTGAACGGGGCGCTGACGACCGCGGGTCTGCAGTCCCACGGCGGTCCTGCTTCCAATAAAAGACGACGCAGAGCTCCACACGCCTTTGTCTGATCCTTACTCATCGCACTCTTCATCCTCAGGATATTGTCTATAGATGTAGTATATCGCAGTGGTTCTCAAACTTTTTCTACTAGTACCCCCTTCACCGGCACAAACATAAACAATGTATGTTCGTTCTATTTGGCAGTGTAAACACGAACCTTAAAAAAGGTGGCAAATACTCACAATTTAGTGAGGAAAACGGGCCTGTTGCAATTGTTGCTAATTTATTGCCGAGTACCCCTGCAGTACTCCAAAGCAGGGGCGTAGGAATGAGTTTAACATTGGGGGGGACACATATCGGAAACCTGACAGATCCGTTAATGGTTTGAAATACAGAAATGTCATAAATTAACTACACTGAAAAAATTCACAAATATATTTTATTCTACTAAAAAGATACATTTGTAAATGTAAAGGAAAACACATTTTGAATGGCAGTAATGAACTGATAAATATCAAATCAATTCTTTAATTGCATGCTCAATCATCCAGTTTTTTTTGAATAAGAAGCGGTGACAAGACGCTGTGTTGCGCTTTCAAAATAAAATAAAATATTTTTCTCCCCCTGGTATAATTTTTAGGTGGGACAAATGCGCCTGTCTCCAATATTGGAGGGGACACGTCCCCTCCATCCCCCCCGGTTCCTACACATTTGCTCCAAAGTACCCCTTCGGAACCACTGGTCTATCGGTTATGGTGTGTAACCGCTAGTGCACCTGTAGCCAGCCTTGAGCAAAAGACCCCAACCACCTCATTAAATCACATGCAGGTAACAAAAAAGATTCACTAAGACGCTTTGAATAAAATAATCTGCTCAATGACTAAACAGTTTAGTGTAATAATGTAATAATATAGTAAGTATAGTTAAAGAAGCGCCCTTTTAAAACGTCTTACAAACACTGCGCTGCTCTATGATAATCAAGATCCATTACATCCTCCAAACCGATGACACGGATGGGGGGGGGGGGGCCATCAGGCCCTGCGGAGGAAGGAGATCTTCAGGGAGTCGGGGATGTCCAGCTGGCCGGCGTGGAGCTCCGGGGGGGGCAGGTAGGGCAGCGTGACGGGGTACACGTGGCCCACGTCCATCACCAGCTGCGGAGGACGGCCGTCTGAGCGCCGCTTCAGGACGCTCTGTCGGAGCGGAGGAAGGGCGTTAATACGGAACGCCCATCTATACCACCACCACCTCCAGCAGGGCTCCTAGTATGTTATACAATATACAACAATAATATATACGATAACCATGAAGCCATTAATTACCAGAACGGAGCGTATGAAATTCAGAGTGACTTTTTCTTCCAGGTCGCTTTGTGGCGTGTAGAGTTTGAGAATCTTCAGGATCTGTTTGGACAAAAATAAGAGCTTTCTTAGAGAGAGACAGAGAAATAGAGACAGGGAGAGAGGGAGAGAGACTGACACACAGAGATCTCGAGAGAGAAAGAACAAGAGAGCCACCTGCTGGCTGGATAGTACATTGCAGGTCTCGACCAGCGCCTCTGCGTCCGCCTCCGTCTTCTTCCCCACTTGCAGCAGCTGAGCCGCCTGGATGAGCGGTTCCAGTTCTGCCACAGCGCCCCCTGCCTGCAGGTTGTGGCTCCGCAGCCACTCCTCCAACACACTGATGTTGTATCTTTAGCAGGGGGAAACGACACATACAACTTAGAATGGGATTTTGGAATAGGTTTTTTTAACCAAATTGGGGTTTTATTGCTAGTTAAGTTTAACTAGCAAGGAATTATTTAAAACTTTTTCTGAAGATGAGAGGAATTACAAACACAAATGTACTGATAGGGAAATACAACAACAAAGTGTACAAGGTTATTAAATGGCAGGTATACAAAGAGCACGGTCGGGCCAAAAAGCAGCATCAACACCATCCCGTATGTGTGCTGCTGTACGCAGCAGCAGACTAAGGGGTCATTGGCCCCTCGACTACTATTTGTGTGAGGCGCCCTAACTGACACCGCAGAAAAATCCTTCGCTAAATCAGCACTGCCACAGAAACAAATGCAAATTCGCAATATCTTGCGGAGGCAGGCAAGCCTGTGCGTTAATCCACCTCTGGCTGTACCTTATCTGCATGCGCCGCCTCCCCTTCCTGTGTGTGTGTGTGTGTGTGTGCGTGTGTGTGTGTGCGTGCGTGCGTGCGTGCATGTGTGCGCGGCGTACCGTATCTGAAGGGCCCCGCCCCCCCTCTCCTGTGTGTGTGTGTGCGTGCGCCGTACCGTATCTGGAGGCCGCGGCTCCAACAGCAGACGTCGTTCCTCAGCAGCAGGCTGTTGAGCGCGGCGGCGGTGATGGCGTAGGTCAGCTGGCGGAAGGCCTGCTCCGTCAGGGCCGGGGGCGCGGCCTGCCGGCCGAGGGCCCCGTGGAGGGCCCCCAGCTCCCGCAGCACCGCCACCACGGTGGGGCTGTCCCGGGGCTCCGAGGAGCCCGCCCGCCGGCGGGACGCGGGGGGTCGGCCGCCGGTCCCCGTCAGCCCCGCGATGGCCTCGCTCTCCAGCATGGCCGGGACTGGGGGGAGGAGGTGGGAGGAGGTGGGAGGAGGGGAGGAGGGGGATGGGTGAGGAGGGGGGTGGGGGAGGAGCAAGAGGAGGGGGAGGAGGGGGAGGGGGGAGCAGGATGGGGGGGTTGAGGGAGGAGGGGAGGGAGATGAGAAGAGGTGAGGTCATCATCATTGTAGTCATTATGTCATGAGGGGGATGAGAAGAGGTGATGTCAATAACATTGTTATCGTGATATCATACCTTTTTAATTTGACCATTTTAATTTAAAGGAGCACCCCCTGCAGTACGCGTACCCCCATTCGAGGACCACTTCTTTAGGGGGCCTAAATGCGGCGATCCCCCACTAGTGTCTGACGACGGTACCTATGATGGGGTGGAGGCGGGCCTGGGTGAGGGTCAGCAGCTGCTGGTAGGCCTGGATGCAGAGGCTGCTCAGGGCGTGGCTCACGTCAGAGAGGTCAGAGGTCAGGGGCGCCCGGCCCTCTGAGCCTGGGGTCCCCGCCTGGGGGTCACAGAGAAAGAAATAGGAATAAGGAACTTAAAGGGGAGCTATTATTATTATTATACTGCCAGGTGTGAGTGTGATTAGCCGTTACAAGCCGTTTTGGAAATCTGCCTCTTCTGACATCACAAGTGGGCGTGTCCACCTAGATGTGTGCTGGATAGGTCAGTCTACCAGCCTACCCAAGTGGGCTGTAGCAAACGCTGCTCATCTGTCCGTCACACATCTAGGGGGACACGCCCGCTTGTGATGTCAGAAGAGGCAGATTTTCACCTTTAAATTGATCCGTCTTCTTAGAATTTTCTTTTAGACTTTTTTTGTTTGTGTTTTGTTACCTATTTCTTAAATTTGGGCCGGGTTTTAAAAATGCAGATGCTGAACTATAATATTTTAAAAACAAACCTTTTTGGGTGAATGTTGCATCAGCAGATCATTCAGCAGACAGGCGTTTTTCAGCCACAGAGCGGTCATATTGACATCACTCGAGTGTTTCTGTAGACAATAAGCAGACAGATTTCACATGACTTCCAGAAATAACAATAATAATGTGTCGTGAGCTCACTTAATTACATTACTTGGCACTGTATTATTTCACATTCAACACAGGGCTTTTTGCACTGCTTTGATTAACTCTTCAAGGTCAGCCAACCCAAAATTCTGAAAATGTTTTCTAGGGTCAATAAAGTTAATATGGTTTGTAAAAAAGAATGCATCATGGGATTTTCATTTTTTTTTTTACCCTAGAACCCTGTGTCAGTTGGTGTTAATACCCTAGAACCCTGGGCTGTTGGTGTTTATACCCTAGAACCCTGTGTCGGTTGGTGTTAATACCCTAGAACCCTGGGGCTGTTGGTGTTAATACCCTAGAACTCTGGGGCTGTTGGTGTTAATACCCTAGAACCCTGGGGCTGTTGGTGTTAATACCCTAGGTCCCTGGGTCAGTTGGTGTTAATACCCCAGGACCCTGTGTCGGTTGGTGTTAATACCCCAGGACCTTGGGTCGGTTGGTGTTAATACCCTAGGTCCCTGGGTCGGTTGGTGTTAATACCCCAGGACCCTGGGTCGTTTGGTGTTAATACCCTAGCTACCCTAGCGGTTGGTGTTAATACCCTAGCTACCCTAGCGGTTGGTGTTAATACCCTAGCGGTTGGTGTTAATACCCTAGCGGATGGTGTTAATACCCTAGATACCCTACAGGATGGTGTTAATACCCTAGCTACCCTAGCGGTTGGTGTTAGTTCCCTAACTACCCTAGCGGATGGTGTTAATACCCTAGCTACCCTAGCGGATGGTGTTAATACCCTAGATACCCTAGCGGTTGGTGTTAATACCCTAGCTACCCTAGCGGTTGGTGTTAATACCCTAGCTACCCTAGCGGTTGGTGTTAGTTCCCTAGATACCCTAGCGGTTGGTGTTAGTTCCCTAGCTACCCTAGCGGTTGGTGTTAATACCCTAGCTACCCCAGCGGTTGGTGTTAATACCCTAGATACCCTAGCGGTTGGTGTTAATACCCTAGCTACCCTAGCGGTTGGTGTTAGTTCCCTAGATACCCTAGCGGTTGGTGTTAGTTCCCTAGCTACCCTAGCGGTTGGTGTTAATACCCTAGCTACCCCAGCGGTTGGTGTTAATACCCTAGATACCCTAGCGGTTGGTGTTAATACCCTAGCTACCCCAGCGGATGGTGTTAATACCCTAGCTACCCTAGCGGTTGGTGTTAATACCCTAGCTACCCTAGCGGTTGGTGTTAATACCCTAGCTACCCTAGCGGTTGGTGTTAATACCCTAGCTACCCTAGCGGTTGGTGTTAATACCCTAGCTACCCTAGCGGTTGGTGTTAATACCCTAGCTACCCTAGCGGTTGGTGTTAGTTCCCTAGATACCCTAGCGGTTGGTGTTAGTTCCCTAGCTACCCTAGCGGTTGGTGTTAATACCCTAGCTACCCCAGCGGTTGGTGTTAATACCCTAGATACCCTAGCGGTTGGTGTTAGTTCCCTAGCTACCCTAGCGGTTGGTGTTAATACCCTAGCTACCCCAGCGGTTGGTGTTAATACCCTAGATACCCTAGCGGTTGGTGTTAGTTCCCTAGCTACCCTAGCGGTTGGTGTTAATACCCTAGCTACCCCAGCGGTTGGTGTTAATACCCTAGATACCCTAGCGGTTGGTGTTAATACCCTAGCTACCCTAGCGGTTGGTGTTAGTTCCCTAGCTACCCTAGCGGTTGGTGTTAATACCCTAGCTACCCCAGCGGTTGGTGTTAATACCCTAGATACCCTAGCGGTTGGTGTTAATACCCTAGCTACTCTAGCGGTTGGTGTTAATACCCTAGCTACCCCAGCGGTTGGTGTTAATACCCTAGATACCCTAGCGGTTGGTGTTAGTTCCCTAGCTACCCTAGCGGTTGGTGTTAATACCCTAGCTACCCCAGCGGTTGGTGTTAATACCCTAGATACCCTAGCGGTTGGTGTTGTTACCGTACGTTACCTTGAGCGCTGCCTTCATGGCGGCGACGGCGTTGCAGCAGAAGGAGCGCGTGCGAGCGTGCTCTCCGCCGCGGTCGGTGTGACGCACACACAGGAACAACACGCTGGCCGGCAGCCCGGCCGGGAGGGACAGAGCAGTGTCCACGCGCACGTCTGAGGAACACGCACACACGCACATAGAACCCACACGTGTGTGCGCACACACACACACACACACACACATGTACATGCACAAATATAAACATGCAGACACACATGGAGGCACACACATGGACGCGCGTGTGTGCACACACACATGCATACAGGTGCGTACACACACACAAACACACACATACGTGTTTATAGACTATATCAGGACTTATGACAAAAACGTGACAAATTGGGACATGCCTTTCCCAATGTCCAAGAGACCTGGGAATCAGATTATTTCCATTACTTGATTCTAGGAATGCATCCATCTGTTGAGATTTTGTCTAGGGCTATATTTTTGTTCAGACCTGATTTTAATGCGACATATGAGGACTTTTTCGGGTTTAAAGTGACTTATAAGGCCCATAGCAACCAGCCCATACACACACACTCCATTTTCAGGTTTATGTGAATTATAAAGACCCTATAATACACAAAATAGGATCTGTATTTGAACTTGGGTCCGGTAATATATGTTGAAATGTCTTCATAAGAATCATAGCTGTACAATACCTGACTAAACCTTTAAAAAATCAAATTGTCATGCTCCCAGACAGCCCGGGTAACCTTCAACAGAAAGGACTATCCATGTTCACATAGCTCTTAAATATAATATATTCTCAGTCTCCTATGCATAAGGCAGTGTAGTAGACATGGCATGTTTGAAGTGAATGAGAAACTGTCTCTATGAAAGCATCCAGCTTCTATGAAACATGAACAGTATATTAACAGTACAGTAACAGTATAGTAACAGTGAACAGTATATTAATTCAGCTAACCAGTCCAAATAACGTTGGAATTTACAACACATTTACATACATGAATGCAAGTTACAATACACGTGGCCTTTTACAAGCACCCATTCAAATGGTCAGTTTAACATTGAAAGAATTTGACACATTCAACAACTTGGGACAAAATAGTGAGGACAAAAATGGGTCATTATGTCCCAAAAAAAACAAAAGCAAAAAACAAGATCAATTGGAATGGAACTATCTAGTCATCTTCCTTTTTAATGCTACGTTTCTGTTGTGTACGTAGTACTTGATGGCAACCCAGTCTCTGTCTTTCAGAGCTACTGGCTCTGCCTGGAGGCAGGAGTCACAGTCCTTTTTACCAGGTATTCTGCAGCTTGTCATGAAGTTAAGCAAATGCCGCTCAACAGCCTTCACTTCCTCACCTGTCCACTTGCTTCTCACCTTCACAGCTTTCATAAATGGAAACAAAATACAACTGATTAACAATGGAACAATGGCTCTGCTAACGTGACAAATGGGGGATATGATACAAAGGATTCTAGTTAGTAGTTATATGATATATGTTATCAATACATTTTTCTAATAAAGTAATGAATACAAAATGCTTACTAACCTTGCTTTCTTTTGGAGCACTTTGAAGAAGCTTGGGATGTGACTATTTTACCATGTCTTGGTTGTGTGTTGCTCATGTTTACACTATCCAAGGTGGTTGATTCAGGAGTGCCCTCCATGTTGTCCAAGGTGGTTGACTCGGAAGTGCCCTCCATGTTGTCCAGGCTGGTTGACTCAGGAGTGTGCCTCAGACGTGTCTGGTCCCTAGCAGTCTCAGTTATTGAGCCTTTGCAAAGTAATAATGATGGTGATGTTATTCTATGAGCTTTCTGACAATACGTTTGTTTGCTTGTATTATTCACTGTAAACAACCTCAGTGTCAGGCAATATGCAATTCTACATTATATATTAATTTAGATTTTAGATGTAAACATAAGCTGAATGCAAATTCATGAATGTAGAATTACTTGAGGATCATTTCGATAATCCCCCCAGAAATGTTAATTTATTTGACATAACTTAAAAGATATTACCGCATATATACAAGTCAGGATACCTTTGCATTGATGTAGGTCAGCAACGTTTTCTTCGCTGGAATCATCACTCATTTCTACTTCATCTGGTTGGGTAAAAAACAGCTCAGGCAAATTATTTAAATTAAGGACTAAGAACACTAAGAAAAACTATATTTCAAGGATTTCAAGGTTACCTTCAGGATTGACCTCAATGTCATCCAGCCCTTTCCCGTGCAGGTAAGGCAGCCTTCCTTTTTCGATTGCCATCAAGAGTTTGCTGACTTTTGCGAGCTGAAGGGTACTCTCTGGAAGCCGATAGAATTCTCTATGGACACGGATGTCATGTCCTAGAAAGGTGGCAAGTTGATCCATTTCATTTTCTTTAAGATTTAGTAGTGTGGACAAAGTGGCCACTTGTTTCCGCAATCTTGTTGAGGTGAGTGCCTCTGGGTTCTTTGCACCACATTGCTTTGCAAACTTACGAAAGCAGTCAGAGCCTCTGTAATGGGAAAGGACACCTGGCCGTGCAAACATGTACACATTTTCTTTGTGGACTTGACACTCTTTCCTGCTTTTCATGAGGAGGTCCATAGCAGCGATCATGTCAGGGGTTAGAAGCACTGGAACCTTTCTTGACCTTTTACCTCGAATCTCAACTCTCTCAAAGTGCTCTGCAAGCTTCCTCTCGAAGTCGGTAAGGCCCCTCACAATGTCTGGATTCAGCTCTGTACGATCCCTGGATGTGAAAGTCTGAAGCTCCATTTTTGAAACTTCACCTTCCCGCCTTCTGTTAAATAGTACTACCTGCGTCAAAGTCAGTTTAGCAAGATTACCAAAGCTTTTGCTGTTGGGTTCTTCCTCAAGGTCCTTCATGCACTTAACACGCTCAGCAGCAAGAAACTTGTGCAGCACCGACACATCCTCTGTAAAGGGTAAAACCTGTGGTTTATTCCATTTGGCTTGTTGAAGTGTTCCCAATGCGGCAGCAGAAATGGACTCTGTCCACTTTTTCTGATGTAGAGTGACAAATTGCTTTGCAGACTCCGCAACGGCAGGGCGATTTGCAATGATGGCATTGCATTGCACAATACCTGCAACTTTGGATAAACTGTGTCCCAATTTCAAAGCCAATGATGGGATTTTATACGAGTTGCTTTCGACATCATAACCAGCAACAGATCTAACTGCCTGTATCACATGCGGAAAGTTACAAGGCATAACGAGGTCTTCGGTGCTCTTCAAAGGTGTTATAGCTCTTGCCGTTATCAATAGTCTTGCCATCTCTCTCATTTTTTGGCGTATGTAGTCATTCCTTCTTTCATATGGTTTCCTGGAATTGAACAGTGACTCGCCGATACAAAGGATGACAGTTTCACTCCTTACAACCGAAGAAACGTCATCCTGGTTCATTTCACATGCAATCTTCCAAACACTTTCCTTAACTGAGTCAGGTCTTGGTAAGTGCATTTGAATCCGTTTTCGGCCAACTTGAGGCTCTTCCTCAACAGACTTTTTCGGGCAGTTTCTCACATGTCTCCATAAAGAGTTTCTTGCATACAATCCTTCGCAAAATCTGCAGTGACGGAAGTCATCAGATTGTTTTGCAGTACTGGGTCTTCTACAAGCAACCATCTCTCCAGTGCCACAGCTTGCCACTTCAGCATTATGGTCAAAGTTTCCTCTCTTCTTAATAGAGCGTAACAACTCGCTTCTTTTGCAGGATCTTTTATCAAAACTGAAAGCCATTGCAACATCAGGCTCTTTACTGTGGACGGATTCAAGATGTCTTGCCAATTTAGAAATGGCCTTTTTACAATAAAGACAAAATTGCTTCTTGTTGTACTTGCTTCCTTTTGCTGTTATTGGCAATGGTGTGACATTTATGGAGCTTTTCTGCTGTGATGTTTTCTTTAATGAATTGGCACTGCAGCTTATCACTGAAGGACAATGATTGCTGCTCATCTTTGAAGAACTTAATGTTTTAGGTACCTCTGAACTGGTGGTACTATCCCTCTTTATGGTTTTGAGTTCTTTACTAGCAGCACTTATAATGGAAGCATCCGAGGAATTGCCACATGAGTCTGGAACATAGTCAGCATCATCATAGTCCGTAGCATCCGAAGATTCCTCAATTAAGTCAGTGGAGGTCTGAATGAAAATGGAGAAAAAAAGCTTCTAATTCTGTCAATAACTTATGCATGCATGAATAGCTAGGGTATCATACTCCCTACAGTACCATCACAATGTGCATAACATCTACAAACTCACAGAATAAATAATTCTGGTGAACTGAATCAAAGATCTCTTGGCTATCTCTTTTTGAGCCTCATGGTAACGATCTTCACAACGACCATGATGGCGCTTCAGATTTTGCAGATGGCAGCTTTTTCTAAGCTTTACAAATCAAAATGAAAATACTTACTTGAAACTCTACGATGTTTCCTCACATCATAATTACCCGAAGGTGTTAAAATATGAACTATTTGATGACCAGAATGCAGCATTCTTACCTGCTCTGCAATAGGCCACTGGTGGGAGCAGACAGTTCCAGAGGACTTGCTTGCCTTGAATGAAATGATGAACAATAAATATTATTTTGTATAAACACAGTACCGTAACGTGGAATTAGGATATATTATACTGTGCTGCATTAACTTTGCATGTAGGGACCACAGTTGTAACTAAAATAATTCAAACGTGGATCTGGGCTTTTTATGTAAGACTCTATAGAAATAGTTAAAACTAAAATATCTGCTAACCAACAATATGAGGACTGTGTAACACACACACTCTACTCTTGTTGGGTCATACCATATTGGGACGTCACGTCATCAGAAACACATTTTAGCCTTGCACAGAGTAAGTTCAAAATGAGGACATGACGACTGACTTAGACATCAATTTAATTTGAATAGAAACGATCTACAATAAATGTGTAATAACCTGTTGGATCTGGGCTTTTTATGTAACTCTATAGAAATGGTTCAAACTAAAATATCTGCTACCCAACAATATGAGGACTGTGTAACACACACACTCAACTCTTGTTGGGTCATACCATATTGGGACGTCATCTGAAACACATTTGAGCCTTACACAGACTAAGTACAAAATGAGGACCTGACGACTGAACACATCTAGAGTGAAGGTTCCTGACTTTGACTTATCCTTTTGTTCTCAAAGAAAGCTGAAAAGCCCCAACACTAATGTAAATGGATCTACTGCCGTAGAAATTAAATCACGCAAATTGATAAGAAGTATGTTAAATGGGCAAAATCATTACCAAATGGGAAAAAAAACATAGGATTTGGTGAGAATAGAGATTAATTTGATGTTTTGAGGGGCGGTTAGTTCTGTCAAATGGTAAGGCTAATTTTGTTAACGCTATGATATTGAACCAACTTATGGAAATGTTGATATTGTCAACATTTTGCACAAAAACGTTGGTTGTGATAGTCAGAAGCCATTTCATATATATATTGGAATGGACTGAGACATCAATTTAATTTAAATAGAAACAATAAATGTGTAATAACCTGTTGGAAGGATGAAGTGGATCTCTGGTTAACTTCTGGGTCCGTTGAAGTATGAGCTGGGATCTTGCCACTTTGTGTCTGAAACGAAATACAACAATAAGCTGTCAGAAATATTTTGTATTATAATATACATCATACTCATTTAATTTACAATATATTCCTACCACCAGTCTGTCATAATCGCCTTTGGAATGAAACTCATTGCTGAGGTCAAGGGCTGCATTGACTTTGCATGTAGGGACCACAGATGTTAGTTAAAATAATTCACACGTGGATCTGGGCTTTTTATGTAACTCTATAGAAATGGTTCAAACTAAAATATCTGCTACCCAACAATATGAGGACTGTGTAACACACACACTCTACTCTTGTTGGGTCATACCATATTGGGACGTCATCTGAAACACATTTGAGCCTTACACAGACTAAGTACAAAATGAGGACCTGACGACTGAACACATCTAGAGTGAAGGTTCCTGACTTTGACTTATCTTTTTGTTCTCAAAGAAAGCTGAAAAGCCCCAACACCAATGTAAATGGATCTACTGCCGTAGAAATTAAATCATGCAAATTGATAAGAAGTATGTTAAATGGGCAAAATCATTGCCAAAGGGGAAAAAAAACATAGGATTTAGTGAGAATAAAGATTAATTTGATGTTTTGAGGGGCGGTTAGTTCTGTCAAATGGTAAGGCTAATTTTGTTAACGCTATGATATTGAACCAACTTATGGAAATGTTGATAATATGAACATTTTGCACAAAAACGTTGGTTGTGATAGTCAGAAGCCATTTCATGTATATATTGGAATGGACTGAGACATCAATTTAATTTAAATAGAAACAATCTACAATAAATGTGTAATAACCTGTTGGAAGGATGAAGTGGATCTCTGGTTCACTTCTGGGTCCGCTGAAGTATGAGCTGGGATCTTGCCACTTTGTGTCTGAAACGAAATACAACAATTAGCTGTCAGAAATATTCTGTATTATAATATAGATCAAATCTAGTTAGTAAACTAATGATCATACTCATTTAATTTACAATATATTCCTACCACCAGTCTATCATAATTGCCTTTGGAATGAAACTCATTGCTGAGGTCAAGGGCTGCATTGACTTTGCATGTAGGGACCACAGATGTTAGTGAAAATAATTCACACGTTGATCTGGGCTTTTTATGTAATTCTATAGAAATGATTCAAACTAAAATATCTGCTACCCAACAATATGAGGACCGTGTAACACACACACTCTACTCTTGTTGGGTCATACCATATTGGGACGTCATCTGAAACACATTTGAGCCTTACACAGACTAAGTACAAAATGAGGACCTGACGACTGAACACATCTAGAGTGAAGGTTCCTGACTTTGACTTATCCTTTTGTTCTCAAAGAAAGCTGAAAAGCCCCAACACCAATGTAAATGGATCTACTGCCGTAGAAATTAAATCACGCAAATTGATAAGAAGTATGTTAAATGGGCAAAATCATTACCAAATGTGAAAAAAAACAAAGGATTTAGTGAGAATAGAGATTAATTTGATGTTTTGAGGGGCGGTTAGTTCTGTCAAATGGTAAGGCTAATTTTGTTAACGCTATGATATTGAACCAACTTATGGAAATGTTGATATTGTGAATATTTTGCACAAAAACGTTGGTTGTGATAGTCAGAAGGCATTTCACATATATATTGGAATGGACTGAGACATCAATTTAATTTAAATAGAAACAATAAATGTGTAATAACCTGTTGGAAGGATGAAGTCGATCTCTGGTTCACTTCTGGGTCCGCTGAAGTATGAGCTGGGATCTTGCCACTTTGTGTCTGAAACGAAATACAACAATAAGATGTCAGAAATATTCTGTATTATAATATAGATCAAATCTAGTTAGTAAACTAATGATCATACTCATTTAATTTACAATATATTCCTACCACCAGTCTATCATAATTGCCTTTGGAATGAAACTCATTGCTGAGGTCAAGGGCTGCATTGACTTTGCATGTAGGGACCACAGATGTTAGTGAAAATAATTCACACGTTGATCTGGGCTTTTTATGTAATTCTATAGAAATGGTTCAAACTAAAATATCTGCTACCCAACAATATGAGGACCGTGTAACACACACACTCTACTCTTGTTGGGTCATACCATTTTGGGACGTCATCTGAAACACATTTGAGCCTTACACAGACTAAGTACAAAATGAGGACCTGACGACTGAACACATCTAGAGTGAAGGTTCCTGACTTTGACTTATCCTTTTGTTCTCAAAGAAAGCTGAAAAGCCCCAACACCAATGTAAATGGATCTACTGCCGTAGAAATTAAATCATGCAAATTGATAAGAAGTATGTTAAATGGGCAAAATCATTGCCAAAGGGGAAAAAAAACATAGGATTTAGTGAGAATAAAGATTAATTTGATGTTTTGAGGGGCGGTTAGTTCTGTCAAATGGTAAGGCTAATTTTGTTAACGCTATGATATTGAACCAACTTATGGAAATGTTGATAATATGAACATTTTGCACAAAAACGTTGGTTGTGATAGTCAGAAGCCATTTCATGTATATATTGGAATGGACTGAGACATCAATTTAATTTAAATAGAAACAATCTACAATAAATGTGTAATAACCTGTTGGAAGGATGAAGTGGATCTCTGGTTCACTTCTGGGTCCGCTGAAGTATGAGCTGGGATCTTGCCACTTTGTGTCTGAAACGAAATACAACAATTAGCTGTCAGAAATATTCTGTATTATAATATAGATCAAATCTAGTTAGTAAACTAATGATCATACTCATTTAATTTACAATATATTCCTACCACCAGTCTATCATAATTGCCTTTGGAATGAAACTCATTGCTGAGGTCAAGGGCTGCATTGACTTTGCATGTAGGGACCACAGATGTTAGTGAAAATAATTCACACGTTGATCTGGGCTTTTTATGTAATTCTATAGAAATGGTTCAAACTAAAATATCTGCTACCCAACAATATGAGGACCGTGTAACACACACACTCTACTCTTGTTGGGTCATACCATATTGGGACGTCATCTGAAACACATTTGAGCCTTACACAGACTAAGTACAAAATGAGGACCTGACGACTGAACACATCTAGAGTGAAGGTTCCTGACTTTGACTTATCCTTTTGTTCTCAAAGAAAGCTGAAAAGCCCCAACACCAATGTAAATGGATCTACTGCCGTAGAAATTAAATCACGCAAATTGATAAGAAGTATGTTAAATGGGCAAAATCATTACCAAATGTGAAAAAAAACATAGGATTTAGTGAGAATAGAGATTAATTTGATGTTTTGAGGGGCGGTTAGTTCTGTCAAATGGTAAGGCTAATTTTGTTAACGCTATGATATTGAACCAACTTATGGAAATGTTGATATTGTGAATATTTTGCACAAAAACGTTGGTTGTGATAGTCAGAAGGCATTTCACATATATATTGGAATGGACTGAGACATCAATTTAATTTAAATAGAAACAATAAATGTGTAATAACCTGTTGGAAGGATGAAGTCGATCTCTGGTTCACTTCTGGGTCCGCTGAAGTATGAGCTGGGATCTTGCCACTTTGTGTCTGAAACGAAATACAACAATAAGCTGTCAGAAATATTCTGTATTATAATATAGATCAAATCTAGTTAGTAAACTAATGATCATACTCATTTAATTTACAATATATTCCTACCACCAGTCTATCATAATTGCCTTTGGAATGAAACTCATTGCTGAGGTCAAGGGCTGCATTGACTTTGCATGTAGGGACCACAGATGTTAGTGAAAATAATTCACACGTTGATCTGGGCTTTTTATGTAATTCTATAGAAATGGTTCAAACTAAAATATCTGCTACCCAACAATATGAGGACCGTGTAACACACACACTCTACTCTTGTTGGGTCATACCATATTGGGACGTCATCTGAAACACATTTGAGCCTTACACAGACTAAGTACAAAATGAGGACCTGACGACTGAACACATCTAGAGTGAAGGTTCCTGACTTTGACTTATCCTTTTGTTCTCAAAGAAAGCTGAAAAGCCCCAACACTAATGTAAATGGATCTACTGCCGTAGAAATTAAATCATGCAAATTGATAAGAAGTATGTTAAATGGGCAAAATCATTACCAAATGTGAAAAAAAAACATTGGATTTAGTGAGAATAGAGATTAATTTGATGTTTTGAGGGGCGGTTAGTTCTGTCAAATGGTAAGGCTAATTTTGTAAACGCTATGATATTGAACCAACTTATGGAAATGTTGATATTGTGAATATTTTGCACAAAAACGTTGGTTGTGATAGTCAGAAGCCATATCATATATATATTGGAATGGACTGAGACATCAATTTAATTTAAATAGAAACAATAAATGTGTAATAACCTGTTGGAAGGATGAAGTGGAACTCTGGTTCACTTCTGGGTCCGCTGAAGTATGAGCTGGGATCTTGCCACTTTGTGTCTGAAACGAAATACAACAATAAGCTGTCAGAAATATTTTGTATTATAATATAGATCAAATGTAGTTAGTAAACTAATGATCATACTCACTTAATTTGCAATATATTCCTACCACCAGTCTATCATAATCGCCTTTGGAATGAAACTCATTGCTGAGGTCAAGGGCTGCATTGACTTTGCATGTAGGGACCACAGATGTTAGTTAAAATAATTCACACGTGGATCTGGGCTTTTTATGTAACTCTATAGAAATGGTTCAAACTAAAATATCTGCTACCCAACAATATGAGGACTGTGTAACACACACACTCTACTCTTGTTGGGTCATACCATATTGGGACGTCATCTGAAACACATTTGAGCCTTACACAGACTAAGTAAAATGGTTCAAACTAAAATATCTGCTACCCAACAATATGAGGACCGTGTAACACACACACTCTACTCTTGTTGGGTCATACCATATTGGGACGTCATCTGAAACACATTTGAGCCTTACACAGACTAAGTACAAAATGAGGACCTGACGACTGAACACATCTAGAGTGAAGGTTCCTGACTTTGACTTATCCTTTTGTTCTCAAAGAAAGCTGAAAAGCCCCAACACCAATGTAAATGGATCTACTGCCGTAGAAATTAAATCATGCAAATTGATAAGAAGTATGTTAAATGGGCAAAATCATTGCCAAAGGGGAAAAAAAACATAGGATTTAGTGAGAATAAAGATTAATTTGATGTTTTGAGGGGCGGTTAGTTCTGTCAAATGGTAAGGCTAATTTTGTTAACGCTATGATATTGAACCAACTTATGGAAATGTTGATATTGTCAACATTTTGCACAAAAAGGTTGGTTGTGATAGTCAGGAGCCATTTCATATTGGAATTGACTAAGACATCAATTTAATTTAAATAGAAACAATCTACAATAAATGTGTAATAACCTGTTGGAAGGATGAAGTGGAACTCTGGTTCACTTCTGGGTCCGCTGAAGTATGAGCTGGGATCTTGCCACTTTGTGTCTGAAACGAAATACAACAATAAGCTGCCAGAAATATTCTGTATTATAATATAGATCAAATCTAGTTAGTAAACTAATGATCATACTCATTTAATTTACAATATATTCCTACCACCAATCTATCATAATCGCCTTTGGAATGAAACTCATTGCTGAGGTCAAGGGCTGCATTGACTTTGCATGTAGGGACCACAGATGTTAGTTAAAATAATTCACACGTGGATCTGGGCTTTTTATGTAACTCTATAGAAATGGTTCAAACTAAAATATCTGCTACCCAACAATATGAGGACCGTGTAACACACACACTCTACTCTTGTTGGGTCATACCATATTGGGACGTCATCTGAAACACATTTGAGCCTTACACAGACTAAGTAAAATGGTTCAAACTAAAATATCTGCTACCCAACAATATGAGGACCGTGTAACACACACACTCTACTCTTGTTGGGTCATACCATATTGGGACGTCATCTGAAACACATTTGAGCCTTACACAGACTAAGTACAAAATGAGGACCTGACGACTGAACACATCTAGAGTGAAGGTTCCTGACTTTGACTTATCCTTTTGTTCTCAAAGAAAGCTGAAAAGCCCCAACACCAATGTAAATGGATCTACTGCCGTAGAAATTAAATCATGCAAATTGATAAGAAGTATGTTAAATGGGCAAAATCATTGCCAAAGGGGAAAAAAAACATAGGATTTAGTGAGAATAAAGATTAATTTGATGTTTTGAGGGGCGGTTAGTTCTGTCAAATGGTAAGGCTAATTTTGTTAACGCTATGATATTGAACCAACTTATGGAAATGTTGATATTGTGAATATTTTGCACAAAAACGTTGGTTGTGATAGTCAGAAGCCATTTCATATATATATTGGAATGGACTGAGACATCAATTTAATTTAAATAGAAACAATAAATGTGTAATAACCTGTTGGAAGGATGAAGTGGATCTCTGGTTCACTACTGGGTCCGCTGAAGTATGAGCTGGGATCTTGCCACTTTGTGTCTGAAACGAAATACAACAATAAGCTGTCAGAAATATTTTGTATTATAATATAGATCAAATCTAGTTAGTAAACTAATGATCATACTCATTTAATTTGCAATATATTCCTACCACCAGTCTATCATAATCGCCTTTGGAATGAAACTCATTGCTGAGGTCAAGGGCTGCATTGACTTTGCATGTAGGGACCACAGATGTTAGTGAAAATAATTCACACGTGTATCTGGGCTTTTTATGTAACTCTATAGAAATGGTTCAAACTAAAATATCTGCTACCCAACAATATGAGGACTGTGTAACACACACACACTCTACTCTTGTTGGGTCATACCATATTGGGACGTCATCTGAAACACATTTGAGCCTTACACAGACTAAGTACAAAATGAGGACCTGACGACTGAACACATCTAGAGTGAAGGTTCCTGACTTTGACTTATCCTTTTGTTCTCAAAGAAAGCTGAAAAGCCCCAACACTAATGTAAATGGATCTACAGCCGTAGAAATTAAATCACGCAAATTGATAAGAAGTATGTTAAATGGGCAAAATCATTGCCAAAGGGGAAAAAAAACATAGGATTTAGTGAGAATAAAGATTAATTTGATGTTTTGAGGGGCGGTTAGTTCTGTCAAATGGTAAGGCTAATTTTGTTAACGCTATGATATTGAACCAACTTATGGAAATGTTGATATTGTCAACATTTTGCACAAAAAGGTTGGTTGTGATAGTCAGGAGCCATTTCATATTGGAATGGACTGAGACATCAATTTAATTTAAATAGAAAAAATCTACAATAAATGTGTAATAACCTGTTGGAAGGATGAAGTGGAACTCTGGTTCACTTCTGGGTCCGCTGAAGTATGAGCTGGGATCTTGCCACTTTTTGTCTGAAACGAAATACAACAATAAACTGCCAGAAATATTCTGTATTATAATATAGATCAAATCTAGTTAGTAAACTAATGATCATACTCATTTAATTTACAATATATTCCTACCACCAGTCTATCATAATTGCCTTTGGAATGAAACTCATTGCTGGGGTCAAGGGCTGCATTGACTTTGCATGTAGGGACCACAGATGTTAGTTAAAATAATTCACACGTGGATCTGGGCTTTTTATGTAACTCTATAGAAATGGTTCAAACTAAAATATCTGCTACCCAACAATATGAGGACCGTGTAACACACACACTCTACTCTTGTTGGGTCATACCATATTGGGACGTCATCTGAAACACATTTGAGCCTTACACAGACTAAGTACAAAATGAGGACCTGACGACTGAACACATCTAGAGTGAAGGTTCCTGACTTTGACTTATCCTTTTGTTCTCAAAGAAAGCTGAAAAGCCCCAACACCAATGTAAATGGTTCTACTGCTGTAGAAATTAAATCACGCAAATTGATAAGAAGTATGTTAAATGGGCAAAATCATTGCCAAAGGGGAAAAAAAACATAGGAATTAGTGAGAATAAAGATTAATTTGATGTTTTGAGGGGCGGTTAGTTCTGTCAAATGGTAAGGCTAATTTTGTTAACGCTATGATATTGAACCAACTTATGGAAATGTTGATATTGTGAACATTTTGCACAAAAACGTTGGTTGTGATAGTCAGAAGCCATTTCATATATATATTGGAATGGACTGAGACATCAATTTAATTTAAATAGAAACAATAAATGTGTAATAACCTGTTGGAAGGATGAAGTGGATCTCTGGTTCACTTCTGGGTCCGCTGAAGTATGAGCTGGGATCTTGCCACTTTGTGTCTGAAACGAAATACAACAATAAGCTGTCAGAAATATTTTGTACTATAATCCATTTAAATTAAAACAGAGAAAATCATTTGTGTACACACATAAAGTGGTGAGAACATACATGCAAGAAGGGACATGTGTTTATACATTTTATAATTCTTTAACAGATCCTATACATTCTAATCTATCAAGAGGATTTACTTACCAGAGCACGCCATGGCCACGGAGATTCTCCATAATCATAGGTTATTTCACTCTCTGCTTGGATGTTTTCAATCGCAAACAGGCAAAGATGAGGTTTACATTGGACTGTCATCTTTCTCATTTTACAATTTGGGGACCTGTTGGCATCATTCACCAGCCGCCCCAGTGAACCGTCTTCGCAGGACGCATCTAAGCTAAAATTGAAGAGGGAAACAGATTCAAACTTTCTCCACAAAACCCATAAGGGTATAGAGACTAACTGATGTCTTATAGGCTTTCACTTACCACCATGAGCCATTGTTCCATTCAAAATCAAACAAGAAAGCATTTTGGTTTTCCGTATACTTCCCCTGCCTCTTGTCCCGTTCATATTGCGATATTAACTCCCCACGGTACTCGAGGACAAAGGATCCCTTTTCAATTGGTGCACAGGCAAATACACCACGTCCTGATACAACAAAGTTAACAATTTAGTATCAAGTAATACAGCACACATTAGGTTTATGAATTGCAGTTGATCAGACCCATTTAGCCTGCTTATCAATATGTATGATTTAATATTTAGGGGAAAAATCCATTGCAGGGGTGCAAACTGGTAAGGACCAAAAAAGGTGACAACATTCAAAAGAAAGTCTGAAAACTAAGAAAATCACGAGGAGAAGTATTTTATGTGGGATTTAATGAGATCTACAGCTAAAAAGACTTGAATGTGTTTCAGATGACATTCCAATATGGTATGACCCAACAAGTGTAGAGTGTGTGCATAACATACCTTTATGTTCATTGATCCAATTGACCTTATAACAAGGCTTGTCACTTCCAGATAAAATAAAATTAATAGCCTCACCCTCAGGACTAAGTCTGGCTCTTCTATTTGACATGCTCGTCAATTGCCCATGTGCTCCTCAACTAGCAAACAAACTACATTGGAAGATGAAAAAAAGTCAGCGAGACAAATACAGAAAAGACCAATACTTGATTGGAATCAAATTAGGATTCATCAAATGGTATTAGTCTGCCTTTAGTCATATCTCACTTATGTTCTTACTAATGCTGTATATCATTAGCTTATTAAGCTAGTCAGATACCATCAGAATAGGGTACTGTCAGAAATCTTAACACCTTAACATCTTCAAAGATAAATATTGTTATAAAATTATAACACTGTAAGCTCCACAATTAATATTGTCTGCACTGAACAACCAATATCATACATTTAAAAAACATTATAATATAAATTCCAGAAAAAACGATTTAGTGCTAAGTAACATTGTTGGTCAAGAACACTGAGATGTAACAACAGCTTAGAGAATAACTATCTTTAGTTGTAATTAAAGAAACAATAAATGTATTACCTTCATTTCTCATACACTTCGTCCAGTTCCGTTTGGAGAATGTGGCACATTCCTTTCAGCTAATTCGCTAACATTAGCTTAAAAGTTTGCTTCCTATTTGTTGTCAGTTGAGGTCATGGGTCATGGGTTTTTTCCAGCGGCAGCGAATGATAGGTAGGTGTTTTCATTTAAAAAGGAGACAATGCGCTCATCCTTGTAAAGAATGAAGAGGTGCTGTACAAAAACGTAATTATCGGGATTTTATAGTTATAGTTGACTATGATATCATGGATTATGTGTATTCAAGTAAATCTATCTTAATTAGTTGGTAAGTGTGCTCCCATGGTGTGCTCAAACAAAATCGCCATTTTGTGAAATTAGTCACGTGACTATGAAAGTGTGTTTAGAGTGTGTTAAAATTCCCAAACTGACCACTAGTTGGCGTATTCACAGGTGAGCAAAAAGTACAAACACTCACACACACTCCAAATTACAAAATTGTGAAATTTAAAGACATGTCAGATTTTTTGTTTAGGGGCATTCTATGGTAGTTTAGAACACTGTAGTAAGCTCGGAAAAATGAGGACTCCGAAAATGTCCTCATATTTCCGAGCGTCCTGACATTGAAGGTGAGTTTTCATAAAATTGTCCTGATATGTCACTAAAACGAGTGCACTTGCGCACACACACACACAGAAACACACACACATGTACATGCACAAATTTACACATGCACATGCACATGCAGACACGTACATGCACACACACACGGTCACAAAAGGCAAACAGATTAATGTATAAACATGATCGTTTTTAACGGTAGCATTAGCTTAGAAATATATGGTCATGCTTATAAAGCAAGCCAAAGTCAGCCGAATCCCACTACACTTCGTCCAGCTCACTTAAACCAATAGCATAAGTCGATGAGCCGCCTAATCAATATGAGTTGTGTGTTTTCTTTTCCATCCCTGAAAGGGGAGGCCGGGGGAGAGCAAAGGCCTCTTTAATGAGGTAAACAGCGTCTGCCAACTTGCCAGTACTTTTCCGTATTGGATTCGAGTATATTGACGGGAGCAGAGTTTTACTGGCGCTCAGACGCGTGGCGGGCCCGGCGGCTCGTAAACAGAGATGATTGGGGCCAGCGCCTCTCTCCCCCCCCCCAGTGTTTCACCCTCTACCATACTCTGGTGTACTGGGTTGTACTGTTGTACTGTGTTGTACTGTGTTGTACTGTGTTGTACTGTGTTGTACTGTTGTACTGTGTTGTACTGTGTTGTACTGTGTTGTACTGTTGTACTGTTGTACTGTGTTTATGTCTTTGAGACTGTACCTGTGATTAAGGGCTATACAAATACAATTTAAAGTGAATTGAATTGAAGGGGCAGATCGCTGATCGTGGGATCATCCAGCGAGTGTCCAACCCCGACTGTACCTGTGATGAGGTTCTTGATGAGCTTGGCCTCCTCTCGCTTCCTAACCTCCAGTAGGCCCCGCGGGTCCTGGGGTTTGGGTTGGGTCGCAGAGGGCCCGGGGAACTCTGAAGGGGCCATAGGGGTGGCGGCTGGACACCAGACATGAGGACACAGCCAATCACACAGAAGCAGAGCAGAGAGAAAACCACACACATGTAATCATATTCTTCTATATTATAAGATTTTGGTTATTATGCAAAATAAATATGGCTTGAGGTAAAATTGCACATTACATTGCATTGTATCTGATGAACGTACACATCACGGGCCATATCGTACCGGTTTGTGCTAACAGTCTTCTCAGGGTGACTGTGGCTCGAAGCTCCTTCAGTTCCCTCCTCAGTCTCACACACTCCAGCTCCCGAACCTCCAACATCTCAAGTACATCCTGTAGACACGCAGAGGGAAAGAGGGAGAGAGGGAGAGAGTGGGAGAGGAAGAGAGCGCGAGAGAGAGAGAGACAGAGAGCAGGGGAGATGGAGAGAGGGAGAAAGGCAGAGAGAAGGGGAGAGGAGAGAAGGAGAAAGGCAGAGAGAGGGGGAGAGGGAGAGAGGGAGAAAGGCAGAGAGAGGGGGAGAGGTAGAGAGGGAGAGAGGCGGAGAGGGGGAGAGAGGGAGAGAGGGAGAAAGAGAGAGAGGCAGAGAGAGCCCATTAAAACCGGAAGCGACCACTCTCTGTGTTTATCTGAAGTGCATCTGTGGATCAATCCGCAGTAATGGATCCAAAATGGACCCACAATTTCCAACACAGACAATGGCTGATGGCTCCCAGGAAGACGGCTTGAGACGGCAAGTAAGGAACGCAGAGAAGGAAGTCTTCTTCTCATCGTCATCATCCTCCTCAGCCTCATTCCCATCCTCATCAGCATGGTGGGATAATCATCCAATAATAAGTAATACATGGTCTCAACAGTCCGACTCCCCCACACATTATGTGTGAGTGTTGTGCCCGTACCTCCTGCTGTGCAGTGGAGGGACGGCAACTCGGAGGCCTGCCAGCCAGCGTCCTGGCAGCCTCCAGCTCCTCCTCCAACCGCCTGCATTGGCTGCTCAGCTGCACCTCCAGGAACCTGACAGCACACAGACGCACAAACACAGACAAGCTCACCAACACAGGCCCCAAGAGCTCACAGCATGGCGCGGCGCCAGAGCGGGCGTCTCTCCTTCAGGACGCCGGGAGAAGAACCTTGAACCATCGACTGACTTGTTGGCGACCCGCACGGCGTCGTAGGCGTGTCCCAGGTCCTCGCCGCTCATCTGTGGGGTGGAGGCTTTGGCCACGCCCATCCTCTCCATCAGGGGGTCCTGAACGTACCAACGTAAGCGTCAAATGACCTTCCCCGACATTATGGGATGTACGGAACCATCCCATAATGTCTCTACTATACGTATTCACGGAAACATCCCATAATGTCTCTACTATATGTATTTACAGAAACATCCCATAATGTCTGTACTCTACGTATTTACAGAACCATCCCATAATATCTATTATACGTATTTACAGAAACATCCCATAACATCTATTATATATATTTACAGAAACATCCCATAATGTTTCTACCATTCGTATTTACAGAAACATCCCATAATGTCCCTATTATAGGTACAGAAACATCCCATAATGTTTCTACCATTCGTATTCACAAAAGCATCCCATAATGTCCCTATTATAGGTACAGAAACATCCCATAATGTATCTACCATTCGTGTTTACAGAAACATCCCATAATGTTTCTACCATTCATATTTACAGAAACTTCCCATAAAGTCCCCTTCTTCCACTGATGATTTTCTCCCCCTAATCAGTACCAGCAGAGCTTGTACTTTTAAGTGTACGATACTTTCATCTCCGCGGTTCTCAGCTCCACACCCACCATGAGCCGCTGAGGGCCCCAGTCTGGGGGCCCCCGGCCCGGGACGGGGGAGCCCGGGGATCCGGGGAGTCCTGCAGGTTCTGGGGGTCCTGGGGACCCGGGGGGTCCGGTGACACTGACCCCGTGAGCCGCCTCGGGGAACGGCCCCCCGGACGGGAGGGAGAAGGGGGAGACAGGGGGGAGGCAGGGGGAGGCAGGCCCCGGGGAGGATGGCCCCGGGGAGAGGGGCTCCGAGCCCAGGCTCTGGATGGAGTCCGTCCTTCTGTGGCCCTGGGTGCGCTGCCATGGCAACCAGCGGGGAGGGAGCGAGGTTGTTATGGTTAGCATATTATATTCAAGGAAAACAAATATAGTCAGGGTGTTTTTATCAAAGAATATAATCAAAATAATAATTCAGTCCCTCCAGAAAAACGTGATTATGCGATCGCATAATTCACCGCATAATCAGCTTAAGTCTGCATATTCATGCGGGGGCCGCATTTTTTCAAATATGCCGCACTTTCACCGCATAAATTGCAGATTTCCGCGCAAAATACGCAGGGCTTGCATGATTTCATAATCACCGCATTTTCGTTGCAAAAAAGTCACATATATCTTACCAGAAAGTTGAAAAATGTTGCGTTTACTTCACACAAGAGCAGCCATTTCTCCCTGTTGCCATGGGAACGTTATGAAGTTCCCGCAATTTTTGCAAGTTCCCGCAATTTCATTGCATAAAATTGCATAAATATGCCACATATTTCATGGCATTTTTAAAAAAAAACATGCGGCATAATCAAGGATTTTTTTTTCTGGAGGGACTGATAATTAATAATAATACAAAGTAATACAAAAAGCAATCCATAAAAAGTAATCCAAAAACTCCTATTCCTAAAAAAATGATACAAAACAAAATTCCTAAAAACGTGATCCGTACCTTGCGAACCAAAAGCCTTTTGACATGTTTTTGGCTTCAAACCTACTTTAGTATAAATGTAACATGTGAAATGTGGTTAATGTATGTTAGTGTCATGTTCACACTTAGTTTCCATAGTTTGTTTAGTTTTAGTAATAATAACCTTTGGATAGAGGAGAGAGGAATGATCCCAGGGGTCAAGCTGCCATGAGTAGTGTGTGTCGTTTGTGAGTGATGTGCACGTGTGAGTCTCGTGCATGTGAGTCTCGTGCACGTTTGAGTGAGGTGCACGTGTGAGTGAGGTGCACGTGTGAGTGAGGTGCACGTGTGAGTCTCGTGCACGTGTGAGTGAGGTGCACGTGTGAGTCTTGTTTACGTGTGAGTCTCGTGCACATGTGAGTGAGGTTCACACGTGAAAGACGTGCACGTGTGAGTCAGGTGCACGTGTGAGTGAGGTGCCTGTGTGAGTGTCATGCGCGTCTACCTCGCTGAGCTGGCTCATCTCCCGGAGGTTGTCGTATCTCTGCTCCAGGCGGGTGAACTCCCTCAGCTGACCCTGGTACTTCCTGCGCTCCTCCTCAAGCTCCGCCCTCAGCTCCGCCCCCGACCGGGATACAGCCTGCCGTACGCACTCTGCACACAAACGCACGCACACGCAGACGCACAAACACACAATCGGACACGCACAATCACAAAGGTGCCCGCACATAGACACACAAAGACACACGCGCACACACACACACACACACACACACACACAGGTGCATGCACATAGACACACACACACGCAGACACACACACTCGCAGATATGCCCATGAACACACACATACACACACAAACATACACAAACATGACACAGAAATGTTATTACAAATACATGGAAACGACAAATTTGTGTGTAGAGCATTATGATACAAATGATATGGTCCTATAGTTTCTACACCGTCTTGTGTTCGCTGCAGCTCCTGTAAGCAGGAGGAGAGCTCCTCCTTCTCTCTCAGCAGGAGGTCCCTCTCCGAGAGCAGGGCTTGCCTGTCCTGGACGGACGGGGGGGGAGAACGTGAGGAGGAGTCAGAGTAGAGCCGCAGCAGTCAGGGAAATAAGAAACCACCAGTCAGCCAAACATAATCCTGCTTCACCCCAACCGTGGAGATGGTTTACTTTAGTTAAATCCTTCCATATTTAGACGCAACGAATTCACACAGTTACTTGTTCAAGCATTAGGATACACCTTACTTCACTTTACTTACTGTCAGGGGCGTAGGAATGAGTTTAACATTGGGGGGGACACATATCGGAAACCTGACAGATCCGTTAATGGTTTGAACAGAAATATGTCATAAATTAACTACACTGAAAAAATTCACAAATATATTTTATTCTACTAAAAAGATACATTTGTAAATGTAAAGGAAAACACATTTTGAAGGGCAGTAATGAACTGATGAATATCAAATCAATTCTTTAATTGCTCAATCATCCAGTTTTTTAGAATAAGAAGCGGTGACAAGACGCTGTGTTGCGCTTTCAAAATAAAATAAAATATTTTTCTCCCCCCGGTATAATTTTTAGGTGGGACAGATGCGCCTGTCTCCAATATTGGAGGGGACACGTCCCCTCCGTCCCCCCCGGTTCCTACGCCCTTGCTTACTGTTTTAAACTACGGTTTATTGGCTTTTTTGAGCCTTAATGGAGCAGACAGTGAGGACAGAGAGGAAAGAGGAAAGAGGAGAAGAGAGGGGGAATGAAACGTAGCACCGGACCTCAGGTCGGAACCCCAACCCGGGTCACAGAAGACTTAAGGAACAGCCCGCCACCAGGGTCAACCCCCGAGACGCCCCAGAACCCCCCCCGACCCCCTGAGGCCGTACCTGGGTGAGTCTGAGCGTCTCCTGGGCCGTCCTCTCCTCGGCCCTCCTCCTCTCCTCCAGCTCCGCCTCCGGGACGGCGGGCGGGGATCGGGCCTCCTCCTCCTCCTCCCTCTGTCGCTCCAGCCTCTGGGCGGCCCGCTGCAGGACCGCCAGCCCGGCCGCGTGGGAGGCCCGCTCGCAGCGCAGGGTCTCCCTGAGAGAGGCGCTCTCTCGGGCCTGGGGCGCGCACACACACACACACACACACACACACACACACATAGATACAAGTGGCCTGGGTCACAAACACACACATAGATACAATATGCTGGGTCTCTCACACACACACACACACACACACACACACACACACACGCACACACACACACACACACACACTGATAGATACAAGGGGCCTGGGTCTCACACACACACACACACACACACACGCACACACACACACACACACACACACACACACATAGATACAAGTGGCCTGGGTCACAAACACACACATAGATACAATATGCTGGGTCACACATACACACACACACACACACACACACTGATAGATGCAAGGGGCCTGGGTCTCACACACACACATGCACACACACACACACACACACACACACACACACACACACACTGATAGATGCAAGGGGCCTGGGTCTCACACACACACATGCACACACACACACACACACACACACACACACACACACTGATAGATACAAGGGGCCTGGGTCTCACACACACACATGCACACACACACACACACACACACACACACACACACACACTGATAGATACAAGGGGCCTGGGTCTCACACACACACACACACACACACATAGATACAAGTGGCCTGGGTCACAAACACACACATAGATACAATATGCTGGGTCACACATACACACACACACACACACACACACACACTGATAGATGCAAGGGGCCTGGGTCTCTCACACACACACACGCGCACACACACACACACACACACACACACACACACACACACACACTGATAGATACAAGTGGCCTGGGTCTATGGGGTCAGAACAGTCTCATTAATAATGAATGCACAGAGAAGGATTCACAAATGCATTTTGTGATTTATATATAAATTACTCTCTTCTCACAAATACATTTCAATGCACACACACATGGATATCGGTATGTATAAATGTAAAATATATCCATAAACAAAAATAAGTTTCACAAACACATTTCTGATCCACACACAAATGTGTCTTGTTTTAAATAAATGTAATATAAATCCATAAATATATTAATAAAAAAAATATTTGCAATTTTCATCAAAATGTATTTGGATGTTGTTACATTTATATACAAACTGTTAAACTTGAATTTACAAGCCGCTTTGCATTTGTGAACTTGTCATTTGTGTGAACTGGTCTGTATTTATATGTGGATTTTTGAGACTCTCCTGTGACGTGGCTGGATTCACAAATGCATTTTTTTCAACAAGGAACTATCTGTAGCCAATCAGATGCCTCCCTCGTTTTCAGCCAATCACATGACTGCAGTGACTGGGTTTTTAGATTGTCGGTGCCGTTTACTACTTTAACGGCACCGACAATCCCAAACCCAGTCGAAACTAGATGGGAAAAGTGTGTAGTTCAAAACGTGACGCAGCTTTTACTTCTTCGCCACCTAGAGATTGTCATGTACGATCATTCAAAAAACCCGTTATTTCCCATAGGCATTTGACCGAGGGAACCGGGAGGCTCGCAGGCTGGACTTAATCTTCAGAGGTCGGGACTGCAGTCATGTGATTGGCTGAAAACGAGGGAGGCATCTGATTGGCTACAGAGAGTTCCTTGTTGAAAAAAATGCATTTCTGAATCCAGGCACGTCAGGAGAGTCTCAAAAATCCACATATAAATACAGACCAGTTCACAAATGAAAAGCGTCTTATTAATTCAAGTTTAACAGTTTGTATATAAATGTAACAACATCAAAATACATTTTTTATGAAAATTGCAAATATTTTTTTTATTAATATATTTATGGATTTATATAACATTTATTTAAAACAAGACACATTTGTGTGTGGATCAGAAATGTGTTACTTATTTTTGTTTATGGATTTAATTTACATTTATGCATACCGATATCCATTTGTGTGTGCAAAGAAATGTATTTGTGCGAACAGAGTCATTTATATATAAATCACAAAATACATTTGTGAATCCTTCTCTGTGCATTCATTATTAATGAGACTGTTATGACCCCTCCCCTCCCCCCCTCCCTCCCCCCCTCCCTCCCCCCCTCCTCTCCCTCCCCCCCCCCCCCCCCCCCCCTCCTCTCCCTCCTCCGCTCTCACCTCCTGGTCGGCTCTGAGCTGCAGCTGCATCAGCTTCACCTCCATCCCTTTGTTCAGCTGCCGTACCTTCTCCACCGACCGCGCCTCCGCCTTCAGCGCCGTCAGGCGCCGGCGGGCGGCGCGGCGCCGGGCGCAGCACTGGGTCAGCACCACGGCGCGGCGCAGGCGCTCGTACGCACGCCGCGCCAGCCAGCCGCGCACCGCCGCCTGCAGCCGCACCGCCGCGCGCTCTGCCCGCGCCTGCAGGGGTCGAGGGGTTGCACAGAGTCAGGGGTCGAGGGGTCGAAGGTCACCCGGAGCCAGGGGTCGAAGGTCAGCCGGAGTCAGGGGTCGAAGGTCAGCCGGAGCCAGGGGTCGAAGGTCACCCAGGTCAGTGAACCCAGTTATTGGTTTGGCTGGACTGGGATACAGCTGTGTACTTAGTGTGGGACCGTTGTGGAACCTATTCAGCGTTTAAGGGGGGCTCAGCCCCTTGAAAAGGTTTCCCACTTTTATTGAGTCTTCTTCTAAACTCTTAAGTTGATTACAAACTGTGCCTGGAAGCAGTTGAAGAACCAATCAACCAATAACAACATATACTCCTATATCTCATATCTAACCCATGGCTGTATAAGACCCTATCAGGTCATCATCGTCTTGGATGTTCCTTTGCAGTAAACATTCACAGCTTCTTAGTGGTCATAAGTGGAAAGAGTGTTTTGATTGTTCAAGAGGAACAAAAAGACAGCAGGGTGTAGACTTGAAAACATTTGAAGCATTTGGAATAATGAGATCCACCCCGCCACAGATGGTGCTCCATTGCTAATGTCTGCTCTGTCGATGGCGCCCGGTCCAACAGGACCCTCATACCACATAAACAGTGACACGATGCAGACGTCTCCGGAAAGGACTATAAACTACATACTGCACATTGATGCGAATGAACATTGTTGGTGCGTTCGCGAGCCGTGCACAACCCAAATCTGGAAGTGTGTGAATGAGTGAGTGAGAGAGAGAGAGAGAGAGAGAGAGAGTGTGAGGGACTGAGTGTGTGAGTGAAAGTGTGAGTGAGATAGTGTGAGTATGAGAGAGTGAGTGAGCGAGAGAGAGAGAGAGTGTAAGTGAGTGAGTGAGTGAGTGAGAGAGAGATTGTGAGTGAGAGAGTGTGAGTATGAGAGAGTGAGTGAGAGAGTGTGAATGAGTGCGTGCGTGCGCCCTGACCTCCCTGTGCCGTCGCCGTGCCAACATGCCGCGCGTGAAGGCCTGGACGGTGAGCGTGGCGCGGCCGATCATCAGGAACAGCCGTCGCACCGCCACCATGCGGTACCTCTTCTGCACCACCAGGGCGGCCCGCGTGTAGCGCAGCGTCAGGGCCAGCCTGGGGGGACGCGACCGGGGACGGGGGGCCTGGTTACCCTGGGCACGCATAGCTTCCCCTCACACCCCCACACGCACTTATTGTGTGTTGTAGTACAACACACAATAAGTGCGCACATTAAGTGTCAGGACGTAGAGCATTGTTGTATGTCCTGGCACTTAATGTACGCACTTATTGCATGTTGTACGACCTGGCACTGTAAAATAGTACTTAGCATTGTGTAGCATCTTATCATCTACATTTATCAAGCAGGCATCTGAAAAACAATGATTCTCTCTCTCCCCCACTCTCTCTCTCTCTCTCTCTCCCCCACTCTCTCCCCCACTCTCTCCCCCTCCCTCTCTCTCTCTCTCTCTCTCTCTCTCTCTCTCTCTCTCCCCCACTCTCTCTCTCTCACTCTCACTCTCACTCTCACCCTCTCCCTCTCTCTCTCTCTCTCTCTCTCTCTCTCTCTCTCTCTCTCTCTCTCTCTCTCTCTCTCTACCTCCTGCCCCGCGCCCCCCTGCAGTGTCTCTGCAGGGTGGCGGCCGCCCAGCGGACGCGGCCGTAGCGCCGGCGGGCCAGCCAGCCCCGGACCCGGCGCTGGACCTCCACCGCGGCCCCCCCGCAGACGCTCCGCCCGCAGCCGCTCCATCACGGCCACCTGCCCCGCCCGGAAGAACACCTTGGTCCGGCCGAAGCAGTACTGCCCCGGGTCGGGGATGAGCCGGGGCAGGGCGCGCCGGCACGCTGCCTGGACCGGCTCCTGGTCCCGGGGGTCGACCCCCCGCAGAAGCACGCGGTAGCGGTGGAAGAACTCCCCGTACGTCCACCTGGAGCAGTGGGGGGCCAGGCGTGAATGTGGACCGAGGGAGGCGTCCGTGAAGACGCTTCCGTGGCAAAAATGCACCGACTTTCAAAAGTCTCCCCTTGGGACCGTAGCGTCTGAGACGTGTTGTCACTCTAGAGGGCACAACACAACCTGAGCAGGTGGTTGAGTTTGAGCACAATCCCGGACTCAGACAAGGATCGGAACAAATACGCATCTAATAAGATTCCTAAAGAAATTAAATGAAAGGTTTACATTCACATTCACAGACGCTATTATCCAAAGCGACCGACAATAAGTTCATTTGTCAGAAGAAAGAGAATCAACAACATATCGCTGTGGGTACAGTAAGGATGTTCATAGAACCATAGAACAATTGTTAGGTTAACCCCTTCCCCTGTCTCCCACCCAAGGAGAGCGCTATAAAGCTCTGAGGTACAGCCCAGTGTGGGGGCCTGCCGAGACTGCCCAGGTGTGTACTACCTGGAGGGGAAACCGGCCGCGCTGATACGGACCGTCTCCAGAACCCCGCACGCTCGGAGCTGCTGCACCGTCCGCCTGGGGTCAAACCTAACGACACACACACACACACACACACACACACACACAGGCATGCACAAAGGCATGCATGCACGCATGCACACACACACAAACACACACACACACAGGCATACACACACGCACAGGCACAGGTACGCACACACACACACACACACACACACAGGCACAGGCATGCATACATACACACACACACGCACACACACACACACACACACTCACACACACACACAAACCCACACACAGACAACCCACACACACAGGCACGCACACACACACACACACACAGGTACAGGCACGCATGCAAAACACAAACACACACACACACGAACATACACATACACACACACATGCAACATTGAGCAAAGGGGGGAGGGAGATATTCTGCTCGTGGCTTATTGTTTGGATCCAATGAGCCGGGGTCTGGGGGACGTACAGGAAGGGCTCCTTCAGGTCGTTGGGCTTGATGCAGCGGACGTAGTGAGGGCTGGTGCTGTTCAGCGTGCCCATTAGCAGCTGCAGCGACTGGCGGAACTACAGGGCCCCACAACACAAAGTACACACACACACACACACACACACATAAGGGGTTAAAGGGGAGTCCAGCGGTTAGGGTGTTGGACTCCAGCCATGTGGTTCTGGGTTCGAACCCCGATGTCCGCAGTCTACCTTGAGCAAGGCCCCACCCCCCCCCTCTGCATGCTTATTGACGTAAAAAAGGATTTGCTTTAAGTTGCTTTAGAAAAGTGGTTCTCAAACTTTTGCTACTGGCGTAGTGCAAGATAGAGTAGCCCCTTCACACCACAGCTTTCACAATTGAAACTTGCTCGGGTTTATTTTAAAAAAAATATATTTTCTGTGTACCCCCCTGCAGTACTCGAAGGTACCCCTAGGGGCACGCGTACCCCCATTTGGGAACCACTGCTTTAAAAAACACAAACCCCTTGGTTGACAACGACACGGCTGAGCCGGTAACGGATGGAGGAGGGGGAAACATGTTTCACTCCGAGGCCGATGGAGATGAAGCTATCTTTACCTGAAATCCCACGGTCAGTTTGTGCTCCTTGTGGCTCCTCCTCCCTGATCGAAGGCTCCCATTGGTCGGAGAGGAGGAAGTCCCGCCTGCCACGGCCTCACAGTCCCCCGGGGCGGGTTGCTGGAAGAGCTCGGCCACCAGCTCTGACTGGCAGGAGAACAGCACAACAGAACCCCCCCCCCCCAACAGTTACCCCCCAGGGGCTGAAATAACAGCCGTTGTAGCGGCAGTGAGACCCGACACACATGAATGCAAAATGTCACGCACACACAAATACAAATACAGACCAGGGATTAGACATGAGAGAAATTACCTGGCTTGCTCTGAGGATATTGATAGGCTCCTCAAACACTGTGTCTCTGTTCTTCTCCAGGAAGCCACCGCACTCATATTGAACCTGACATTTGAATACACATAAATGTATAGAACGATAAAAACTCATCCATTTCTTACGGAAGACGATTTAGGCCACATGTGATTATTTTTGACTTTTTCTGATTTTCATCTCAGAATTTTGACTTTAAAATCAGAACTCTGAAATTAAGGTCAGAATTTTGAATTTTAAAAAAAATGCACATGTGGCCCGATTTTCATCTGTAATTTCTCCATTGGATCGAGTGCACAAAAAAAAGGGATGAAGGGATTTCATCCAACGTTGATCTCACTCTGTGGACGGGACTTACTTCATCGGCAAAGTGCAGGAGGATGAAGGCGCTGTTGGACAGCCGAGGCTTACTGAAGTGCGGGTGAGGGTTGGAGCTGTAGTGCTGGTCGTACAGCTTCATCGCCCAGTTCTCATCGGAGCCCTTTGGCATCTAGAGGGAAGACACAGGAGCATCCATGTCAACCAAAGAAGGTAGGTCTACAGCCAACCTCAAGCTTCAGGGAACCTGTGTGTGTGTGTGTGTGTGTGTGTGTGTATGTGTGTATTTGTGTGTGTATTTTGTGTGTGTGTGTGTGTGTGTGTGTGTGTGTGTGTGTGTGTGTGTGTGTGTCTGTGTGTGTGTGTGTTTGCACAGATGTGTACGTGTGTGTATGTATTATATGTTTGCATGAGTGTGTGTGTGCATGCTTTTTCGTGTGAGTGCATCCGCCCATGTGTGCGTGCATTTCTGTGAGTGCCAGCGTGTACGCATGCATCTGTGTGTTTGCGTGTGTGTGTGTGTGTGTGTGTGTGTGTGTGTCCTGATAAGAAGCGCTGACCCTGCCCTCCTCATCCAACAGGTCCAGCAGCCCCAGGTGTCCTTCGATCAGGTCGATGCAGGGCTGGTTGTCGCTGAACTCTATCCTGCTCCAGGCCAGCTCCTCCCGGACATACTCTTCCTGCTCCAGCTGGAACACGTGCTGCACGCCACACAGGGCGGGGGCACAACGGACACCCAGGACAGGACGACAGAGGCTATCAAGGCAGTGATCTGGATGGCGACCAGTTACACATCCATGCTTCCATGATGAGTCTATTTTAGATTGGAATTGAAACTTCCAAACTTCATTGCAATTGTGGTTGTATAGCCATTAATCACTATAACAGTCTCAAAGGGCTTAGCGGGCCAGATATTGATGACACCCCCCTTGGCCCAGAGGGCAAGAAAAAACTCCCTTAATCAGCAAGGGAAGAAATCCTGAGGAGGAAACCAGAGTGGGGGATCCCTCCTTCCAGGGATGATCAGGAGTGCCGTGGGTGCCATAATTGACATACATACATACATACATACATACATACATTCATACATACATACATACATACATACAGGCTCCCCTACCAATGATGGAACCCCGATGTCCCCCTCACCACACCCCGAGCGGTCCCCACTTACCCGGTTGAACTGCTGCTGCAGCTTCTCATTGGCGTAGTTTATACAGAACTGCTCAAAGCTGTTCCGGTCAAAGGTCTCAAACCTGCCAGGGGAGACGTTGTCGTCACTAAAAAAGTATGAATCAGACTGTGATCTCAGCGCCCCCCTCCACCACCATGACCCCCAGCGGTGTGAAGCCAGCCACCGGACCCCCTCGCTCACCCGTAGATGTCCAGCACACCGATGAAGGACTTGGGCTGGCCGCGGGGGGCGTGCAGGGCGGCGTTGAGCCTGTGCACCGCCCAGGTGAAGAGCTGGCCGTAGATGTGCTTGGCCAGGGCGTCCCTGGCCTCCAGGGCTCGCTGACCGGCCATGGGCTTCACCAGCATCTCCCCCCCCACGGCCAGCCGGCGGTGGCACAGCCAGTGAGCCATCTGGGGCCCGTCGACTCCCAGCAGCATGGAGAAGACGGCCAGGGATCTGTCTGCTGGCTGGGATGGGGGGGGGGGGGGGGGGGGGGGGGGGGGGCAGACACAGTGAGGGAGTGAGAGGAAGGACTGAGCTGGTGGTGGTCAGGGAGCTGTTGGCTTCGGGGAGAGCAAAGACCGGAGTCCTTACGTCGATGTAACTGCGATCGCCCCCTCTGCCGCTGGCCTGGATGTTGACGTTCCCCAAGTGCAGCACAGCTGACAGGATGGTGAAGAGCTCCATCTGCTGGTGGGGCGGCACCCCTGCAGGTTCAACACAGGGGACATTGTATTCTCATTGTCAACTCAGGTTCCGTGTTTGTTCGTGTTTTTTCTTTGCCGAATTAATATCATCAGTTAATTGCTGCAGAGTAGAACCAGCTTTTTAGTCTTTTGGGGTATTTCTGTGTGTGTGTGGTGAGGGTGAGTGAGTGAGTGACCGAGTGAGTGTGTGAGTGTGAGTGTGAGTGCGTAGGTGAGTGTGTGTGTGTGTGTGTGTGTGTGTGTGCGTGCGTGCGTGCGTGCGTGCGTGCGTGCGTGCGTGTGTGTGTGCGAGTGTGTGTGTGTGCGTGTTTGTGTGTGTTTGTGGAGTAGCACACCAAGGACGGTGAAGGCGTTGCGAGTGCGCTCCAGGTCGGCCTTGTCGTCGTTCCCCGGTATCTCCACGTCTCCTCCCTGGTTGGTGTAGCGGAACTGCTCTGGAGAGTCTGCAGAAGGTTCACAAATATGCAACACATTTACAATCAGAAATATCTTCCTGCTGTGAGAAATGACACTGAATGACGTACACTTGGAGTAAAAAGTCACTGAGACCACATTGTTGGACCAAATATCAAATTAAGAAACATCAGCTCCAAGTGACACAAATCCTTTCCGAGCAGTGTGTCGAGGCCTGGATTATGGAGTTGTTCAAGGTCAAACCGTGAGCCAAGGCTTCGAGATCAATGTGTGGCGTCAGATCTGATCCATATCTGGTATTTGGCCAGAAGACAGCGATATGAACAGCCCGGCGATGAAGATGGGATCAGGGTTAGTTAATTATTAATCATTAATTTATTTTAAATATTTATTTTTGAATGTTTTATCGTTTTTATTGAAGAGTGAGTAAGCCAGGAAGGTATGGGAGATCGTGGGGAAGACATGCAGAAAAAGACCACGGGCAGAAATCGAACCCCGATCGCTACAGTAATGACTGGGCCTTAATGGTACGTGCTCTACCCGGTGAAACCGGGTAGAGCATGTAAACCGGGGCGCCCCACGAAACCGGGGCGCCCCAAGGCCTTGGTTTTAAGAGGAACCTCACCGAGTCTAAGAGCTCTCATCTCGGGCAGCGCCCGGGAGGCACACAGCTGGTAGAAGACGTGGTAGTTCCTCTCCGACGGTGCCTGCGGAGAACAACACAGCCTGATTGGGCACTGGGGCGGCAGTAGCTCAGGAGGTAGAGCGGGTTGGCTGGTCACCACAAGGTTGCTGGTTCGATCCCCGGCTCCTCCTAGCAGAGTGTCGAGGTGTCCCTGAGCAAGACACCTCACCCTTACTGCTCCCGACGAGCTGGCTGCCGCCTTGCATGGCTGACACCGCTGTCGGTGTGTGCATGATTAAGTGAATGTTGGGCAATATTGTAAAGCGCTTTGAGTGGCCACTGGTTACAACAATATATAAATGCAGTCCATTTATTGTAGATGTGTTGTACATTGAAGAAAATGAAGGTTAAAGACATGCTGACCTCCACCTTATGGTGTCTAGTGAGCGCTGTTCTACTAACCGTTCAGCAGGACGCTCACCTGGAACACCACCCTGGACTTCTCCAACAGGTAGGTCCGCATGTTGGCTCCGAACATCTCCCCCTTCACCCCGAAGCCGATCTTGATGTACTTTCCGAATCGGCTGCTGTTGTCGTTGCGAGTGGTTTTGGCGTTTCCAATGGACTGGTGGGGGAACAAGCAGAACTTCAGTAACGCTCTGAGGATCAATGAACAACTGAACCATGACCGAATGAGCTGGACTAATCCATCTGTCCATCCGTCCATCCATTGAGGCATCAACCCACCCATTAATTGTTTATTTATTTTTTTTGGTGATTTTGCTGATGCTTTTCCAAAGCGCCTTACGACCATTCATTCACACACCGACGGCGGAGTCAACCACGCAGGGCGACAGCCAGCTCGTCGGAAGCAGTAAGGATGAGGCGTCTCGCTCAGGGACACCTCAACACTCAGCTAGGAGGAGCCGGGGATCGAACTAGCAACCTTACGGTTACCAGTCAACCCGCTCTACCTCCTGAGTTACTGCCACTACTTCTGCCCCATTCATGCATGTTTGGTTATTTTGTTTGGTCATCTGTTCATTTATGATAATAATAATTGATCCGTTATTTTATAGCGCTTTTCTAAATACTCAAAGACGCTTATCCACATCTTCATTCATCCATCCATCATTCATTCATTCATTCTGGTCCCGTCTGCCTTGGTGTAACCAGCCCACCCCCTGCCTCACCTCCATGATGGGGTTGGAGGCCAGCACCCTCTCCTCCACGCTGGTCTGCTGCCAGGCCCCTCCCACCACGGCCAGGTAGCGCATGGTGAACTTGGCTGAGACTGTTTTCCCCGACCCCGACTCCCCGCTGATGATGATCGACTGGTCCTCCTCCTCCCTGGAGGAGGCAGGAGACACACGACGGCCCAGGCTCAGAGTCGGTGGCCTGTGGCGTGTCTCTGCGTGTTACGCCTCGACACAAGATGGCGTCACGTTTGTTCGGAGTTTTAACCCATTTTCTCCCAAGCCAAGGGAAGGCAAGTTTATATATGTTTACATATAAAAACATTTAAAAGGACAATCTTTAAAGATCATGAAAAGAGGAATTGTAAAACACAATAAATATAGAAAAATATATATTTAAGATGGTAAAATAATATAATAATGCATAATAATGCAATCAGAAATGTTTAGATGCTAAGAGATTTAAAAGAACACACTTCGAGGCTGGCCTCCCAAGTCTTAAAAGTCCAAACCAAAGATTGGTTAGCAGGAGTTTGACTGGGTTGACCCTTATAGAGTGACCCCTGACCTCTGACCTGGTCATTGTGCGGTAGGCCTCCTCGGCCACGGAGAAGATGTGGGGCTCCATGTCGGTCATGTCCTGGCCGCTGTACGCGTCGATCACCTCCTTCCCGTACACGGGCAGCTGGTCGTAGGGGTTGATGGCGACCAGCACGATCCCTGAGCGGCGCCGCCATCAACGGGACAATTCAGGCAACAAAAAAGTAAATATATCCATTCCCTTATAACACATGTAGAAACGTGAACACAACAAGTGTTTTTCCTTTTCCTGAAATAATCACAAAAAAAATGTATTCTGGTTGGTGTACGTTCATATTCAAACATGCTATACATTTCTCTCAGTTGCGTGTTGTGCGGGTGACTTTACATTTACATGTACATACAGGGCATTTAGCAGACGATTTTATCCAAAGCAACTTACAATAAGTACATTTATCAGAAGAATGAGAAATAATATATCGCTTTCGGTACAGCAAGGGTGTACACGGAACCAAGTGCCAAGCACTAACAATCGCTAGGTTAACCCATTCCCCTCATACAACAAAGACAGCTAGGATAAGATATTACACAGTGCTATTTTTAAGTGCAAGGACGTACAACATACAATAAGTGCTTACATTAAGCGCCAGAATTTGAAGTTTATCACTCCATCGATCGTAGTTGATGGGTAAAGTGCCCACACAGTGTTCCCAACCCTATAAAGTCTGAAGGATGGCCGGAGGACTGTGTGTCCCGTCCTTTACGATCAGGTTATTGATGTCTCTCTTTAGTGAACCTTAAACCAAACATATACGGGACTATAAAGGTCATTAAAAGCTCATTAAAAGCAGTAGCACGCACACACACACACACACACACACACACACACACACACACACACACACACACACACACACACACACAGAGGAGCTGCCTGCTAGGATTTGCCATCAACACTTCGATTCCTCATCACAATCCAACCTTTTCTCCAGCGTATTTATTCAACTCCCTCCTCCCTCCTTATTTTCATCCATCATCATCATCATCATCATCATCATTACCCTCAGCATCATCAAAGCCTCTTCATTTAAAGTTCTTAATAACTCAGTGTGTAGACATCGTTGATTACAGTCTTGTTTTACTTCTTTGTTCCATATTTTTTTCATATTTTGCCCATATGGTGTCGCTTCATGTCTTTTAATCCCCCACCTCACCAAGTCACCTCCTTGAATGCACAGATATACTCTTCAGAATAAAAGCCCCCTGACTCGGACCCCTCACCGCAGTAGGTGTAGATGCTGTTGTAGTCCAGGAAGCGGACCCGGAGGTTGTGCAGCACGGCGGGCTCGTGGAGGAAGCTGAGGGCGGTGAGGTCGTTGCCCCCCTCCAGGATGGCGGGGTTCCCCAGGAGAGGGAGTTCACTGGGGGCCGCGGCCGGCAGGCGGGCCTCCTGGGGACAGAGGGGCTTTCTGAGGGCCACGGGGATGGAGATGTTCTGGGGGGTTTTCTCTACTTTATCCACACACTAAGTTTGGTTGAGTCGAGAGAGAGAATCTCTCAACTCTCGAAAGAGCTCCAGGAAAAAAACCAAGAAGGATGTAAGCACGGGAAAAAAAGAGAATATTAAGAACACGAAGAATATTAAAATGGACGCATCTAAGAGTGGAGGCTTAAATTTTGAAACCAGAGAACCCTTGTTGTATTGTTTGTGTGTGTCTGTCTGTCTGTCTGTCTGTCTGTCTGTCTGTCTGTCTGTCTGTCTGTCTGTCTGTGTGTGTGTGTGTGTGTGTGTGTTCGAGCGTGTGCTTGTTCGAGCATGAGCTTGTGCGTGTGTTTGAACGTGTGTGCATGTGTGTGCGTGCGTTTGAGGGTGTGTGTGTGTGTGTCTTACCCTGCCATCATTCAGCAGCAGCAGCAGGTGTTGGTCCTCAGCCCTATAGGTCTTCAGGATCTGGGCTGAGACCCAGACAGCGTCCGGGTCGGGGATCCACACCGTCGCGCCCTAGGAGCAGAACACACACACACACACACACACACACACACACACACACACACACAAACACACTCAGATACATCTAAAACCACAGTGATTTACTGAAACCAGAGCACATCAGGTTTAGCTGTAGATGGAGGAAACCATGTTCCATAACACATAACTGTTAACTTAATAACATTAATAGTTGTATCTATAACACTGTCGTTTTCTCTCAGACACTCTCTGCGTACATGTTCTAAAATACCAGCGACCTCACCAAGGCCACAATTTGTCCCTCATCAGCACATAAGGCCTTTACAGTGGGTTAAAAATTAACACCGGTCATCTGTCTGTGCTTTCGGATGTGCTTGAGTAATTATTACTTTCTTCTTTTACCCATTTCCCCATTCATTCAAATTGAAGGAATAGTATTTTTACAAAATACACATCACAATAGGCTACCCTTATTTAGCTTTTGTAGGATTTTGCCAGTATGAGTTTGAAACCATATCAAATTATACAAAATTAAAATGTATTACAAAAAGCGAAAAATCATAAAACGTTTAAAACCATAACCCTGTAGCATTGTCATTTTTCTACTAGACCATGTGGAACACTGTTCTATTTCAATAAATGATTACTTCATTGATCCATCATTAGTGCACAACGCGTCACACAGTAATTGGTTTTGACTGTGAATGCCGGCTTACCTTGGTATATAACTCGACCGTGGCCATCTCAAAGAGCTTTGTTGAGGTTCAGGAGACATGAACAGCAGCTTATCACCAATGAGGTCAACGGGATCGCAACGGTTCCTAAATGGATATTACCGCTGGTTTCCTCCCTGCTCTGGCATCTGCAGAAGAGACAGCTGATGTCTCACTGTGAGTGCCGGCGGACTTTGTCCAGGCCAGCAGAGAGCAAGCGGAGCTGAGGACTGCCAGGTTAACTGTTAACCCACGTAAGGATGCGGCACCATCATGGGGAGGGGTTAAGAAACTGCTTAGAGGAGCTGGAACTTTATGCTAGCATCAGCTGAAACAGCTTGCACTGATGAGGGAGCTCATGATATATATATATATATATATATATAGATTTCAGACCGATGAAAACATTACAAGACTACTGTTGAAAAAACAACTCATTTTAATAAGCAACACAATCAAATCCATTTCATAAATCAGATTGTTGATAATAAAAAAAAAGGGCCATTCATAATTTTTATTTGACAAATCATTCATCATAAAACTTTTTGTACCATTTGAAATGTTCAAGCTGAATATACACCAATAGTCATTTCCAAAAACAGAGGAGGGACCATTAAGTTTGCATTGTCAATTATGTTTGTAAGTTAAATACGAGACCTCCCCTGTGTGTGTGAGCCAGAAATGACCGTAAGTGGAAAGTGGCTGAAGAAACTAACTTTTAAGGGAAAAGCCATGTTCTCAACACACACACTCAAGAAGCTGCCTGATGTCAAAACAGATCAATCGAACAGCAGAACCACAAAAAGAGCTTTCAAGTCAATTCTTCGACATTCCTTCTCTCCATTGAACCGACGGTGATGACATGATACCGACGGTGATGACATGATCTTTAATGGATAAATAGCAATATAAATGACAATGGCTATAAAATAAAATATACACATTTGACCGTCCTCAAAACTACTTGGCTCCTCTTTGGTCAACACTGATAGAAGGAATACGATAAATCATAATATGTACTTGAAAAAATACAAACACACAATCTCACACACACAATCACACACTCGCGCGCGCGCACACACACACACACACACACAAACCCTAAAATATATTTCTGAAATATAACACCATTAAGTTCTGCCATTTTACAAAGTCATTTTAGGCCCAGAATCTTTTTGACGACACTTACGTTGCTTCAATTGCGGTCACTCTATACAGTTCCGCTGTAACACGATGTGCTGCACTCTTACAGGAGTGCAATGTTAAACGCAACAGAGATGTTTCAAACATTCATTTCCAATTTGCAAAAAAAAGGCATCTTGAAATTTCCAATGTGTGTTTTTGTTTTTTGAATGTACAATAACGACCGGGGCTAGACATGATTGTCGCAAAAAACATAACCCATACAATGCCTTTCGGTAAAAAATACATTATCGTCAATGAACACGGAATTTGTTGAGCTGTACACTATTCTTTTGAGATCTCGGAAAGTCAGTTGGTGAATTCATTTGCTGGAATTATCATAATTATTATTTAAAAAGGATTAAAAGTCCTCTGAACACCTCGATCCAACGTGTCATGTGTCTGGACCCGACCGGTGGAGTGGAGGGCTCTTGGCAGTGGCCCCTTCACCGGACTATTGGGGGGTGAGGCTCTGGGTGGCACCGGTGTCAATAGGGTCTGGTGAGTGGAGAGAGGGGGACAGTTCTGGGGGTGGGTTTGGTTGGGAGCCGGACCTGGGGGGGCGGGGGGGTTCTGTCACTTTGGCCGTGTGTGGGCAGGATATGGATCAACCCTGAACCAGTCTTCACAAAACCCTGCAAGAGAAGAAGAGCGAACAAGAAGAGCCAATTCAGCCTCGTTTTTATTGCACAGCTCAAATAAAAGTAGATGGGAGCGTCTTCATGCAGGCTAATGGTAATATAAATCTATGAACCATAACATTAAAGCAATGTTTTTTTTAATAAAAATGGTATAATATGTCAGGTTTTTAAACAAGTGTTTATTAAGATAGCATGTATTTCAGTCAGGGTTTGGAGGGGCCCCATGCAACACAGAGGCCCGTGGCTCCGGGGCCCTCTCCACAGCCCAGGGGCCCTCTCCACAGCCCAGGGGCCCTCTCCACAGCACAGGGGCGCTCTCCACAGCCCAGGGGCCCTCTCCACAGCACATGGGGCCCTCTCCACAGCACAGGGGCCCTCTCCACAGCACAGGGGCCCTCCAGGCCGCCTTACCTCGGCTATACGGCCTCCGTCTCCTCCCCGGCGCTGCCCTCCTCCTTGGGGGTCTCCCCGTCGCTGCCCGCCTCCTCAACGTGGGCTAGCATGTCGGCCATCAGCGCTTCCTCCAGCCGCTTCCTCACGCTGTACACCAGCTCCTCCTGTTTCCTGCACACACACAGGGACCGGGGCGCCGTTAACGGCGGACGCCCTCAACCGAGGCGGAGCACGACGAGCTCCAAAGAGCTCCAGGGCCTTTCGGGGAAAACGTTTTGTTTCGTAGTGAAATCCCATCCCATCACTGATGTATTCCACAAATAAAAAAATGCTGAACTGCATTTTATTTTCTCTTTGTGTACAAGAATCTAACCGTCGACTCCTCCCCCCCTGAACCCCTTCGACTCTCGCCCCACGTCCAGCCGGGCTGTCTGGTGGCATCACACGGCCCTGTCCAGAGCGGGCACAACGCCGTTGTTTAGGGGTTTTAACCGAGTTGCCAGGTCGCTTTGGACGCTGGGGCCAAGTCCCCCTGTTGTTACTATGTTCCACTACTCTTGTGGTTATCTGACGGCATCAGCAGTGGGTGGGCTTCACGGAGTCTGGGGGGTCCGGACCCCCAGCCTCAGTAAAAGCCCCCCCCCCCCCGGACCCACCTGATGTCTTCGTCCGTGACGATGAAGGCCTTGCAGAGGGGCTGGGAGGTGTTGAGCCACACCCCAGGGTTCTTCTCCACGGCCGCCGACAGCTGCCCCGTGATGGGTGCTGCGCTGGTGTGTAGCGCGCTGGCGATGGCCGACAGGAGGGTCTTGTCGGTGCAGCCAGGACCCACCCCTGGGGGACGGGCAGAGAGGGAGATCGTTTGGGCAAACGGGGAGAACCGACTGACACAGGGTGCCGGCGGAATAGCATTGTCATCATTCAAAGACAACCGACAACCCAAGATAATAAGGGTCAGTGAACCCTGACCCTCGACCTCTGAAAGGGCGTTTTTAGCCCGAATTCAGACGTCTTGCAGCTTCTTGTAACTTTAAGGCCTTCATAGTCACACAATCTGTGAACACCTTTAAAAGAAACCTTTTAGTTTTAAACATACCCATTTAGTTCAGCATTCTCTTAATCCATTTTATTAAATAAATGCTGATAAAAAAAGTCTGATTTGATTTGTATCCAACAGAAAATTTCCCCCTTTTAACAACTGTATACATCGGTATAAAAACAAACAATTTTTTGTGCGACGTAACGGAACGGTGTTCAACCGGGGAACATACAATGAGCCCCTGTAAACAGACCGATAAGCATGATGACGGTGGGCTACCTTGCAGGCCTTTAGGCAGCTCCATGGTCTTGACCAGTTCCTCTGCTACGTCGTACGCATTCAGCCCGCTCAGCTTCTTCTCCCAGAACAGCTGTGGGAAAAAAACACAACCAAACAGGTGTTCCCCTGTTAGCTCTGGCCTGCTCACCCTTCAGCTAGCCAACGTTTCCTTTGGCTTCAGTGGTGTGTGTGTGTGGTGCGGCAGTGTGTGCGTCCAATTAACCAATTAAGGTGGCAGGGGGTTCCCCACTGTTGGGGGGAGGGGGGGGGGAAGCTCACAGTGGCTGCTTACCTGTCTGGGCTGGTCAACAGCCTTCTGCGGGTCTGTTTTGACTTTGTTGCTAGGGTGATTGGTAACCTTGGTAACCGGCTGCTTAAAGATGGACGCCGTCTGTCGGACTGGGAGCGACGTGTTCAAGTCAGGCTTGCCCTTCAAAATAGAAAACAGACGAACAGACATAAAGTGACACGGGTTTAGGAGAGGAGAAAGGGAATACAAACACAAAAAAAGCAGCGGGTTAGGAAGTCCATTGAGAGACGTTCTGACGTGCTGGATTTTTCTTGAAAGTCTCAGCCAGAGTACATGGAGCTTCAAACCCTAAAAGGTGCTGCTTTAAGAGTGGCTGGTAACTGAATCTGGCTGTACTCAAGTTTTCCCCGAAGAAACGACACAAATCCACAAAGCTGTTCACTGTAGAATCTGTGCTCCGATTGGCCAATGAGACTTGGAACAACTGAAGTCTGAGCCAATGTCCCTGGGTTCAATGCCTTTGTACGTTCTTTGTCTCGCCATCGCCGGACACAGACATTGCTCAGAAACAATATGAGCATGTCTAGTATAAAGGCTGATTTGTGATTGACAGGGGTGCTTTGTGATTGACAGGGGGTGCTTTGGGATTGACAGGGGGCGCTTTGTGTTCAGAAGCCCCTCACCTTATTCTGGCTGTTGTTGTCATAGCGTAGTCTCTGGCGGTTCTTGTTGAGCTTGCTCATTAGCATCTTCCCTGTGCGGAAGTCAAACGAGCTGAGGTCCATCTGGTTACCAAGGTAACGGGCCAGTTGAGGTTTACTCCGGAACTTCTTCCCGGAGGGACTAGTGAGCGGGTAGAGAGGGGACAGTGACTCAATCAGTTGCATAGGCTGTTAAAATATACACAACAAACAACGCAACACAACGAACGACACAGAGAACACACACACCATATCATACAGAACACTGATCATACAATAAAGAGTTATATAGAGAGAATGATTTAACGAAGACCACGACATGCAACAAGTGAACATTCATGTCAGCAATCAATGGCATTGTAGTCACGTTGACGGGTACGTGTCAGCGGCGAAATGAACACAGTCTCAGATGGAAATCACTACATAAACCCATGATCAGTCCCACTATGTGTTTGAGCAGATTTAACATATTCACAGAAGTTATGGAAAAACAACTAACGTGCACCAGTCGTACACTAACCCATTAGTAACAGTACTTAAGAGACTTGCATGGTATTACGGATGCTCAGGGGGAACATGTTTCCGTCTGGAAACATGGTACCGCCACTCGTTTGAGGAATGATCTCTAGGATGATTACAGAGTCACAGTCACTGAGTGGATACGTGCTGGAGGTGCATGCACATGTCACTTACATCACACCACAGTGACACCAGTATGATTGTACAGTAGCCTACCACAAACTATACAACCGACCCGCCTCCCCCCTCTCTCGCCTCTGTTCATCATCTTGCTCTTCTCCTCTGCTAAATAAAAACAAATCTGCCGTTGAGCATTCACTTTAATGGTAGAGGTAATATAAGCACAGAGGACAAGGGCGTACGTTTGGGGCCGGCCGGGGCCTCGCCCGCCGAGGGCTAGGGCTAGGCTACAGGCCGGGTCGGAGGGCGGCTGGCCCGGCCACGGTGGAGCGGGTGTGCTTGGCCTAGATGCCTGCTGCAAAATAAAAACCGCCTCCAACTTCATACCGTTCACTTTACTCTCGTGTTTTTGAACTCTGCGCTCATGTATGAGTTGTGTGCACCTGTAATATATACACCACCCTAGTTAATTTTATACCTAAAATAATAGACATCGCTTTTTCCAGCTGACAAACCCGACTTTCTGGTCACTTCTTCCATTTTCCAGCCCTTGGGGAGAGCAGAGCAATCCCACCTTTTCTTCTCCATTTCCCACGCAAGTAGCCTAAAAAAATCCACTTATGTTCTAGCGGTTAAGCAACTCGTATTTTAAGAAACATGTATCTACGAAGTAATATTGCACTTCGCATGCCTTTGTCTAAACAATTACGACAGGCGCTTTCGGCAGCGGCTTCTCTACGACAATCCCGCATCTCTTTGTCGTAACGCAGATCGCTCCGCGGCGGACCTAAGCCACATCACTACCTGCCAGGCTCTCAGGGGCAACGAGCCGCCATCCGCCAGATAAAACATAGGGCTCTATTAGTGTTACATTAGACGACGCAAATTACGGTTTATTGTATATATCGCAGATCCGATGAGAAAAGGGTGCATGGTTTTAAAAAATCCCGGATAAAAATATGATATATGCATGAGCGAAACGATAATCAGTTATTGCAAAGTTTGGTGCTTGTGAAATTGGAGAAATGCTTCATCACAATGTACCCTTGTCATTCCGACTCCGAGCCGGCTTTTATGAATGAACAAAGTAGGCCTTGTCGAGAAAATACAGACGATCTCTCAATGTATGCTATATATAAACAATATGTTTTGATTGATAGCAGCTTGCACGCAATTAAAAAACGGCGTGTCGGTATTACATTTAAAACAAATGGAAGAAAACAGCCGACAAAGCATGAATAACCGACGTTTCCATTTAATCTTGTCTTTGGCGATAGCCAAATTCCATTATGCCCATATACCGTTAAATGAATATACAATATAGTTAACGATCACCGCACAGCATTGCCATTTGCAAATCCGAATGCAAGCGCCTGTGTCCAATCGATGATAAACATATTTCCAAATGCACCATTAAGACGACCGATTCCGCATCAAACGCACATCGTATCAAAACATGCACCATCATATGATATTCTCTGTTAGATCTATGTCTACTTACTCGTTTTTATCCATCTTGAAGACACTATCTCGTTTTCTCGCTTTCGCTGTGTTAAATCCCTTCTCCCCTCTCCTCTTTCAGTCCCCTCCCCCTTCGATGTGAAAAATGAAAGAAATTATACACGCCAAATTCGCAGTCTGGCAGATAATATTGGATATCTCTGCATTAACCTCGCCCCCAGTGCATTATTCCAACTTGATGACTGCTCATTCGAATATGATTATTTTCTGTATATTTTGTGCAACTTAAAGTAAGCATAAAATACAGCTGTTAAATAAAATGACACAGCAAAAATAACATTTTGGTCTATGAAAGTCTGATTTCTTGAAATAGCATACACATTTGTGGAAATTTAAGAAAGAGAGCAAGCATGTTCACACCAAGTATTTTATTGCATGAGTTATATGATGGGAAATGCATCCCAAAAGCACCACGCAGAAACAAGTTAATTTCATCTGTAGAATATTTATTCACATAAAATAACAATGGAGCCAAGTAGTCAAACAGATCACATCCTATAGTGCAAAGATCCGAAACCCAGCCGAGTGAGACAGTTCTGTTCCACAGCGGCCAGCTTTGTCCTTTCTTGGTTGAAGTCTTTATCCATAATTTGATCCCACGGGTAAAAGCCCTTTAAGCGAGACAGCACAGAGACAACCTTATTTGGAGAAATCAACACTTGTTTAAAAAAAGACATGAAATGTTGTAAAAACAATATCTTTCCACTTAAAAGTACAAGAATTTGATATAAATTATACAAAGACCTTTCTCCCCCATTCTTTTCATAGCAAAACCCAAGCAAACATTCATCACACCACCAACCTCCTACATCTGGCTCTTCAGATTAAGGTATATATATAGATGTACATTATATGTGGCACCAATATAGATGCTAGTGTGAGGTGGATTCAGATATAAAGACTTATAAAGACTGAAAGGTGCTGTAGGTAAGATTGAAGAGCCATCATTTGAGTGTTTTTAGACCGGTCCCGACTGGTTGGTTAGAGGATTGCTTGTCAATCACATCCGTGCACACATCATTGTCAACCTTATCACAGCTCCCCCACAGGGGTCTGATACAAACCATCACACTGGAGGGAAAGGTAGGGAGGCAGAAAGCACAGAGGGAGAGGCTGTTTGTTTGAATGGTTTATTTCACCCTTTTCTTAACAACCCTCAAATCTTACCTACAGCATCTCTAATGTTATATTGTCATCTTAAATGTTTTTTACGCATAATTGTATTCAGTTTGTATAAATCATAGTATTTCTGTGTTCACTTTGAGATACTCACAACGTAAATCTTGAGTTAACATCTTAATCTTTCTTGACAAACTTCCCATTGATGTAGGGGACGTAGTCGAGGATGAGCCGCCAGTCGGTGAAGTGGATCACCCCGATTCCACCGACGGTTCCCCAGCCTATCACGTTGGGTACCCTGCACGAAACGGAGAGCAGAGGTTCACGTCAGAGCCAAGGTCAACAGCGGTGGGTTCAAGAGTTGGCTAGGTGATATCTAAACTAATGTTTGAACATCTCTGAATACTAACTTGAGATGTAATACAATAACATTAATGATTATAATGATAGTTATTAGTTTCTGTTGAAAACCCTTTGACTGTTACGAATGCTAAAGTATTGGCAGTGGGAATTGGAAACTAATTAGGAGATACCGAAAGACTCCTACTCGTGGTTTGGTCTTGTTTTTTTTCTAGCCACATGGTTATGTTTTTGTCTCACTCTCTCACTCTTTAATGTTCATTCACTTTCACGTTCAGGTATTTCTTTGCCCAGTCGCAGTGAGGAAGCAATCTGTCAGTGTAAACAACCAAGGTGATCTATCCCCTGTCAGAAGGTGTCTAACGCTAATGTTCTCAAATAATTGATTGCATGGTTGAGGTAAACGAAAAAAACATTCTTACGATATATAGTTCTCAATTAATTCAAAGTATGGTTTCAGAAAAGGCATTTATAAATAAGACGAACACAACTGCGAGACACATTGATATGCTTATACTGTCCGAATAGTCAAACCGTGATTTATGTGCAGATAATTGAAGAAATAAAATAAACCTAAACTTAGAATGACAGTCAGCGCTTAATTAAAATAAACTAAAATCTGAGCTTAGTAAGACTAATCAGCCAGGAAGCTAACGTTAGCTCCACTAGCCTGAGTTGGGTCATGGAAGGACATACACAACTTGACAGCTCTGTATTAAGCCTCTCAAGAGCTAAAAACACAAGCCTTAATCATAGTTCAAAACACACCCTATAATATAACTTACCACGTCCGCAGAATGGAGATATATTTGGCCCCAACGATGGCATTTAGTATTTTCTGCACCATTCTGACCTTCTTCAGTCGCTTTTCTCGTTGCTGCTACTACTGATGACTCGGTAGGACCCTGGCGAGGTTTCCGTTCATGTGCCTGACGGAAATAACTCGGAAATAACAAATGTATATATCCCGGAATGCCTTTGATTCATATTAGCTACATAATTTTAATATTTGTACGTATCAAGACCCTGGGTAAAATAAAAGGCTGAAAGTTCTTCACATTAAAGCTGGTGGTCATGATCCTAGTGTGCTTTTGTGTAATAGTGTGCATTTTTAAACAGAAAGAACTAAATACAATCTCACACACACACACACACACACACACGAGGGAGGAGAGTGGGGTGTGGAAGACAAATTCATTTTTGAACTACAATAAACCCTTTATTACAATGTTTTCCTTTATTTTCTTTTTATGTATACAAGATTCAAAAGCCAGACATTGGAAAATGTATAGTTCTGTTATTAAAAATGGCACATTTATTGCTACATTACTGTTATATACAGGACAGTTCAACTACTTTATATATAATATATAAACAAAATAAGAAAAGGAGACTGGGATTGGAGGCACTCTGAGGACACTGCAGCAGTCATGAAGTCGTCCTCACTCCGTTTAAGTAAGATGTCTGTTCCGTAGCTATGGATCTACTTTTTCTCAACACTTATAAATCAATCAATCAATCTCCCTCTCCCTTTTTAGTTCAACAAATACATGACAAAATAATAATGGGGAGGGCGGGGGTTGAAATAAATTCATATTAACACCTTATTGTAGCAAAGTAAGGGCCTGTCAACAAAGCATTTTTCATCAGCACATGTCAAGACTTGGTATAAAACGGTAATACAACCCCTTGTATTTGGCCCCATCCGATGAGTGAGAATACAGCCCGAATGCTGAATGTCGTGGCCCTAGGGATGTTCACAGAATACTAAATGGCATGAGATCTTTTCCTCAGGAACAGAAATATAGTCATGTCTAAAACGCCTATAATTTTGTGAAATAACATCACCTCAAAAACAACCTTTTGAAAGTCTCTTGCAAAAAGTCCTAAAAGAGTGGCGTCAGATTAAAGGTAAGGGTCAGTCAATATAATAATGCACATTACTGTGGTTTACTTGCACCGTGATATTCAGGGGAAAATTGGTGATAGTTACTAAAAAACAAAAAGTCTGCAATCCAGTTGGCCATGGCTCGACACAGAAGCCGCGCACAGACCGACACGCCATTGTGCATGAAACAGAAGGAGTGCTTGACACCAGAGTCTCTGGAAACCAGTAGTGCTGAGTGGTTTGGCAATATGGTGCAGTCAGGGGGAAGAAAATATAAAATTAAAGTATAACCTGCATCCACAAACTTAACTCAAACAGCAGTTTGGACAATATGGTCGTAATCCAGTTGAATAATTAAGAGAGGAATAAAAACTAAACAAGCACTACACTTCATTTATTTGTTTAACTAGATACATTGAAGGAAATGGTCTGTATATAACATGTAGACTTCTTCCTGAAAGAAAATAAAGGGGTGGGGGGGAATGGGGGGGTGGACGGACAGGTACCTCTCAGATCTCCCATGATTAATGAAATGATATGGTTTACAAAAGAAAACGGTTTTAAATGAAAATACAAGTTCAGGCACTGATAAGGTATCACTCTCCCATCATGACATCTTAAGTCTCGAGAATGAAAAAGGCCACACTATTGATTTGTATAAGTCTTTTTTTTTTTCATCGTCTCCTTTTCTACAATTTTCAACTTAGTTCTTTCAACAATACTATGATAACTGGACACACAAGAAGGCTACTCCGCCTTCAGTCGGTATAAACATTTCGTCGAGATCATTCACCACGTGAAATGGGGAAGGTATCACAATCAATAACACTGTTTTTGATCTCCATATCATCTTCTATCTTACACTCTCACACCGATGACGGCCTCCAAAAGAAACACACAGAATGCTGAAGCAAGCTGCACCACGGCGGCAACCCGAGTGTGGACACAAGAAAACTATTTAAATGATATGAAAATGATACTGGACTCACAAACCCCAAGGAATATGATGTGAAAATGGAGGAGACCCACATTTGAATGGCAGCTACATTCACAAACCAGTTGCATATTTACTGTAAGGGAGTGGGGGGATGAAATAAAATAAAAATCCCTTCGCGCAAAAAGCCTCACGGTGCCTCACTCCGAGGGAGCGAGATCACTGTGAGGACGGCGGCACGTACTCCATCCACACACTCCCAAAAAGGACAAGAAAGAAAATCATCTGAGTAACTTCAAATACATCTTATAAATTCCCTTAACTCAAACCATGGAAAATATTTTTTTTCCGGACCATTTCATCACTTTTAGAGGATCAATTCATGGAGGGAAAACGTTTATAAATGGATTATAGCGCTATATCTGACTTCCTTCCCAACGTGATCTGGGGGTCTCTGTCGTCTAGGCTGAGCTGAGAAAGACAGCTGAATTCACTTTCAAATTCAACTAAATCTCAAATATCCCCTCACCACTCAACTCTCCTACAGTACACTCTAAACCTCTGACTAATATTGCCATTTGATATTTAGAAATCTAAAGTGTATAGACTAACAAAAAAATATATATTCTTATATATATATATTTAATTTTGCCCGACGTGTAAGTGAAATATCCGATTCATGTATAGAGGAGGTGAATGAACACACCGATCTCGTCTCAGTCCGACGACGGAGCAACGTACTTAGGTCCAAGGGGGAGGGGCCAACTGGGAATGCTCTTTTTTTTATTCTTTTTTTAGAAAATAAAGTATCTAGTGTTATCTGCTACTACAACTGTAGGGCCGATTACATTTCTTAATCAAAGCAACCTAGATCGCTCTCAGGTTATTTAGAATGTCAATCAAGAGACACAAATTGTCTGCTGGCATCTTCTGGAAAACCACGTCACGTTTAAGTAACAGCGACTGTGACTGATCACTTGGTGTGGCACGCGTCTCTCGCTTATGGTTTACACCAGCATCGCAGGAACGGAAATGCACTGCACGCGTACACCCATAATCTTAAGTCTAATATTTACAACTGTGCTTCGTCTTTGTCCACCGATGCTTTAATAAATAAAGCAGCATTTCCTCCTGCGCCGACGAGGGAGAACTGAAGTCACAATAGAGTTGATGTTCAATCGATGAGAACGGGCTTGGTAGGCAACTGATTCGACCCACTATGGATGAGCTTGGAGAGTGATGCCCTCTCTTTCCAAAGGTTTCACGGGACAGGTCAGGGTCTCGGGGCACACACGCACACACACACACACACACTAATTGTATGGGTCAGTGGGTTCTCGCCGTCCACAAGAGTTTGTCTTTTTCTTTTGAATTGTCAAATCATTTGATCTTTCCCTTGCAACATTGGTGCACTGCTCCAAAACTCTTACAAGCAAGGAAATAGGGAAAAAAAAATATATATATGAACAGAATGTATGACAATTCGACATCAGCCCTGGGCTTGGTTACATAACATATGTAAGACTGTACCATCACGCTGGGAAGGACATACCACATTAAAAATAATTGCTCATACACACAAGCAATCCCTTACAACAAAGTTTCTCCACACGTAAAGCAATTTGCTTAAATGTCTTATAGAAAACATGTAACAATTAGGCACAAATCCATCATCAAATTTGTCTTTTGTCAGTTCTCTTTTTCCTTTACCAGAATACCTCTCGGCAGTGTATGAAGTCCCAGGTTTGTGGCAGGACGTTAAGTACTCTGACACTCCATCAGGTTGTGGAAGAAAATCAAACAAAAGTCAAAACGAAAAGAAACAAAAACATATTCTTAACATGTATAAAAAAACAAATAAAAGGCTGAAAGTTCTTCACATTTAAGCTGGTGGTCATGATCGAGAGTGTGGCGACGAAATAGGCTGTCAGTTTTGGCAGTGTGCGTGTGTGTACTAGTGTGTGTGTGTGTGCATTTTGAAACCGAAAAAGAACAAAACACAATCACATCCATATCTACACACACTTGAGGAGGAGAAGAGTGGGGTGGAAGAATCAGTTAAGGCCACATCCTCTGAGAGCCAGGTGAATCCCACCAGATCTGTGGAAACAAGAACAAAACATACTTAAACCTAAAAGCCGACCACAATGGAGGAAATAGAAAAAAAGGGTTGTAGAGGCGGGGCATGATTCCATCTGATCCTTTTTAATGGTCTGGTACATCACTAAACTTAGATAGCTTCATGTAAAACCAAGTTTTATGTAGTAAATTAATGAATGAAGATTCGCCTGTACTATTATGTAAAATTGAAGTTTCGAACGTTAGAGGGAAAGGAACTAGTTTTAGCCTGATATAATACTTTAAATGTCCAATTAGCCCCTCAGCAATGTGACCCTCCAGTGACCCTCCAATCCAGAGTAATATGGTGATATTAACTGATGTCGGGTAATATCCCGATGATCAAGGTGATAAGTGTGTTCCGTAACCTGTGGGTCGTCCACGGAGAACGGGTCCAGGTCTTAAGGACTCACTTCAAAGTTCACCTAGACTCTAAATAGGAGGGATAGCCACCCTCCCATCCCCCTCATTGTATGTTGTGCGTCCTGGCACTTAGAAAAAGACTCAGTATTGTGTAGTATTTGTCTTATCCTATCCTTTGTTGTGTACGGGGAATGGGTTAGCCTAGCGATTGTTAGTGCTTGGCACTTGGTTCTGTCAACATCCTAACTGTACCGACAGCGATATATTGTTTCTCCTTCTTCTGAAGAATGTACTTAATGTAAGTGTCTTTGGATAAAACGTCTGCTAAACGCCCTGAATGTAAGGAGCTAGGGCTGGGCGATTAATCAAATTTAGATTTTAGCGTCAAACGATCACACAATTAACAATCGTTTTTTTTTATTTTATAGAAAGTGCAGAACAGTTGGATACGTATCTGTACATTATTTTAGATTTAAACATTTACCACTTTGTGTATTTTTTTAAGGGGAAAATTCAAAATTCTCAATTACAAAGTGTTTTTGATAGAGACATGCTGAATGAATACATCATGTTTTCAAACCAAAAAAAGAATCGTTTGAATAATCGGGATTTCAATATTGACCAAAACAATCGTGATTAGGATTTTTTCCATAATCGAGCAGCCCTATAAGGAGCCCCAGCCCTGCTGGCTGGCCCTGCACCCACCTGGTGTTACATGTGGCTGACGGGGTTGTGGCCATCCCCCCCCAGGCCGGGGTGGCCCGAGAGCTGCATGCCCCCCTCCCCGACCACGCCGGAGACCTTCTCCTCCTCGCGCCGCTTCAGACAAGCCGCCTTCGGGTTGAGGTTGCGTTCTGGAGAACAACGAGTCCGATTAGTACGAGGAACGACAGTAACACCTCCTGCACTTGTATGAACGACTCATGTTTCAGGTGTAGGATATGTCGGGGAAAAAAGGTTACTTGGACTTTTCGTATTTAATTACGTCGTTTACGAATGTGTGCATATGAATATGTGCATGCTTCCTTTTGTTAATCACACACACTTTTTACTGAATGCATTTCCTTTATCGTTCTTATCCTCTAGACAAACACCTCGATTGGTCGCCCCCCCTCCCCCACTGACCTCGGACCTGCTGCTCCAGGTTGAGTATCACGTTGACCGCCTGGTGTAGTATCAGCAGCTTAGTCTGAGGTTTGTCGTTGCTGAGGTGCAGCTGGCACATGCGGCCCAGCTCCTTGAACGCCTCGTTGATGTCCCGGACCCGCAAGCGCTCGCGGGCGTTGTTGGCAACCCGTCGCTCCTTCTCCCGCTCCATCTTCACCTCGGGGGGGAGGTCTTCGTCGTCCTCGTCCTCGAGACTGTTTTGGGGGAGGGGGGAGGGGAGGGAGGAAGAGACAGGAACGGATTAGGCAAACCTTTTCAAAAAGCCGTCTTGTATTTTTTTGGGTGTTGTTGCGGTTTGCTCGTGACCGGACGATACGAATGTACCATCCCCCTGCCAGGTCAGAGTTAGTCTGACGCTCTGTCCATCGCAGGAGATTGATAACCAACAGGTGAACTCGGTGCTGGATGATCTAGGGTTTCCTCACCATAGGCAGCGAGAGCATGTTCCACCCAACATGAAAAATGAAAGACATCCGAGGGCCCTAGGCACTACTGTGTTGCCAAATGGCCTAACAGCAGCAGTTGACTAGATTATTTTTCTTTTACTTCTGTATCCCCCATTAGAAAGGGGGACATTAGTTCCTCAAGGTAAACCACACAATCTAGGAAGCGTTTTTGAACACAGCAAGTCTAAGATTTGGCAGCGTCGATTTCTAAATCGTCCCGTTTTTTTTTCCCTTAGAGACTCTGCAGTGCAATGCTGTCCCCTGGCACCTGCACCTTTTAAACATGTGCTCTTGTCATTTACAGTCTGAAACACATGAAGCACATGAACTGGATGGTCTCCTAGAGCGACTTACTCATCATCATGATCATTCTGGTCTGAAAGGCCAGAGAGGATCTGGAGGGCCAACACCTCCTTTCTGAAAACGGGACAAGGGGAAGGGGGTGTTGACAGGGTTAAAATACCTAGCATAGCCTGAGCTACCGCCGGGAAATGAGAGAGGAGAACACAGATGCACACATAGACCACAGATCTGAATCCTGTCCCATAGCCGACGGCATCTTCCTTCCTCCATCCCCTCATGCAGGGAAGACTTCTTTTGAGAGACACTTACAGAATAATACAGGTAATAAAACGTTTACTTGGTTAAATACCGTCTAACATCGATTCACAGGTAATACCAGTGCTCCCGCATGCGTCTGATATTGTACTGTATACACGCGTGGTTTGCGATGCTCTTCATGATCGGCTCCATTGTGTTATTCTTTCCCGACGTTACCCAGAATTGCTTTCCCTCCCGACTCTTTCTTGAACTGCAAAGTCTAGGTGAGGCGTTCTGAATGCAAAGGGCAGATAGAAGGGCTATAATTGTGTGTCCTCTCGCTAAATTATTGATTCATCCCTCCAGGAATATTGCGAAAAGTCGTTTAGCAGTGATTCTATAACAGAACCCCTGAATAGCTACTCCCGGGGGGGGGGGGGAACTAATATGCAATACTTATGGTTGATCTTACAGCAACTTGAAGACGAATACTCATTTTAAAAACTATACGGTGCCTGCGGTGGCGGTGTCACTTCAGAAAGGTCACAGCGAGTAAATAAATTGAGTTTAGCCTCTGCAAAGCGAGGGACTGAACAGAACAATGAATGAAGACCGCATCCCAGGTCCTTATATTGTACATCACCGACAGGCCCCTCTAACAACGTCAGAAGCCTCGGGGCCCGTATTTCCTTTTCAAAGTCCCGCCGCCTGCGTGCGGTTCGGAAGGCGGCCTCCTACCTTCTGGTGTGAGCCAACTTCTGGGCCTCCTTCTTTTCCTCCTCGGACTTGTCCGCGTTGGACGAGTTGTCGTCGTCCTCCTTGTCCTCGCGTTTGATGTCGCCGCTGCTGGAGGAGTGTGTGGAGCGCGCCACCGAGCCAGGGAGAGCTGAGCGGGCGGGGGGGGGGGGGGGGGAGAGAACAGGCAGGGGTCAGGGGTCACGACACAGAGGGGTCAGGCTTCCAGGGGAGGGACGACACTGCTCCCGGGCGTCTCTCTACACACGACCCCAGCTTGGTCACCATTGTTGTTCTTGAGAAGTTGGCATACGAATAACATAATGCAAATGTCGTTGTAATTATTATTACTGAAGACCATACAACAGAACGCAATATTACATATTGAGGCTCTAGCGTGTCTCCTAACGCCGGCAGAAATCCGTCATTCACCCCCGAGGATCAGCCGTTGAGCCTCCGACAGAGCGGTGTAAAGGCTCCGTCATGGCTCCACGTCGCCGCCACGCAGACGGGAACCCGTTTTGGTTCTGCGTCGGGCTTTAGGGGGTAGCCAATCCCAGCCCTTGCTGCTGCGGCGCCTCGAAGCAGGGCTACAATTTTTGTGAACCGCACGTCGCGCCCTTGCGGCGGACGCTAGGACGGTGCGCAAGGACGCAATGGGTCCGTAACCCCCTTCGCGCTGCGCCGACATGAAACCATGACTGAGCCTTAACCGCAGTACGACGGGACGCGAGGCATCACGAGCCACACCGGCGATCGCTAGTCGACCGTCTGGAACGACCAGAGCAGCAACCAGCTTGAATGGGGGGGTGGGTGGGACTCACAGGAGAAGGCCTCTGGGGGCCCGGCTGTCTGTGGGGCTCCGGCGGCGTGGTGGCTGTGCAGCAGTGCGCTGCTGGGGGGCAGGCCGCTGGGCTCCTCGTGGTGATTGGCCCCCTGGGGAGGAGGGGAGAGAGATAGAGAGGCGGGCGAGGGGTCATTCCCACGATGCTTCACACGTCGTCGTCTCCATCAGTGGATCTACCTGCTCAGCCTCAGGACCAACATGTGCTATTACTATTTATTACAGTTATAACTATAGTTATTACTATGAATGCCCTGAATGTACTTAGTCATTACGCCACAGGCAACCAAATAAACTATAACATTAATAAACGTTGACCAATATTGCAGTAATGAACAATGCCTGTAAGATGTGCCGGCAAAAACATGAAGCAAACGTGAAGCTGCACAGTTGGGGCTCCACTCAATCCAACAGAAAGCCATTGAAACACGGACCCAGACGGAAACAAATCAATTCAAGGGGTTCAGCCTCTTGCTCAAGATTGGGGACATTGTGGATTGAACCCAGAACCGTGAGCCTGGCCCTCGGTGTTAGGGGGTCGGGAAGGGGGGGGGGGGGGGAACTGACCATGGCGGGATGTCTGCTGCTGAGGGGCAGGCCAGCGTTGGAGAAGGCCGGAGACAGGCCCCCCAGGCCGTTGTGTACGGAAGACACGACGTTCAAAAGGTTGTGCATGTCGGACTGCCCCACCGCGTGGCTGCGCAGGACGTGGATAGCCTCCTCCAAGCGGTCTTCGATTTTGTTTTGCTTCAGTGGCGGGAAATGCAAAAATCAGATACAAGCAAAATGTATATCCAGGTTTTTTTTTAACCATCGTGCCAAACGGGGAATGGATGAGGAGCGTGTGAGCATACCATTGAATGTGGCTGCCCCTCGTAATTGGGTGTGGTGGGTCTCTGCCATTGGGACTGAGCTCCTGAAACGACAGCAGAAGAAGAGGTGAATTCACAACCGCCGTGCTAAAGTCCAACAGCAGGTGGCGCTAGTGAACTTCCTGAGAAAGTGCCATTGCTCCTTTGTCAAGGATGTATACTAAATCACCTTAAACAAAGGGACCAAAACATAAAGAGGACATTTGTAGACGTATTGATTCATCAAACAAAGCTTTAAATGATCAGCTAATTTACAAGATTTTATCCCTTGGCCAAATTGTCTGATAAATGATAATCCATCCGTTGGTTGTTACAGTCCAAATGTTTAAAGAACAATGTACGGGGCGCATGCTTATTCAACGTGACTGTACCTGTGATGCCCTGAGGGGAACCAGGAGTGGAAGGAGCAGAGGAGAAGTTGTTACTGTGTTGGTCCGAAGGGTAGATCTGAACATTGAAGGAATCCAATAAAACACAATGAAAAATAAATCGGGTTTCACAAAACCAATTGGATAGGAGGAGACGCAGGGAGAGGGGGGGGGGGTATTTCGAGGCTGCTTAAACGTACAGAGGCAAGAGCCTTCCCGATCTCATCGCCCGAACTGTTGACCGGTTGTCTGGGTGCTACGGGGAAAAACAAAAGATCACACGTGTTAACGCTCAATACAAAGACATAACCTCACAACGCAACAATAACGCAGACCAGACAAATGATACAAATATCTAAAATCACACTTTTTTTTTTTTTTTTAAATCGAGAAGTGTTCTGAGGCCGTTTCGATGGCGGGACTGCACTTTAAAATAATAATTAGATTGATTGAAAGTTGACAAAGATTGACAATCCAAATAACGAATCATCATCAGGAATCATTGCCGGGTCGCTCATGCTCCGAGTGAAGGAACCACGGTGGCGGCCTCACCCATGATACCGTCCCCGTTGAGGATGGCGGTGTGGCTGTAGGTGGTGGGGACTGAATTGAAGCCGTTGACCTCGCTGCCATGCAGGGGATAGTTCTGTGGGGACAGAGGCAGGGGGTGACGCTTCTGGAGAAGGATACAAGCAGCTGCGTTAGGCAAAAGCGCTCACAGAAGATTAAACATTGTGACCTACATCCATCTCGATGAGGGATGGCCCTGATGCTAACAGACCAATGCTAAACTTGATTTACCGAGCGTTTTCGGGAAAAGAGCTTGCAGAGGAGGTACATGAGAAAACAAACCGCTTAAGTAGCACAATTCCTAGAAAGAAACGCTGATAAAAGTACAATTAAAAATAAAACTAAATAAAAAAACAGCATCAAACGTATAACCCAAAAATGTCAAAATTAAAAGGGTAAAATGTCTCGCAAAAACACGGCTACCATTACTTAACCAAAAAACAGCAGATACCGTTACCGGGCAGATTTCATTAGTTTCTGCTGTACAGCAGAACCCTTGGGGTGTATTGACCTGACGCCTGGCAGGACATAGAAAGACACTGGGGTCAGACCGGGACTGAGATCCAGGTGTGCCACTCACCATCCTGTCCTGGGGATTGATGGACGAGAAGGAGCCCGGCTGTCCGATGTGAGGAGAGTTCCCCAGCATCGCTGAGTAGCCGGAAGATGACCAGTCTTCTGGAGGAGGAACAATAGCCGAGATTAAAAAAGACAGAAAGAACCACGTCTGCACCCAAACGTCACAGAGGACCTCCGGCGTTCCTGTACATTATCCGGGCTACGTTACCTTGCATGTAAAAGGATCCAGGGTAGACGGATCCAGGCTTCGCTCCGTGGTATTCATTGTCCCTGGAATACTCCTCGCCAGATGTGGAAGCGTATACCTGCGCATCAAACAGTCGTTCAATTTTCCATCCCCGACACATTGCATGACTCCAAACCCAACTTGAAACATGTCTCCCGCAGAATCCGAGAGCTTTGACGAAGGGGGAAACACAAAAGTAGTGAAACGGTTTGTCTACAACACTGAAAAGCAATCCGTTTGCAGTGGCTCAGAGTGGCCACTAGGTGGCGAGGGGGAGTCTGCCAGCGCGGCAGGCAGGTCGGCTGCTTGCCTGTGAAGGGGAGCACCGTGGCCATGGCATGCTGGGCACAGCCACGGCTCAAATCCCAAAACACAGTGAGAGCTTCCTCCTGCTCCCAGGGGCCCAGTGGCATCGCACTCGCACTGCCCGCTACACACCTCCTCCCTATAGACACCCTGCTAGAGCGACACACACACACACACACACACACACACACACACACCTCCAGGCTCGCTGTTCATACGGCATCAACCGCACCTTTGCAGGGTTCCTTTGTTTTTAATGTGCGCGCACAGTGTGGATGCACAATCTGCTTTTAATGAAATGGAGCATTTTATATTTGCCTCTCATGGCGTCCATTAAGCCGCCCGTATGCAATTCTATAGAGAGAGGGCTGATGCTGTGCTTGAAGTGACAATACACTTGATGTGCTCCCTCCATCCATACAGGCAGACGCACCAAAGCCTGCGCCATCACTTCCTCTCCCAAGTACCAGAAAAGGGAGAGAAGGAGCGGAAGAGAGCGACAGAGAGGAAGACGAGAGAACGAAGGCTATGCTGCAAAGAATGCTAATCCAGAAAAGGGATTTTTTTCTGTAATTTGATTTAACAGGGAGAAGTGGAAAGGGAATGGAGAGATGCACTTCTAATTACAGAGCCATCTGCCTGTTCCTGGACCACGTCCAACTCCACAGGCAGCTGGGCTAAGGAAGGGAGAGGAGAGAGGGAGGGAGAGCGATAGAGAGGGAGAGAGAGACAGAGAGAGAGAGAGATGGGGGCTGGGATCCAGTCACAGAGAGATAGGGGGAGAGAGAGAAAGAGAAATGAAAGAGGCAAAGAGAGAGAGAGAGGGGGAGAGGGAGAGAGAAACGAGCTTGCAGTGGTTTGGGGATGGCACGAAAGCCGTGCGTGTTCGAGTGTGTGTGCGTGTGCATGTGTGCGTGTAAGCCCTGATGATTTATGAAATGCTCGGTGAGATACAGGGTGGTGTTGTGGGGGACAGATGAAGGTATTCCAAAATGTCTTAAACAAAGCTTGATACGGCCAGGGGAGTGTGAAGGAAACGGGGGATTTAAGAAAATAATGGTGGTTAATTCAGGACAAAACATGATGGAGACGGCTTCATTCAACAAAAGGCTTTGCGTTGCTCCGCTCGTAGAGAACAATACAGCCGGCTCCTATACCGCCGCAGACCAGAGCGTAGGACCTGGCAGTCACTGCTGCTGCCGGATAATTGTATTCGCAGGAAGAGAGGGGATTTCTAGGGTAAAATCCTCTGCTAATAGGGGGTTAATGCAATTCGGGTTATGACCGCGCAAAGATCCCAACAGTTGGCAATAAACATGGGTTATGAAGACAGGGACGGAGACTCAGAGGGGACTAGCGTCGGAGGGAAGGGAAGATTTGAAAATGGGTTTTTGTACACAATAGGCAACAAGTGGTCAGGAGATTAGTTTCTTTAGCTGTTTGTTTGTGGCTTTGGGAGTTGAGAGAGGGGTGATCTGGTGGACAGGTATTAGTGGATTAGAGAGGTCAGGCAGTTTCTGAGAGGATAGGAAAGGAGCTTTAACATGGAGGGACAAACAGTTCATTACCATGGCGGAAGCCATGTTTATACCGGACCAGAGCGGGGAAACTGTGCGTTTGTTTAAGCAAGACATCTCGCCACTTAATTAATACGGGTATTTCCCAAGTCTTTTGGCAAGCATGTCGGCTATAGTTCTCAATTCAATGGTTTCAGACTAGTAAACAGGAAACATAAAACAGTAACACACACACACACACACCCACACCCACGCACACACACACGCACAAGCCCACACACACGCACACACACAAAGTCTGAGTGTATGCGTGTGTGTGTGTGTGTGTATATATGAGGCTTGGGGGTGGAGAGGACAGGGAGGATATAGTGAGGCAGCAGAGGGGGGAGGGGAGACCACACGATCATCATCATCAGCAGTCATTAATCTGAGCTCAGACGCTGCCTTCACAGGCCTCATGAGCCTGCGCCCCACAACTGGGTCAGTCCCAGGGGGAGGCCCACCCGGACTATCATGTGGTGAGACGTGGGTTGAAAGGGAAGGGGGATGGCAATGTGCTTCAGTGTACGAGAAGGAGGGGAGGGGGGTATGAAGGGTAGTGGTAAGGGTTCATGCACAATCATTCACACTGCTGGGAAATGTTGCACAGTGTGGGTGTCCATGTTAAAAAAAATATATATTCAAGAGAAAGGAGCGTCACCTTGTACCACATCACAAGCGCCACAGAGACACACACAAAGACCCAACAGGTGACAGACTGTTAGTTTAACACAAGAGATACACCGCGTCAACCTCTCGTCCCAGACTCTTCTCAGCAGGAGCATGGCTGTGTTTGGACAGGGTGCTGGGTTTGTGGGGGACTTGAAACCCGAGCGCCAGTGACTCGGCCTAAAACTTGGTCTGGGTGACAGAAGATGCACGCGTGATGCCTGTATTTGTTATTGACGGTTCCGTGGCAGCTAAGGCAGCGGTTGTGGCGTACCGCAGCCATCCATAGCCATGTTGCTTTTGCACAGGCACCTGACACTCTGGAGATAAATAAGGTCTTGTGAGAAGAACGTGTACATGTAAGCTGCTCAAGGGACTTCAAACATATTTCTTAACGAATCAACATTATCACACATTTCTGCTGTGCTTATTATCCGTTTTCTATGGCAATCGAGAGAAGATTGACTGAAAATGACACGCAATTGCATAATATTAGATTGCATGCCTTGCATTCCCTCGGCTGTATTTCAATACAGCAAATAAAGAGAAACAATTCAGGAAAGGGTTATTATAATAATTAATAATAATAGCTCGATAATAATAACAAATGAACCATTATTGTTATCTAAATAGCCTTGGAAAATCGAATAAAAATCAATCACATGGGCTATTAATCTGGAAGCGCTTCCTCCAGTTGCTGCTCGTATTCCATCATAATCTCCAGTGAGCTGGTAGGAATTCTGCCGTCCCCGAGAGAGAGACGGCACGTTGAGCAATGCTAAACCACAGATTACAAGATCCCCCGTTACTCCCCCCTGTGGTCTGAACCCCCCCCCCCCCCCTCCCAACCGCAGCTCCTCCTCCTCCTTCGTACGCTAACAGGCGAGGAGATAACTTCTTCTCTTCTCCACACCTGACTCGAGTCCTTCACGGGCTCCCTCCCCCCCCCCCCTGTCAACCAGAGACCCCGCGTACGTCACCCCAGTGCCACTTCACACGGAGCGCCGACGTGCAAACGGGCGGGCATGGTTCGGCTCGCGGAGTCGACCCGGGCGCTGACAGCCAGCCGGGTTCGTCTGACTGAGTCTGATGATGGCAGACGGGCCCTCAAACCCGAACTGCCGTGCAACACGCTCAGGCAGACGGCGCCGGAGCACCGCCGTGTGCGGCACCTCGCGGCGAGAGGACACAGACAAGAGAAATAGAAAATGGAGAAACGGCGGAGAGCAAACAGGTTCTTACCGAGGACGGCAGGCCAGGGGGTTTCCGAATCTTCTTCGGCTGGGTGTCTGCGTGCGAAACAGAGGCACAGAGGCAAGGGTTCAGACCGCAGTCATTAGCTTCAGACCGCGTCTTGTAAAGTCACCACAGTGACATCACAAAGCGCCCGCTTTTAAATGTGACACCTGGGTTCCTTGGTGGGCTGCAGTGCCTCTCAATACTAGCTGGTGAATCTACATTTCAGCTTGGTTTTTTCAGCTCTCTATGCAAGGCCGTGTGCGTTGTACTGGGAAAGGAGTGGGAAGCTGCTCCTCACCTATGCTGCCATCTGGGGGTCTTCGTCTGGGGTTGGTGGGGTACGAGGGGTAGAACTTGAGGCCAGAGGGGGACATGGCCTCTGGGTTGGGCATGGCGATGTCACTGGGGAGGAAGCCAGGCTGGAAGGGAACAGGGGGGCGGGGGGGTTGATGAGAATACGGTCATGGGTATGGGAAGCAACACTCAAAACAAAAAGAAAAGAGAAAAAAAAACGACCACGCATTCAAATTGTTTCACGTGAAAAGAGAAGTGAGAAACCACTTTTTCTTTTTTACTCCTAACGAATGTTCAGAATGAGCAGCAGGGAGGACGGGGACTCACCGGGCCGCCGTAGGTGCCGAATTGAGGCCTCTCGTTTTTACCTGCGAGAGGGAGGAGCACAATAGTCTGAACGAATACCCCACTAAGACACTGGGCCGTGCAGACACGCCGGATGCAATGGTGTGTGACGGAACAAATTAAAAGTAGGTTTTCGAAAGTACAAAAAGTCCAGATATATACCCCCTCACCCTCCCCCATCCAGTTTTTTTTCTCGTACGCTCAGCTGCATGAGGCCGCCTGCCAGACTAAACCCTGGGGAGTCTTTCTGCTCCAGTAGCCTAACATCTCCAACATTCAACGAGTCAACACACACACACACACACACACACACACACACTTCGCTGCCCAGATAACAATTTAGCGGTCATAACGGAAATGTAAAAAAAAAAAAACAGGCAGTACCACTGCAGAATAATAGTATGCAACTATTTTAACACAACTTGGATTAGTTAAAAAAAAAAAAAAAATGAACCACTAGAAATAAATAACTTATTTTCACATTTGGATGACATTACTGTAACATTATGATGGCGGCAGCTATTCGTTTGCTAGTGTAGGAAATAGATTTCAATGATAATATTGGCCACTTTGGAGTGAGTTTGGCTCATACCTGCGATTCCTGCACTGAGGAAGGGGGAGGACAGGCTGTCATGGTCACTGTAGTGGGGTCCTTCTCCATAGCTCTGTAGGAACCATCACAAACACACCTTTGGTTTAAATAAAACACATGCGCACACAAACAAGGACACACCTGAACAAAACCCAAACACATCAAACCCAGCCTGCCGCCTTTTTTTTTTTTTTTTACTGTTTAACTCGGCAGAACAGCCCCCTCCCAACACACACACACACACTTATTCACACAGCAACCGAGGGCATCCATGCCAACAAGATATCTGCTTCAACTCGGGGGATTCAAACGCCGACATTCTTAATTATCAACTTGTGGTAATCAAAGTCTGCTGCATTTATCCCCCCCCCCCCCCCCCGAGCCCCCCCCCGGTTCTTGTATTTACACAGAGTTGTGCCAAGACAGTTCGGCGGATGTGAGGCTGCAATTATCGATGGGCTTCCATCGCGGTACTGGGGCTAGCAAACCGTGTGCCAATACACAGAGCCGTCGCCAAAGCCATTATAGATGGAGGTAGATCTGCCGCTCCAAATTATAACTGGCACGCGGCACGCCAAAATACTAAGCTGTTGTGATGGTTGACACACACACAGAGACGGAGAGAGAGAGACACGGGGAGAGAGAGAGACACAGAGGGAGCGAGCTCTGGCCAAGTGATCCCTCCGTCAGATGACACATTTGTGAAATATGACAGAGATGGCGAGCGAGCGAGAGTGAGAGCGAGAGCGAGATTTCACCGTGACATCAGGTATTGATGATCGGATAAAAATAGCAAGTGCCACCTCCTGTGCATGCGTGTGTACGCCTGTCCAAGTATGCGCTTGTGCTTGTATGAGCATATATATATACATGTGTGTGTGTGTGTGTGTGTGTGTGTGTGTGTGTGTGTGTGTGTGTGTGTGTGTGTGTGTGTGTGTGTGTGTGTGTGGCGCTTACCCGTCCCTGGTTGAAGGAGGGGCTGTTCTGTTCTGCCGAGGCCCAGGATCCAGAGCTGCTGCGCTCATCAAGAGCTGAGGAAGAGATGGAAGACAAGGCATTAGGGGCAGGAGAACCAGGGGTAGAACCAGGGTAGCAATGGATCATATGGTGGAGGCACGGCGTTAGCACTGAGCGGCAGGAGAACCAGGAAGCAATGAAGCCTTGTCTTGATCAAAGGCTTAATAATGTATAATAAAACAGGTTATACCCAGCGCAACAACGTCATGCTTAAAACAACACAGAATGAAATGGGAAGAAACTCCACAGATTATATCAACATTTAATTTGTTAATTATGTTTTTAATTAATTATTATGTTATAAACCGGTAGAGAGATCGCAAGACCTAGGTTGGGGTGAGCATGTAAAAGGCTAACTGATAAGACGATGTAATTAATTATGATAACAATAATAATTGTAATACATTTAATTATTATCTATTGTAAGCATTTGCCCGTTCTGAATTGTTTATAAACGCATTAAACGCATAAAAAAAAAAAAACTATTTAAGGGAGATAGATCCATAAATGTGAGTTTTTACTGAATGCTGCCTTCCCAGTGGGTGCTTACGTCAGAGCAGAAGATGTCCTTTTATCTTCTTCAAAATGAAACATAATCATATATAATGTGTCCTCACCTGAACTGCAATTTTATCTCATTCATCCATCCAACCCGCAGCTCAATTACAGACAAAGGCGCACATAAATATGTTTAGAATCTAAATTAGGCTTTAAGAACTACCAGGTACTGATATGTTTAAAGTAAACAAAGGACCAATGTGAAGTGGCGGAAAAAAAATAAAAACCTCCAAAAGATTGGTGGAGCAGAAAACTCCAAAATACCCCCATCATCCCCTCTCCCAGTCTTATGCGCTAATGCCATCCAGGCTCTCTGGAGACACAAGGCTTAATTGCATACTGATTTGCATAATTGTGCATATTAATGTGGTTTCCTTATGAATATTCATATTTTGCCTTTGATTTTTGCCTAATTAAAAAAATGTGTGAGAGCGTGAGAGCGAGAGGGAGGGAGGGAGGGAGGGGGAGAGAGAGAGAGAGAGAGTGCGCGAGAGAGAGGATGGAACGAGAGAGAAGACTCAAGAGTGAGAGAAACGAGGAGAAAGGAGAAGGGGGAGGGAGAGAGGGGGGGGGAGGGTGGGCGAGGGAGTGCAAGAGAGGTCTGGGCGAGATCAGCAGCCTGGCTGACGAGTGCGAATGAGTGATGAGACTAACAGAGCGGTGCAAGCACCTACACATGCTGCGACAGCCGTGATCTATGGAGCTGATGCCAATGGCGTGGAGAATCGGGGAGGGGGGGGGGGGAATGAGGGGTTCGGAGCGAGGGAGGGGGACCTCAGAAGATCAGCCCCGCTCACTCACTGTCAGCGCGCGGCTGCCGTGCGGCCGTGGCGCTAATAAAGCGACGCCTCCAACGCGACGGGGAGCGCGTGACGGACACACCTCTGAATAACGGTGACGGCACTCGGGCGCGCAGACACCGCCGCGGACAGAGCTGTGAGCCGTTGGCGTGAGGAAGGAAGGACGGTCTTCCTCAAGGAGATCCCAACCCAAACAAAGCCATCTCAACGTTTGATGATAAGCCCTCTGATGTCAACTTCGCGTTTTCCTCCGTAACCAGTAGGACCAGTAGTAACCAGCAGGACATTTCCTGGCCGGTAGCCGTTAACCTACAGTGAGACCACGAGTAAAAACATTCTGGACGGACAAAAAACAGTTCGGGAACGAGATACATTCCGATCAATCGCGACGGAGGGCGTTTTGGTGTTTGATACGACGGTTTCGGTCATCTCCAGTTACACGTTATTGCGTCTATAAGCTCTGCTCATGTGCAATGTTGTTTTCCACACACAACCCACCACCTCCTCCAGAACACACCCCCCCCACGGGCCAGCAGGGGAGCAGAAACAAAGGAGAAGGAGACGCGAGCGGGGGAGAACCAGAGTGCACGAGAGAGGGAGCAGTAGTGCAGCAGAAGTCTGACAACATAGTTTCACACTTAGTGGAGTAATTAACTCCGAGGCAATTAAAACAAGGTGGAGAACTGTGGAGCAGACACTGAAGCCGAGCCAGCCAATGGCAGGCCAGCACCCTGCGACGACGAGAGAGGACAGCGGCGAGCAGACAACCTCAGAGCATCTCCTCGTTTATTAGATCTCTCTGCTGGTCCGGTTCTGGTCCGTCGTCATGTGACTTAGCACCGGTGTCACCGGAAAGGAACGCGGCAATTAATTCTGTTTATTACTAAAAATAAAGCGTCGTTACACAAAAAAACACCGCCACCGTCCAACAGACGCAGGTGTGGCCAAATGGGTTTTCTCAGGCCATTGCATTTTTCTACATTCTCAATTAAACCTCACCTCTGACACATGGCGCAATTAGCGAGAGACGTTATCAACGTCAGTGGCTAAATGCCTATAAGAGGATCTCTGGATGTATGACTGCATGCATGTATTTCTGTCTGTATGGAGGTGTGACTGTGAGTAAGCCTGCAGTGATTCTACAAAGCGAGGCAAATACTATTGAGTGTAAGCCCAGAAGAATATTCTTGTTCTAAGCCACAAAAGCCTCCACAAGTTACAAGCACTGGAAACATCTAATTTACTTTAAGAGCAAAGCCAAAAATCCTTCTTGTGTCTTCAATCTCGGGGCTTAGGCTGTTACAGCTGCTATACACTAATGCACAGTGTAATTCCTGGGGAACAATGCTCAATACTGTGTGCGCTTGTGTGTGCGTGGCCGAGCTATTGTGCATGTGTGTGTGCTATTGTGCATGTGTATGCATGCGTGTGTGTGTGTGTGTGTGCATGTGTGTAAGGGGAGAGGGCGAAGGAGAGAGAAAGAATGTGTGAGAGTTCAAAAGAGGAACCGGACGGTGAGAAAGGCCACATGTGTAAACTCACAATGTTGTTTACTGTGGTTGTGCAGACGCAGCCCCTTGTCGTACATTTTCAAGACAGCCCAAATTTAGCCCACTCTTTTTTTTTTATGTACGTATTTTTTTAAAACAAAGGGGAAAATCATGTTTACACCTTAAAAAAAATATGGATAGATATATATCCCTAGCCCGGGTTCTCGCTTGCAAACCCTGGTTTCTTCAATGCTAATGGTTTCAAAGTGCACCATTGAAGATTGAAGTGTTGCCACCAGTGAAGTCGGTGTCCCCCCTCCCCCAAGCAGTTTCCTAAAGTCTGGTGGAAAACACATGTGTGTCTGTGTGTGTGTGTTTGTGTGTATTTGGTGGTAGTGGCGGGCGGGCAGGGGGGCGGGCGGGGGTCTGGTCAGCAGCTGCAGAGGTGACAGAGGGAACGCCTGCTCCAAGGCCTCTGGGTTCTGGTTCTTTCAGCTTCCACCTCTCTCCCCCTCTCTCCCCCCCCCCCCCCCTCTCTCCCTCTCTCACACACAAACTACCTTTGCTATGGATCGCACAGCCGCCCCTTCCTCCTCTGCCTCCCTCTCTCCTCTCCCCCTGCCTCACCCACAACACCCAGCTCCGTCTCCCGCCCCCTACCAACGCTCTGGCTGGGGGAAGAAGCACGACTAATGCAATTAGCCCCCCTCCGAGCACTTTTGTGTTGATGAATAGAGGGGGTCCGCTGGGCCGCTGGCCGCCCGTTCCCGCGGTAAACAAGCCGCCGCCGCCGTGACGTCACCCAAAGAGGGGAGGGGGGGGGGAGAAAGGGGACGCGCCGGCCTTTACATTCGCTCGTGTCGAGTGTGTGTAGGGGTTCCTACAGCTACAGCTGGGAGGGGTGTGTGTGTGTGTGTGTGTGTGTGTGTGTGTGTGTGTGTGTGTGTGTGTGTGTGTGTGTGTGTGTGTGTGTGTGTGTGTGTGTGTGTGTGTGTGTGTGTGAGGCATAAATACACACACACATAACTCTACACTGTACGGCCCAAAAATGTGGTCACTCGGAATACCGGACACACTTCCTGGTAACCCAAACAGCTCAACACACCGGTGGCCAAACTTCCACCCTCTACGCAGGCGGTGCACAGTGTCATGATACCCGGCATCTACAGGACTTTCCAGGCGCGGAGTTGTGTAGATGTTTGCACTTTTACTCTCCAGTGCTATTAGGGGATACCTGGAGTTCCCTGTAGTTAAATGTGACAGCCTCAAGTATCGCATTCAAATGGGTGTCAATGACCAAGGGGCACACTTTAGGACTTCTGGGGAAGGCGGGGGGGGGGGGGGGGTGGCACAGGAATTAACTCCTTGCTGCTAAGTAATTGCCCGCTGTAATAGAAACAAACCGAATCCGGCCTTCCAGGGCTTATCCCCCCCCATTCAGCCGCCCTGTGCCTCTCTCCGGCCACTCACCGCATGCTGGGCCGGTTTAGAGGCTGGGGGGCGGGGGGGGGCATTGTCTCAGACTAGAGCCATTTCCTGCAGATCAGTGGGGGGAGAGCCCTGTGCCGTGCTGGGGGGGGGGGTGTTTTACACTTCAGGCCGAGCGAGGAGGAGGTGGTGGGGGCGGGAGGTCGTTTCAAGTCCACAAGCCACCCCCTCCCTCCTCTTTTTTGCCTTTGTTCCTCAGTGGCTGAGTTCGCACTCTGGGGAGTGCGACTCTCTTTCACGCGGCAGGTTGGCAGGGTGACAGGGGACCGGTACAGCCCCGACTTACTAATAACATTCAGCAGAGAGCGAGGGCTCACTCGCAGGTTTCAGGTGTTGTGAAGGAGGAAACTGGCAGCCATTTTACACTTTGAAATGGCTCGGTGGAAAAAAGAAAAAAAAAAAAAAAAAAAAGGGAAAAAAAAGGAAGAAAAATCTATTGGGACAAAAGTGAGTTTTAATTGAAAAATGTGTAAACCCCCGCAACACCTGAAAGATTTATATGAGAAAAAAAATCCAACAGCCCCCCCCTCCATTATTTTAGCAGCCTATTTTATTGTAATAAACATTTTCTTACTTCTAACGGAGTTTGGAAGACATTGTATCCCCAAGCTTCTATCCTTCTTCTAATTGCCATTAACAAATAATATAAATGAACTCGCTCTTCATAACATATAGAGCAGGCTGTTGCATGCAAACAGAAGTGAAATGTCCAATTAAACTGCCCACAATGTCCAAACCACAAAGGATATCCCAAAGGTAAAATAAAGGCTAAGACTTCCCAAATATATTTATCCTGAAATGCATTTGCCAACTCTTATCCGGCATAAAGTAGACATTATCATTTTAAGGACGGACGACAAGAACCGTGCATTCACACTATAATAAATGTACCTTGATTGTGAAGTATATCAGCGTGTACACATATAGAATGAACATTTACATTTAGGGCATTTGGCAGACGCTTTTATCCAAAAGGACTAAGAATAAGAAGAGTAAGAAACAATCAATCCCTGGCGAAGGCGATACGGTAAGGATGTTCGGTTACAATGTAGCATGTAGAACTGCACATTTGAAGTTTGCAGAGAGGAAAGGTTAAGAGAAAAGCATGATTTGTATGAGCTCACCTGATCCGCCAAACTGACTGCTAGCGAGGGTGATGGGGCGGTTCTTGCCATTGGCCACAGGAGGAGCAAACATCTACGAGAGAAGGGAGAGCCACGCTGAGTAACAAAGCACAGCAAGACACCCTTCTCACATCCTATTTTTACTAGTATGCGAGATCACATTCTTTTGTGGTTATTTCCATGTGACGTTAATACAAGTCACATGGAAATAACCAGTGATCGCTTTCTCTCCTGTGATGAAACATTACAGACATCAAAGTAAATGTGAGATTTATAATAACACAACAGACAATGACTACTTCATATTGAATATTCTTCAAAAGTACATACATTGATCAATGAACATCAGGTTACAATTTCTCACGTTTTTTTTTTCAAACAGCATATTAATTGGCCCATATATTGTTTATAATCTGCTTCTAAATGCTTGCAGGGATAACTAAAATATTGCCACAAACTGCAAGGTTTAAGTCTTATTATGTATACCACAAACCAATGCACAAAAACAGGAACAACATTACAGACACCAGTGTGAGATTATTAAAATAGTAAAGTCTGTCTCGCTAAACCCAACACTAATTTATGTTTATTGTTATTTTTTGAAAACCTTCAACAAATAATTTTGGAAGTATCCCACTCATTTTGGTTTTGCCCATTTATGTGCCAAGTAATAAAAAATATGATAATAATAATGCTACTAATAATAATAATAGGCCTCTCCGACTAGCTACCATTTCAATACTCAAAGAAAAGACCATTTGTTGGAGCTGTGCTACCTTTCTCACTCATTTATCAATGTCACGTTTAAACTTCACAGCTGCTGATACAAATTGGCAGCTGATCAATCTCAAGACCCCCCCCCCCCCCCCCCCCCACACACACACACACACACACACACACACACACACACACACACACACACACTTCCCTGCTCCAAAGGAACTAAAAACATGCACCTCCTGCAAACTGTTTTCCACGGGCCCTGGTTTTGGATGGAGAATTGAAGCGCTTAGTTTAAGTGTGGCCAAAACGACTAGCAGGTTTCCTTCACCAGTATAAAAAGAACTATGTTGACAACAGCCATAGCCTGAACACTAGATTAAAATGTTGACGAGTGGCGGAATGTCCCCAGCCACACACACACACACACACACACACACACACACACACACACACGCACACACACACACACACACACACACACACCATCAGGCTTGGATGTATTGCATTTAAGACTTTTGTAACAACACTTAAGTCTCGGAGGCCTCCGACTCTGCTGACAAACAATTCCTTCATTGGGATTCATGGTTTAGAATTAGAGATCGGTTCCACGTATGCAATAATTATCCATAAAGGACTATTTTGTCTTGCCAAGCCATTCAATTTATTCAAAACACACCATTAGAGAGAAAACCCTGACTAGGCTCCTTCGGGCCTGGGAGACGTGGATGTCAATGAGCTCAACAAAGGCTTTAGAAACAAATGAAAACAGAGGTAAATAAAAAGACAGACAGTGAATGCAACCCAGGACTGCTCTGGAGAGGATATCTGGAGAGTACAACGAAGGGCATCTCAGAGATAATCATCCACCATCAAACTGGGTTTAGCAGGGGAGAATAAGCCAAAGAAAAACATGGAAAGAAAAACAAAAAGAAACAAAAGAAATTTATCTCCTAAGGGTAGATCACATTTACACGCTTTTCAGTATTTTTTTTTACGAGTTGTTCCGCCTCAATTGAACCGAGCCACCCTCCGAAAAAAGGACCAAAAAAACAAACAAACGGACCAACGTAAAAAAAAGGAATGAACAAAAGCAACACAGAAAACGAGTTCTAGCGTCCTGTGTTTTCCACTTGCTCTTTTGTTTGTTTATATTCTTATCGACGGGCTAACTGTACTAAATATGGACCGAGATTAGAAGGCCTATATTTGCATTGAGTCAATAATAAAGTTCCATTTCTCTACAATCTTTGCGAACACGCATGCATTTCTCTATAATCTCATGCACTATCCGGCGATCAGTGGGAGATCAAGAGTTGGTCTATATGAATTAAATATTGATGATGTGGATTAGAGAGATAGTTAAGTATTGGGAGTTTGATCCTTCTCATGCTGAGCTGTATAGATTGATTGTTCCTTAAAGGCTGAGCCAGGATTCTGAATGAGATGAAACCTCTAAAAAATAAAAAATAAAGTCTACCTAATGGGTGATGATATCCAAATCCCCAATGATACATTCTCAAATAGTTCTAGTGATAACATACTGCTGAATATACTAAAACATGAATTCCATGTCATTCTGATCGATAGGCACAAAATGATAATGGAATATCATTTTGTTCATCACCCCAAGCTTGAGTGGGCACTATATTGCCAAATGAAAGGGATTTTGTTTGAGCCCAATATCATCAATTTAACCAATACACCTAAAATACAGATTTTTCTGCCCATAAATGTACCGTGATCAGCCAGCAAGATTAAACAATTATCCATGCTTCATATCATCATACAACTAAATTGATGGCATTACTCTTTGCCAAGCTTGTGTAATTATCTGTTGTTAAAATTGATCAATTAAACTGACTGGAAATGTGTCCCGTTATTTTAAGGTTTCTTTGACCGCCAGCCCACCTCCCAACAATGACTAGACCATTGGCTGGGCCCTCCTCTGCCTCTACCCTATAGCCTCATCCCCCCCCCCCCCCCCCCCCAATGCCACTCAGAGCACCCAGGCCACTCTCAGCCCGCTCTCTTACCGCACTGAAATCCAGGAGGTCGTTGAGTTCCTTGTCTGTCCCAACTGCAGCCATTCTGTGCTGCTGCTTCTCGGTCATGCCCTTTAGTCTCTAATAAACCCTACGAGAGAGATTTGCAGATACCGTTTTTTTAATGGAACTAGCGACAAAAAATAAATAAAATAAAAAAAACACACAAGTTAATGTGTCTTGATAAGAAAAAAAAATGAGTAGCACAATACTGCAGATATCAAGCATCATGAGCATGTCCTAGAACAAAAAAAAAAGGTTTTGACTGAGATTGGCCATGTAGAAGATCTGTTTTTGTATGCCATTAGTTTATGCCATTAGAGAATTATGGCCGTGGTTAAAAGCTACTAGATCCCAGATTTGTTTCCATAATTTACAAATGCTCTTTAAACCGTAACATTTTAAACCAGCATTATCAACACCATGCCTACACAAATGACATTCATTTTTGAGACCATGCACTATAAAATAATTATGAATCACTGCATTACAAACTTCGTCTAATACAAGGCCTGAATCAGTATTGCTTGGACAACAGAACAGCACTGAAAAATAGACATTTGAGCATTAACATTTATTTTTGCATGTCTACCCAACATGCTGATCCCACTAAAACATAGCCTTTCAAAAAGGTTGTGTGAAAAACAAACTGACACGAAGAGATTAATACACTGCCTGTAGTCAAAACGCTAGGCAATCACTTAAAAAGGTGTCTTAATGTTTGTGTTCCAGGCAAATAACACAACTTAACGTCAGTCATAATCTACGAGACAAAAAAAAGAAGGCAATACATTCACAATTACATACATAATTGGAACTATTGTTAGCCCAAGGAAATGGGGTGATGAGAGGCAGAAATGATGACTGTATGCAAACACTTTATTCTTAAATTACCATATGTCAACTCCGACGGAATCTTGTCAAATGACACAGGAAGCGTGAACACTGGATTTACCCTGTGTTTTGCATTCCAAACGAGAGCCCGGGGCAGCTCTGTGATGCTGAGCAGTGTGGCTCTGCCCGCCTCTCACTGAATGGGAGTGAACGGGGGAATAAAAGGCACTCGGACACCAACAGGTGGTGTGCTTTTACAGTCTCTCTCTGTGTGCTAGCATTACCACAAATGATCGTTGGTAAAAAAATAAAAAAAAATTGTTCACGTAAATAAATAAAAACCGTCTCAATTTTGGAGTTTAGCGGTATTGGTGTTTGTGACTTGTGTTTTTTTTAATAAAAATGTAATTCTCCATAAACGAAGCACACGAAAATACATGCGTTTCTTAGGCCCTTAGTGCAGGTCAGTCTAGCTTGGGCATGGTGCTCTGTGAATTTATCTAACCTTGAGACAGGCATGAAGTGGGCAAACAAAACGTATAGCCCTAAGTGTATAAATAGTCCAGGAGTGGGACTTAAATTGCATTTCCACACTTAAGGGTAAAGTAGACATAGAGGACACAAATTTAGGCCAAAGCCTCAATCTCAAAAAATTCGGGAAGGATCGATCAGTTAAAATATCATGGTTATAATTTTGTGTGAATGAACAAACGTCATGTGTGGACGTTTAGAGGGGTATCGAAGAAGGTAGTCCATGTCACTCCTTTAAAACATAAAGGGCAACGCACCTTCCACAAAGAAAGCTGTGCCTCCAATAAGACACACAGAAGTGACTTTATTATCTCATCTTGGGAATTTGGGGCAAATCTTATCACTGGCCCAATCGGTGAATTTGCTGCAAGTTTGTAAATTGAAAAGCGAATGGAGCATGGGTTTGGCTGATAGTTCTCCTCTGCCCAGTCAAATAGGATAAATAAAATAAATACAAATAAGCGGGGACAATGAATGGACAGTGTGTTAAAAAGTGTCTGAGGTGTTATTACAGTTGTAACAATGGCAGCAGGCTGTCCATGCCCTCCTCAGCGGTACATGGACTAATCAACAGTTGCTAAAAGAAAAAAATCGAGCTAGCACAAAGACATTGATGTAAAATCACCCGAAGCCCCGTTTCTAAACGTGTCCCTCCATCACTGGCCACATGTTTAGCAGTCCATTTAAATGTAAATATTGGGACATGAGAAGTGGATTATTCCAGCTTGATGTCCAGATAGTGATGCTTGCTGCACTATCCCCCATTTATGTGTCATGGTGACACTATCAAACGATGCCCACATCACTTTAAACAAATGTGTAAAACCCAGAGGTGTGGCAGGGTATAAGTGCAGGTTTTTTAAACGATGCTGCATGTTGTGGGGCTGTCTCGGTTCGGGGTCTAAGTTGTGCATTAAGAGAGTTCAGTGGAGATGGTGGGGGTGGGGGCATGAGGAATTTCCTGCCAAATGTGCAATAAAATAAAAGTCTAGCCAGTGACCAGACACTTCCATAGAGGACTGTTTTAAAAGGCCATGTTACGCGTTAAAGAACCCGTTTGTTTGCAGTCACATCTTAAAACAAGTGCATATTAAAGTTTTTTTATGAAAAAAATAACGGACTAATGGTTAATCTAACGCAACGTTGGGCTTGTTTCTATACATTGTGTAGCAGGCTAGGCTAGTGCGGGAGACGCACGGCCAGCAGCGGAGCGGGGCTCGGTTTGGACCGGTGTTAGAGGAGTCTTTAGCAGGACAAAGGAGTGATTTGCTCCGGGTCCGCGGTCGATGGAGACCACCACACACTGGGGCTCCTCGAACGAGACACTAACTTACATCCCCCGCTTTAAAACACACATTCCCAAAAGTTTTCTCGCAGGCGTCAAAATAAATGGCAACGAAACACTCAAAAAAATCAATGGCTACTTCACACGTAAAGGGTTGCAAAATGATTGTTTTACCTTTTCTCTTTAGATGTGTGATATCCAACAGAAAAAGAAAAGCAGACTCGCAGGGGGAAAAAACATAAAACTTCAAGAGAATTTCGACCTCAGTGCATGAAACACCTCGGATCACAGTAATGTCTTCTTGATGCCCCCGACAGCCCGCTTCTCGTCCCACTGCCACGTGTTGGACACAACGGAACAAGTCTGTGTGCAAACAAATCTATTATATTTACTAATCTCGCGTCTTCCTTTTTGTTGTTACAATTGAGATGATTTCATTCTTCTCGCAGACATCTTCACCACCTCCGTCCACATTGTCAGACGCAACCACGTATCCTTCCGCACCAGAGCGAGGGCCTCAAAGCCAGCGGTGTCCAATTTCAAATGCCGTTCACTAGACACGCTATAACATACGGAAAATGTGTATTCGGGTACTTCCAGGAGAAAAATATATATAATATTCCTACGTTTAAGATAGGAATTCTTATCTCGCACGGCACACCTCAAAATAGAAACGCGCTTGGGCACTAAGTCAACCAGCGGAAGGTTATAGCAAGAAAGTTAGCCGTAGCCTGGTGAGATGGAACGATATATGCAAAGGGCTTCAGCCAATGAAAAAACGAGAACACCTAACTGACAATTCAGCCAGCAAATAGCCGCAAAGGCATCTTTGACCCGCCCATAGCTTGACGCTCACTTTCCCTGTGTGCTTGGGAGGGGGGCTGCGAGGGGCTTCAATGTGCCCGCTGACATCATTTTAATTTTTTGGTTTGTGGGACTTCCTGTAACGTTTTTTTAAGCGTACGTAAGATTGCTTAAAATGTGAGTTATTGGCAAAGAAACGGAATTAAAATGAAACTCTAAATAGGATAGCGCTTTGTATTTCTGAGATGTAAGCGTATTCAATATTGGATTTGGATTGTCTTTCCTTAGAAATGTTTCTAGCCCTATTTACATGACCCTGTAAAACCCTCTATTTTATTTTATTATGGATGCCTACAGCATTTGACTGTTGAAAGTAAAGGATATGTCTGAAACAATTGACACATTGTAAATAGATAGTACATAATACTATGTTTAATCGTGTTTTATTGCTTTTTTATGCAGTCCAATTTCAACATTGAAGAACTAAGGTAACATCTTAAAGAGTTTCGCCAATTAGAATTAAAGGCCAACACATATCAATCGGTCAGTAATCAACCCCGCTATAACTAAAGAAAAACTGACTTTATCCTTAGAAAATGCATGCTGTTTTCCACGAATAGTTGTAGCGTTCAAAATATGTTTATGTCTGAGAAACTATAAACCAACGCAGCCTTGGTAACTGTTCTTGCTCCAGAAGTGAGTGTATGGGGAGGGAAACCAAAGACTATAGGATCACAGAGTAGAGGATCATAACATAGGCAATGTGGGGGGAGGGGAGATGAGGAGGTGATAGAGTGAGGGAGAGAGAGAAAATAGTTGGAAGACACCGGAAATGCTGGATCATCATCCAAAATATGTCTTTAATACTTACCGGCTGTGTTCATAAAGCTTTCCAGATAGGAAGATAAGCTTTACATTTCAAGTGTGTGGCGATGCAATACACAGTCGAATAAAAATACAAATAGAAAGTCATTCGTGTTCTTGTTGTTAATGGCCAAAGTATATCCATGGTGTGGTTCACATTAAAATAAAACATGACATAATATAATATTTGTATAATAATATATTTATACCATAATTATTTAAATATATAATTTAAGCATTTAAATGCTCCTACTCCATGTTGTATGAGGTCCACAAGCCTTCTAAAACAGCTAAGGTATCTCAAACCAATTAAGTACACAATATTTGTATAACCACCATCATAATGTAGATATGACGGCGACATCCACGACAGAACATGAGACATCATTCGTCCCCATCCTGTAGAGTCAAAAACATGGCGCTGAATTAAAGTGATCTTATCGAAGTGAGTACACGAAAAGGGCTGCTAAGGCGATGTCTACATAACTATTTTTCGAATTAAAACATCACACCACGCTCTAATGCCCCAATCTGTCTATTTGCACTGGGGACACCAGGGGAGGGAGGATTAGCTGTCGATAGGACATATAGGTAAATAATCTGAAGGCGGTCCCCCGGGCAAGGAAAGAAGCTCAGCCTCAGAACATTAATTAGTTTCATGGACTGTCTTTGGAATGTAATGGGGTTAGTGCTTGGAACAAATGCACATATGGGCAATAAATACCTTTACAAGCTCACCACACACATGCACCACAACAACAACAACAACACAGGAAGACACACACACACACACACACAGACACACAGACACATGCATACACACACAAACACACACACACACACACACACACACACACACACACTTACACATGCACAGACACACACACTTATACAAGCACACAAGCACACACACACACAAACAGGATACACCAAAAAAAAAGGAATCGAAAGACAGCCTCAGAATAATCTAACAAATCAAAGAAAGGCCATCGCCATCGCTTTCATCTGACGTCTTTCTGAAGTCCTTTCATTAACACACGTGCTCATCAAAAGATCACATAAACGGATAAAATAACATCTGTTTCTGTAAATTAACTTAAGCCTAAAATCAGAAGAAAGAAAGCAAAATGGTATTTTGTACTACTCTGTGTTTTCCAGTCGACGCTGGGCTTTGGGTAAGAATAGTGCTGTTGTCAGTATTAGCAATGAGGCTTGTAAGCTCTCCAAGTAGTTTGTAGTAACAGCTGGGTCTGACATGGAGAGCATGTACGAGGGCAGGCTGCAGAGAGGGAGGGGGTGGCTGGAGAAGGAGACCGAGAAGGTAAAACAATACCGAGCCTCAAACCCAATGCACACCAAATGCATTCAGACAATCGAACGCCGTTGATGAGACGAAAGTCCGCCACAAAGCAAGCAGCCCTTGAGGAAGAAAAACCCAAGATTCCAAAAAAAAAAAGTAGGCCATTTTCTAAAGCTGCTGAGATTTGTTTTGTTTAAGAACATATGGTCACACATGTCTACGGAGGGATTGCTCTCAGTTCCTTGTGTATCATTCAATGAGCTATTTTTAAACAGCATTCCTCCTTGTGACGCGTTTGTTCAGGTTTTGGATGGCTCAATAAAATAAATAGTGGTTGAGCATCAAAATCAAAAGCTTAATCTTTTATGTTTCTATCATTTTTGCCCAACGAGGCAGAAATGTGTAATGAAATGTACAGTGGGAGACATCGATATATATTAAGATATAAAGATATCGAGGTATCAGTATATTAAGATATCGAATCATCACCGAACCCCAATGAACGGTCCGGGAAATCTCCAGGCTCGTGGTCGACACACGGCAACCATGTGGAGACGCGACCACATGCTACCTCAGAGCTAGCAGCAGCCGCCTCATCCACAACATGGCAGCGATCACAACACAAAACACCAACATGTCAGCCATAACCTCTGAGCACATCCCCGGCACGACGGGCAGCCCTACAAAGGACAGGGGAATGGATCCTGCCACATATGCCCTCGCCCATTCCTCCAAGCCATCCCGCGCTTCATATCTGTAATTAATGACAGATGCACATGGAAAATTAGCATATGTTTGGCACATTGGTGCTAATCGGTCATACATTTGTGCATATTAATGAAATATTTATCTATGTACATATCTTTAGGAACACATCAATTCACACGAGAAACAACAGCATGTGCTAAAGTGCGTGGTAATTGTATAATCCTGCTCAGGATTTTGGTTCATAATGAATTTGTTTCTTTGAACTCGATACAAAGAGCTTTGTCTCACATCTTTAATCCTACTTTGGGGTTTGAACGCGAGCTACCTGTTTCAGATCACACCTTTCAAACCGGGTGATTGTAACAGTGTTCTCAGTGTTAAAGGAATCTATATATAAAACAGTAATTCAGTCACGCTAAACCTCACCATTCACAGATATAAATAATCAATTATGCACAAACGCTCCATCACGCAAACGCACATATGCGCACGCACACACACACAAGCACACACATCCACACACATGCACACCCACACACACATATGGGGCAGGCTGCCCACCTCCCTGCACACTGAGCCCCCCTCACAGTCAATTGCCTGTAATGGTGGAGGCTTAGGCCTGGCTGGGGGAAGGGCAGAGAGGTACATAGGTTTCTGATCAGACCAGAAGAAAACTAGGCCAAGACCGACAATCCCCTTTCCTCCACCCTCCTCTACCTCCAGCACCAGCCCCCTACCCGGGCGCTGAAACTTGTTACGGGGGGCTACCGCCGTCGCCATAGCGCCCACGTCCTGAGCAAGGTGGGCGGGGGGGACGGGCGGCGGGGGACGGCGGCAACCAAGAAGCTCCATTTTTTGACCCGCAGCGCGTGTGTGCATTTAAAGCCATAAAAGCTTCACGTTGCCCGGCCGTGATTCACACACACAGCGGCTCCCCTTTGGAGGCGAGCGGCCAATGGGAGCCCAGCCTTGGGGGAGCAGGAGCGGACGGATTGATAGTGTTGGCTGACTGCCCGCGCTCTGGGTCTATCTGTGTTGAAAAGGGAGGAGACAGGGTGGGGGTGTGGGGGATGGGGGGGATCTATCTGTTGTGGTCTCTGTGCTCATGATAAACTCACTCCTTATTACAGCCCGGCACTGTGGAGCGAACAGGCTCAGACCACCACCCCCAGCTTGTTAGGCGACAGCAGAACGTGCAGAGGGAGGGTGGCGGGGGTTGATTTAAACAAGGCGGTAATCCACAAGGTTAGGCGGGAAAGGAGGAGAAAAGACATCTCCCCGAGCCAGAGTGTTGGAAAACACCAAACACAGGGCAATTGTTTTCAGAGTGTAGAAAGTCAACAGGCCTTTACTACAATAAGAACTCAAACACGTCTCGAAAACATCGCTATCTGGAAGGACAGAGCGAACCCAGAGGTCCACATAATCTCAGCCAAACTAAGTCCACAAACTGTGTTCCCCTCGCCCCGGACCCTAATTCCCACAGTCCTATGGAGGCTAAAGTTGAGTTTAAAGGGATTGACCATGGCTCTATTCCACCCATGAATATGGAAACATTCACAAAGAAGAGCACACATGTTGCAGACACATTTGGACGCTTGCATGTGCACGCACACACACGCACACACAAACACACACACGCGCACACACACAAACACACACCCAAACACAAACACACACATGATCAATATCATTCAGCCACACTATTTGAACCACAAAGAACAACAACCGTAGTCTAATTTAAGGCGGACCTTTCCCCAGACACAGCTGGCCTCGGATCCGTCTGGTGAGTTTTATGGGATTCCTCTCTGCCATCTTGAGATCCCATCATTGTACGGTTTCTTGTCAGGCGGTTTGCCCCCGTCTCTGCCAGCCAGGCCGCTGCTCCGAGGGGCAGCGACCAGAGACGCAGACTTCCTGTTCTTCAGACTCAACCTCAGAAACAGACCGAGAGAGAGAGAGAGGCAGAGAGAGGGGGAGAGAGAGAGAGAGGGAGAGAGAGAGAGACAGACAGAGAGAGAGACAGAGAGAGAGACAGAGAGAGAGATGCATACAGACATACAGAAACACATGCACACTGCCGAAGGACGTTTGACCACCAGCATAAAATTATCATTTGTCATTTTTCAGATTCAGAGAATCTAAATGGAGATCAGCAAAAGACGACAATTATCCGTCACCATATTTCCCCAACCAAAATCGGTTGATGATGTGTGCATTATGCCGTAACATAATTTGTCGCCTCCGAACAATTATCTCACGGCATGGTGTAAAAGTGTCTTGGAAAAAGAGAAATGATAAAAAAAATATATATATTTTTACAATCCAGGGGCTTTATATGAAGTGGAATGTGTCATATGATAACAATCAGATCAGCGGTTGAATTGACTCTAAATCAATTGAAGTGGGCATGTCAGGGCTACCCAGGAAGGAGAGGTGTGTGTGTGTGTGTGTGTGGGGGGGGGGGCTGAAAGGCAGATAAATGTGAGCCAGTGTGGGGGAGGGAGGCAGAGATTGTTGGTGTCGTGGGAGCATGGGAACAACAATAACAGCAGTGTGTGTGTGCCCGCATGTGTGTCTGTGTGTGTGCGTGCACATTTGTCCTCGTATCGCTGTGTGTGTGTCTGTGGTTGTGTGTGTGTGTGCGTAGCGCGGTGAATGAGGCGGTCTGTGAGTGAAAGTGGGGATGTGTTATTGCTTGTATTGCCTACAAAAGTGATGAAATGACATCTCTCCTCCGTGGCACAGCTGCTGCCGCAGCACAGCGCACACTGTCTTCTGCTATCTGACCTTTATCTTGCTGCCTCTGTGGTCCGCCTGGGTCACTACAGCGTGTTTACTGGTCATGATCTATCCCTGTGTGCTATTTCACTGCTTTGTCTGAAATCAATAAAAAGAAATAACAGAGGAAAAAGAACGAGGTCTGAAAATATAAATAGCTGTCCGCACGAGGTCCACGCTCGACGTCAAACACGCGTGTTGTGTGTCTTCCCGTGCTCAGGGTGGATTCTGCCTGCGTTTTGTTCCCTCTTTCGTTTCATTTGAACGTGTTGGGGAAGATTCGTCAAAGACAATGCTATTCCTGCCACAACTTGGCTTGCATCCCATTGTCAGAAAATAGACAAAAGCGAGTGAACGCACTTGCTCCAATTGAATCCGCAAACGAAATAAACCGTCCTGACGAGACGATGTACAATAGGAATACAACATTTAGATTAGGGGGTTTATGTTTTAATTTTTTTGGGGTTATTTACTCAGTTTCCTTCATCTCTCCCTATTCTACCCTCCCCCCTTTTCTTTGCAGATTAGAATTCATTAGCAATCAAAGAGCCTCCAGAGAGCTCCAGCTCTTAATTACCTTCTCATTTGCATTTTTGCATATTAATGACTGCAGGGTTTTGGTGGGCTTTTTGCCGCAGTGGTTTAAAGACACCTCAGTCCTCTGTCCTCCTGGGAGGGGAGGAGATGGCCGGAGGCGAGGCTGGGAGCCTTCTCTCCCCCCTCCGACCCTCCCTGGTGGGAGTCGGCCAGCAGAGGATGGGGGTGTTGGGGGGAGAGTGTTGGGGGGACCCGGAGGGGGTTCACACTGGGGGTGAAAGGTCAATGTCCCTGATCAACATAAGAAAGAGCACTTGTCTTCCGCGTTGGGCTAATTATTGTCATATTGAGCGGCTTAACCACCTGATCAGAACGCGGCGCCCCCCCCCCCCCCGGCTCAGACCGGGGCGCTGGGGGTCCACCACTCCGAGATGACTCGCGGGGGTCCACTGCGGGACGCAGCTAGTGGGGGGGGGGGAAACTAGTCCTAGAGTGTGGAGGCAGGGCCACTTCCCCCCCCCCGGAGGAAATGAGATGTGTGAGGTTAGAAGACGTCATCCCTATGTGTGTGCGTGCGTTTGTTTGTGTGTGCGTCTGTGTGTGTGTGTGCGTGTGTGTGTGTGTGTGAGTCGTTTACATTGAATGCTTAATGTGCATTCTTGAGCTAGCTAGGGGCTCATCTACAGCCTAATGACATCTACATGCAGCACACATTCACGCACACACCCCCTCCATAAAAGTATAGTGTCACACACACACACACACACACACACACACACACACACACACACACACAGAAGCAGATAGGGACAGACACATGGACAGGTGTAAGGATGTGCGTGTGAAACGACACCAACCCACACACACACACACACACACACACAAACACAAACACACAGGAACAAGCACAGAACACACCTACTCCATAAAATTATAGCATCTACATTCACAAACACACACACACACACACACACACACACACACACACACACACACACACACAAACATAAGAAGAAAGGGGCCGACACATGGGAATGTGCACGCAAAACGACACCAAGTGGTCAATACACATACATTAGGCACACACGCACACACATGCACACACACACACACACACACACACACACACACACAGGAAGACACACAGCAGCAGCAGTGCCGCCAGAGACAGCAGACAACAGCTCCCAGGCCTCACCGTCCCCTTAGCTCTTCTTATCCAGCGTGTTGTGACTGCAGCTACGAGGCCTGAACACGGAAAATAACACCACGGCCCACTGTGTCGCAGAAACCCTGCAAACACACGAGTTAATGACCTGGAGCCGCGGGACATCTGGCCAACAGGTTCGACAGAGACGTCTTTAAATATAGAATGAGAGAACAAAAGCCAGCGATGGTACACTGGGCCGGGAGGAATGAGACCGCGATAAACGCCCGGACACACGCGTGGAGGCGGCGGCGTTTGGGAGGGAAATATGGCCGCCAGATATATCTCTGAGGGAGAGTGGACCGTGAGCCAACATCTATAGATGTGTTGACAAATAGTGTTTGCGCTACAGTTGTTGGTTTTAACAGCGTTTCGCAGGGTGGTTAAACACAAGCGCGTGTGTGTGCGCGTGTCATTGTAAACAAGGACAATGTGATGTTGGTTTTGATAGACGCACGGGCAAGGGCATAATTATACAGATAGAAGCAGGACACGGCTTAATGCATGTACATAACATCAAGATATACACGGCTTCCGATGCATCTCTCAAAAATGTGCTGCTTATGCGCCGGGCTTAGGTCGACTTAACTGCTATTAGTGGAGCATTATAAGTTGTGTGTGTGTGTGTGTGTGTATCAGTGTGCGTGTGTGTGTGTGTGTGTGTGTGTATCAGTGTGTGTATGTGTGTGTGTATCAGTGTGTGTGTGTGTGTGTATCAGTGTTTGTGTGTGTGTGTGCGTGCGTGTGTGTGTGTGTATCAGTGTGTGTGTGTGTGTGTGTGTGTGTGTATCAGTGTGTGTGTGTGTGTGTGTGTGTGTGTGTGTGTGTGTGTGTGTGTGTGTGTGTGTGTGTGTGTGTATCAGTGTGTGTGTGTGTGTGCCCGGCTAGGCAGGGCCTGGGGACTGGAGCAATATGTGGGCTGTTGGGGTGGGGTTAATGAGCTGTTCAGTGACCTCTGTCACCCTGCATGACGGCCTGAGGGAGGCGCACTCAGAGACAAACAGGAAGAAAGAGCGACAATCGAGACCGCAGTAAGTAGGCTTGGGGGGTGTTGGGGGTGGGGGGTAATCAACGGTTTAAAAACAGAACGATCACAATCGAAAGCTTTGTCAGTAAGAATAAGATCAAGTCGCCCAACCTGCACTCCTACACGTTTGTTTATCTATATGGCAATTATCCTTTTTTTTTTCACGATAAGGAATGCATATGGTGTTAAATGATTGCATCTTTACGCCGGAAAGTTGAATCTTACGCACCACTGCGTCTGTATAATTGTATAATAACTGGCAGGATAAGGGAGCACAAATGCGTCTGTGTATTGCCGTGCATGTGGGAAAGAGAGCGTAAAAGATCCGAGGGGGGGGGTTAAGGAAAACGGAAGAGTGAGCAATGGTGTGTTGCAATCGCACGAGGCAGAGATGACTTCTTCATTCAATGGCTGATGAGGGATTTTACTGCCATCTTGTGGTTGTTTTCAGAAACCGCATAGTATAGGCAGTGTGTGTGTGTGTGTGTGTGTGTGTGTGTGATTGTGTTTGCGTTTGTAAACATTGACAAACGTACAACCTGCAACTGTTGTTTTTTTTAATAGAAAGATCTCGTATTCTTTAAACCATACAACCAGATGCCAGACATTTTTGGATATATTAAAAAAAAGAAAAACGGAACAAACAATTTAAACAAATAAAAAAGGAATTATATGGTTTAGATTGTGTGGATTTAGTGGTCTCATATACAATACAATTTCTTTTTGTCGCCAAAAAGTGCAAATTCACATATAACCCTCACCCATTTGCAGCTCCCAACAGATAAGACTTGACAGACTGCTATGCTAAGAAAAAACATTTGTGAATAAAATTCAATGGCCAGGCCTGAGAAACAGGGCATGTCGAGCCACCCCAAACTTACACCAGAGAAGTTTCAAACGGCTATTAAAGATCTTATTTTTTCAATCAATCACATTTACAAATCAATCTATTATAAATATTCACCTATCGCTCCCCCCCCCCAACTTAAACCATTTATGGAACTATGAGTTTGTCTTTACGTATATTAAGATGGATATATTCTCTTGACTCTATTGCAATAATCCTAATTTGACATCGATACCAAGCGCCCCCCCCCCCCCCCCCAAAGAAAAAAGAATAAATCCATAAGTGCTTGGCCCTTTGATATCTACGTCCCTATACATCTTAGCGGCGTGGATACCAGATCCAACCACATTTACTTGAAGCAAAGACAGAGTTATGGCAGAGTCCGACTCTGCAGCAGGAGAGACAACGCATGTTCAACAACCAGCCCTCCCAGCCTTCTCAGAAAGCTTTCCAACTCTTATATAGGATTTCATTTTTTTTTATACAAGAAAGACTCTCCCAAAAAAACAAAGATGTAAGGACTTCTCTCCCAATCAGGTCGGAGATAACAAGCGGGAAGGGGGGGGGGGGGGGTATACTGGACTGAGTGACCGTCCAATAGGATGCATATCGACAGCGAGGGACATAGTCAAACTGAGGTGTAGCCAGCACTGAACACTTTCAATGCAGATACCACATTTTCAACGCTTAACTGTATTTTTATGTGGACTGTATTTTTCGTTGTATATTGTGTTTTTTGTTTGCCTCTTTAAATATATATATTTTTTCTTTGTTTCAACCAAAAACATAAATCGCATCAACGGACAAAACGAAACATAAGTGATAATAACGACCGTACAAAGAGTACACACACGATTCTGGATGGCCCGTCGCAAAGTGCTTTGTTACAATCACAGAAGCGAGGAAAGAACTCAAGGAAACAGGCAGTAAAGGTAGCCAGACCTGGGGGGGGGGGGGGGGGGTCTTATCTGTCTGCCTGTCTGTCTGTCGCTCCATCGGATGAAGCGGCAGACAGGCTTCAAATAGCAATTAGATAGCCGACTGTTTCACTCGTCTGAAGAAGGCGGGTTGCACCTGCCAAGAGTCCGTAGATGGGGGGGAGGGCATGATTTCATGGAATGTTTCCTCATCGGGGTCTGAGACGTTATTTTCCTCTCTCCCCCCCACCCTCCCCGGTCTCTGGTTTCCCTGCTGATGGGCAAAGGTGTCTGAGTACTGATGTCATCCTCACGCTCCAGAGAGAGAGAGAGAAGAAGAGGAAAGCAGACCGTGCTTTTAGCTTTTTCCAAGCCTTTTCCGTCTTTCAAAGACACACTTCACAATTTTTGTTCTCCTGAATCTTCATTCCCCGAATCACTGGATCGTGATCTGGAGCGAACAGCTGGGTCAAAGTCAAGACGTGAGAGGGAATCGTTACCGCTTGTACGTTAAGAGGAATCTTTTTTTGTTTCGTTACGACCACAGGAAATAAAAAGGACAGGAAGTAGCTTGAAGGGTCGTCGGACAAACGTTACATGTTTTAGCACACACTGAAACGCAATGCATAGCAGTGTATTTTCCACCTGAGAAGTATTTACAAAGACATAAAAAAGAAAAAAAACCTCCATTCCCATGTTGTAATTTCCCCATCTGGGAGACCTGTAATGGCCTTCTCTTGTGTCTTAATGTCTATTAGACTGGTGGTCATCACATGAATCCTACCAGCCCTTTAGTATACAAGCTGAGATAATCAAAACCAAACAGGAAAGTACAACATTCAGCCTCCCCTTCCCCAAACCTTTGTACCCTAAAGACTCACACACACACAACCAACTCACTCACACACACACACAGCTCGCATGCGTGCGTTCTCTGAAGTGTGTGTGTGTGTGAGTATGTGTGTGTGTGTGTGTGTGTGTGTGTGTGTGTGTGTGTGTGTGTGTGTGTGTGTGTGTGTGTGTGTGTGTGCCAGAAGCATGCTGTGCTTGGTTCTGCACTGCATATGCCACACTCAGCTTGCCATAAAAAAGAGGCTGGTGGAAAATACTAAAACGATAAAATAAAAAATACAAAACCAAACAAAATCAGGTGTGCGACAACATGACAGAGCAAAGCAAAATAAAAACACTCTCTTTCTGCTACCATCATGACTACTGTCACGTCTTCACCGAGTACCGCGTTCTTCTGTGAACATGAAAACAGTTTGTCTTGTACTCTTCTTTGATTGAGGATGTGTTTCCCCCTGATTCGTGATCAGGGACCACCGATCGTTCGTAAAGATAACCCTTCTCCATGAGGTCTTCTTTCATTGGTCTGGGGCCGAGGCCCGTCTGGAAACCAGAGTTGGGGCGAGGGCACCAGAGAAACGTTGCCCTCACACGCTACACAACACAGACTCACAATCACAGCTGAACCCAACACCAATTCATCTCAATCACCATTCTCTTGACAACTCAGTATTTTCTTAAAAAGCAACAAAACAACAACAACAGTAGAACAGAGTAATAAAGCAACGTTGTACATCTTGCAAATCCGCTTTAGCAAATTTACCCAATTTCTTTTTTAGTCCTGATTAATGACAGACAACAAAAAACAACGTGAAATTTAGAGTGCTTTTGTTTGAGTCTTTAACCACTTAAGGCACACGTCTGTCCCGTCGTGGTGAACGTCCTCTTAGTCGGACAGGGGTCTTCGTCCAAGCACCCCGTCCCCGTGTACAAACACATCTGAACCCACGGACAAGACCCAAAGTGAAGGTGAGCTCAGAAGTCCTCGACAAAGGCCACGGGAGCCAAGACAGCCACCCCCCCCGCCCCCATCGACACATCCAACAAGGTACACATCCACCAAGGTATACATCCCGCAAGGTACACATGCGTCAACATCTGGACTCGTGGTCTATAAATTTAGAAATTACATGAATTGGAATTAAATCATGACCAGCTTCATCATCATCAACAGTACACATCTTTTAATTCCGACATTTTAAATATTGGAAATTGCAGATTTTGAGGATAGAAATACCAAATTTCTTTTGGCCACGTGAAATGGAATTTAAACGACAGTCTTGTAGCTTTAAGCGATCAAATTTTGATCAGAAACGCCTGTGCTTTTGTAATGCTATGGGTGGAAAGATAAACGGTGAGACAGACGTACTGCAGCTGATTCTGATGTCGATGGGGGGGGGGGGGGGGGGGGGGGGGAGTCATAGATTTGCTAGCTTAATGACATCGCAGGGTCACCTCCAAAATCTTTGATATAGCCTTCCAATTTAGAAATATTACATATTTCACTCATCCCACAAAATATTGGTCGCTCTAAAGTGTGTGATGACCTTCTGCGTGGTCATCCAGGCTTTGGTATATGGCATCGATGGATGTCTCACTCTTCGGTATGTGGTATAACATATCTGCCCACGGGGTCGGAAGGGACTCTCCGCGCAAACCATGAGTAACAGGCCCCCTGCTGGAGGCTCCCAGGCTAACACCCCCGGCCTCTCTCGGGTCTAACTCCACACGCAGAACAAGGACATTATCATTAGTGCAAACTCTCGCTGTTCTCAGCTAAAGCACCACTTCCAGTGCTATCAGGCTTATAATCCATAACCCCTACCCTAATACCCACCCACTCCCATCCCCGGAACCCTGAACCACCATCAGACGAGGAAAAGCATCACGATCCAGCATACACCCGCACAACACACACACACACACACACACGCACGTACGTGCGGCTGTACAACTCGTTAGGGTTTTTTAAAAAATGCAGCGCGATATAACATTTTAGAAAACTAAGACATGAAGCAGAAAAGAATGTAAAGCTACAGCCTCTTTTAAAGACAGTAAGGAGGGGTTGGAGGACAGTAAAGAGGTTAGGGGTGTCATTGTGCAGCATGGTCAGAGCCCCGGTCTGGATAAACACGCAGTTCTTCTCTCCCCCGCCAAGCCCAGTAGATCTTTGGCTTGTGGACGTTCAAACGGACACACGGGAGATGAGGTGAGCGATCTTCAGCTATCAGAGGTTCTGGATTCTGTTTTTGGGTGGAAGGGGTTGGAATACTTCCAGTTAGAGCTGGAGAATAATTCCTATCCAATTAGTATTTGACCATCCACAACCAATCAACAACCCAGCATTATCGCCGGGGTTTCAAGCTGAAGACCTGTATCTGCATGACATTCAGTCTTGAACCTCATGAAGATACAACAATAAAGGCTTCAAAGGCCGAGCGCAGAGCCAACTTAGAGATCATCACCGAGTAACCAAACCAACATTTATTCTGCGTGTTTTCCGAAGAAAGCGCTCTTTGATGCTGTGGTATTGGATGGCAATTCATCACAATGCTCTTGTTCTGCTAAAATATGTTTGGTTCAGCGCGGGGCTGGTGAACAGATGGGGCAGACACAAAGTTTGTTTATCCAGGCTTGTCCTGAGACCCTCCAGCCAGCCAGCCAGTGACGTGCGCATGTGCCTGTGCACACGCATGCAGAAAGCAAAAGTGCATGCCTCTGCACAGGCGTGCAAGCACGGAGCACCCTGACCGTTACGTTCACACTCTCCTCACTCCCTTACGTCTCACTCTCTGAAGTGCATTTGTTTACAGGGGTTAGATGTATATCTATTTATCTATAACACTATCTCTTTATCTTTAGAGATAGTGATATAGACACACACACACACATATCTATATACGTATACATATGTTTTTTCTTTCTAAATACATATTTGCTTCTAAGCCCACCTGACATGTCTTTGTGAGATCTCATCTCATACACATTTGTGTCTAGATTTGCGTCCTTTTTTTTTTGGCAACTTGCCGTCAAACCCCGAACGAAACCGAGGAAGAGGAGTTGGCCCAGGGGCAGGGGCCCATCTCCTCTTCCATCCCCGTCTCTTGTCAGCGAAGTACCCGTTTGGTCGACCAAAAAGTGCCTTTAACTTAGTAACAAAGTGCAATCACAAGCCGCCTCTCTCCGATATAAAGGTGCAACAGGAGCCAATCAAGCGTCTCTGCCAAGAACTGAGGGGAGAGGGAGGGGGGTCTCAAGGGGTCACATGTTCTCCCTCTCACCCGCATAGCAACAACGTATTGTAGAACTAAGAGCAACCCGGATGCACCAGGTCAGAGGCAGAACACACGCAGCGCTGACCAAGCCACCATCCCACTTTCTGTTGGAATCTGCATGTGTGTGTGTGTGTGTGTGTGTGTGTGTGTGTGTGTGTGTGTGTGTGTAATGGGGTGGCAGTTCAGGGTGCATGTTTGAACAGGCTGTGGCTGACTCACAACAAAGTGCTGTGGCCAGAGGGACCGTGACGACCACGGAGGCGCGCACGCAACCACACAGTCACCCGCATGAGCGCGCACACACACACACACACAGATCCTACCTAGGTTACACCAGGCTTTGCTTTAATATAATAATACCCGCTCCCATGCTGGTCTGGCGGCATTAGAGGACTACAGAGAGAGGGGGGGGGGGGAGAGAGGGAGGGAGAGAGGGAGAGAGCAAGAGCGAGAGAGAGGTCTGATTTGATCCCTCCCTGCTTGGAAACGTGGCTGTGCTGGGGGAGATTATTTTTTTGGAATGCAACAGACATTGTGAGTCTCTTCTCCCGGCCCCCCCCCCCCCCCCCCCCCCAACGCCATCATGCCCGACCCCATCTCCCCAAACCACCAGCCCACTGCAGCTGTTCCTCTGTGGCCTCCCGCCTTGGACAGGTATTTATTGCTTCCCTCCTGCTGCAGGTAACCTCATGGCAGCGTGGTCTCGAGGGCCCCGGGAGCGGAACATGGCGCAGTACGGACAAAAGCTACACGCAACCTCTCCCTGAGTCCTCCTCTCTCCCCCCGCCAGCCTTCCCCCGACGCCCCCAACCTGGGGCAACCTCTCTGTGGAACACGGCGCAGTACGGACAAAAGCTACACGCAACCTCTCCCTGAGTCCTCCTCTACCCTACCCCCCGCCCGAACCCGGGACCACCTCTCTGGGGAACATGTCGCCGCTGTCGCTGTGCAAACATAGAAAAGGTGCTCATCTTCATCCTGCTTCTCTGTCTGGCTCTCTCTCATCAGGCTCCCTGACATGGCCTTAACCCGGCCGCGGGGTTAAATGCTACCCGCGTGCCCCGTCGCACACGGACAGACTCCGAAGAAGTACTGCACGACGTCAAGCGCATTCACTCACTCTAGTCGCCTCCCTCTTTGAGGGGGGAAGGGGTTGTGTGGGGGAGGGGGAGGGCTGTACTTTGTCAAATGTTCTAAGTCGTTCTCAATTAGGTGTTTGTTCTCGTTGGTGTAGCCGGCATTTTAGAAGTTTGTTGTTGTTTTCATCATTCACCCACGACACATCGCTCGCTTTTCTTACACGTTACACGTACAAACAGTATACCCCCGCATTAAGAAGGGACCCGATGTCATCCTAACTACCTGCTGTATGTCGACACACACACACGCACGCACACACGCACGCAGGCGCACACACTCACACATATACAATTATAAAGTGTCAAGTACCCAAAGCAGAATCGATTAAAAATGGAACCAACATTGAAAGAAAAAAAACATAAAACAAAAAATTAAGACAAATCATACAGGACTAGAGAAATGCTAAAGTCGCAGGGTTGGGGGGGTGCAAGACAGGCAACACAGTCAAGCTAACAGATGCATGGAGAAGAGGGCAGTGCTTTAGAAACAGAAGCCCTCCTCCATTCCCCTTCCCTGGAGCCCTGCAACCAAGAGCCTCCACAAACGTGGATTTGACTCCACAATATTTAGTCTTTTCTCTTATCTTAAAGACCATTAGATTCATAAAATACATTGTTTTTCTTTTCTTTTTTCGTGAGAGAGAGAGTTAAGAAACACTTCAATCAAACCCATGTCGGATTCTTTCTGGAGCATCAAAAGAAGAGGACTTGCATATACCACACCGAGTGGCAATGTTGTTTCTATGGTAACTGTACATTTTCAGATGTCTGCAAAAGAATAGAAAAAAAACGATGTTGTATCATTCAAAAGGATTTATCCTCGGTTAACCCAAACAGGAGACTGGTGTTGGACAGACATCCTGTTACGAAACGAAAATCTCCCATCCACTGCATAGTTGCTCATAGTTGATGTAATCCACGTGACATTCTACCAATAAGAGCATGTATGCCAATGTACAAAATCCCTAAGATCATAAGGAAATAAAGTGACCCAGAAAGTGGACATCGTGGGCGCCTGATTCGAAGTGTTCTTTGCTCTTTGACAATTAAACCGACGCAAGTGCTGTCTCTGTTTCCAAAAAAGCAAAGAGGGACAATGAAACGTTAAGATTAGATTTGTGACACCCTGATTTGGTTTAAAGAGGAAAAAGTTAGTCTTTGTCGTTAAAGTTTGCCTCCAAATGTTATCTTTTTCTCCTCTCTGTCCGGCCGCCTGTCTCACAGGCGGCCGCAGAGGGAATATGGCGTCCAGCGGGGGGGGTCTAGCGGGCCCCTGAGGACCCCCTAGAGCCCCATCTCCACCGGCCTCTCCTGTGACTCAGGACTGTGCGAGAGGAAGTCGGCACCGCCCTCCTCGGCGGTTAAGGTGGGGTCTGACCGCCTCCGGCCCCTGGCCCCGTGGGGGCCCGAGTGGGCCAGGGGCCCGGCGGGGGGGCCCAGCACGCCCAGGTCCAGAGGGGCCTCCAGAAGGGCCGGCTCCCTCACCCGGGGCTTGCGGCCGCGGCGCGAGGGGACGCCGTTGCAGCCGTCCTTCTTGAGGTGGCGGTGCAGGTGGTCCGAGCGCACGAAGGTCTTGAAGCAGCTGGAGCACTGGTATGGCCGCAGCCCGGTGTGCACGCGCATGTGGTTCTTCAGGTCGTAGTTGTGGGCGAAGGCGGCGCCGCACTGCGTGCACAGGTACGGCTTCTCCCCCGTGTGCTTCCGCATGTGCACCTTGAGCTTGTCCTGTCTGGGGAGGAGAAACAAGAGGAAATCAAACGGCCGTATGCGACAAAACACGACGCCCGGCACAGAGCGGAGGGCAAAGGCTCAGTTATGGTTCCACGTCAACGCAACACAATGACCAGACGCTTCAACGCAGCCGTCAACATGTTTTGGTTCTGCGTCGGGTTTAGTGAGCGGACCAATCGACGCCTCGACCCAAGGTTACGATTTTTGGGAGGCGCACGTCAGGCCCTTGCGGTGGACGCAAGGAGGGTCGGCGAGGGCGTAATGGGTCCGTAAACCACCTTGCTTTGCGTCGACTAGGAACCATAACTGAGCCTTAAGCCAACACATATTTCAAAAGGGGAAGATATGTTTAAGCGCTGTTATTCCTGTTTGAGATTCCCGCTGCATACGAAACCCCCTTTCTGCCATATATTATTCCTTTTAATGTACATATGGGTCAACGGTATTTTGCCTTTAACGGTTTATGTCAGCTATTAAAGCGTCTACTCCCAGTGCTTCCGTGCGGGCGCCGCTTGCTGAGCCGATAGGGCCGTAAACCTGAGGTTTTTATCTGAGCCATTTCTCATAACTCCTGTCTGAACCGAAGCCCGCTACTCACAATGGTGTTTGTTTACAGCGTCGGTTAGTTTTCTTTCCTTCCATACCCAACAGCCATGATAATTATCATGGAGGAGAAAAAAGTGGCTGATAAATACCCGGATTAAAAAAATTAAGTTTATTATTATTATTATTATTATTATTCATTTTCGTATATATCCAACTAAAAGATAAAAGAATAACTTAAACTTTATCCGTCGTGCACAACCATGTGAGGATAACCTTATGTAAATCATAAGCTATCTTTGAAACAAAGGAAGTTGTATCCTTAAGATTCAAATATATTGTTAGCATTATCCTGTCAAGGTTAACGTTAAGTGGATAACTGTTAAAACAACCCCAACTCTGACTCTGTCAGTATCTTTTACAAAACAATTACATGCAGGAAACCAGACAACAACGTTGGCATGATTAATACACATAAACATCTCGCCTGCACACATACCAAGGCTAACATAATATAACACAGGATAACCCAAACGGGTTGGACGTCATTCTGTGACGTCTGGGTCTTTCTAAGACTAGATTGTCCACCCATCTCTTCTTTATCAGAATGCTTCTCTCGGTCTCCATCTGCCTTTCTTTAACCTCCCTCGTACCCTGCTAGCATCTTAGCTCTTCGCTACCGTCTTAGCTCTTGGCTAGCTTAGCTCTTAGCTAGCTGTACTTCCCCACCAGCTGGGGCACAGGGTAGCTACACAGACTAGCGTAGGCAGCTAATGCATGCTTGTTGCTAGCAGAGCTTTGCTCTGGGCTTTAGGTAAACAAATACACGCACGCACACGCACACAAATAGGTTCCCTTCTGAGTTTGGATGGAGAACGTCCATGAATGGATGAAGGATAGACTCTTTGAAGTCCTATTGTCCGGTGGCAGGGCAACACGCGGCAGGCCCTACGGGTCAGGGCACGGGGACAAAGTTCCACAGCGACAGGGGTGAATTATTTAACTGACAGGAGTGATTTATTACAGAGCGAGAGACACTCTTAACCCTGATCAAACAGGATTAAGATTACAATACCCCTCCTCCCATCGCTAACCTCATTTAACCGGAATGCAAATTTAGCTCAGTGTTCCCTGCTTGCCCTGCTAATGCAAAGGGTCCCAGTGTTCCTACCCTCCTGCATCTTGTTTCCAAAGCCAGCCCACTGATTAATTCATTAAGGGAATGGCTTCGAGGAAGCACTCACAAATACAGGGAAGCCATGTGCAGTCCAGACTCTATCGCTTTGAACTGGCTGCATTTCAGTTGGGCTTTGTGTTCGTGTGTGTGTTTGTGTGTGTTGGTGTTCGTGTCTCGTGTGTGTGTTCCTGTGTTTGCGTGTGTGTGTGTGTGTGCGTGCGTGCAGTTATGTTATGGGCAGGTTTGCTGGGGGCAACGATCAACATAACCAGAGTTCACAAGTTCAGATGAGATAGGATAACAGAGCGTGCCAAGAATCCCCCTCTATATCAGAATCTAACACTTTACAGCGGCCCTAGGCTAGATAACACTACCCTGGTACAACCTCTTTATAGGGTCCCTCGGTTTGAAATGTCAGGACTTTGCTGTGGACCCTTCACCGATAAAACAACTTTTATGACCGCATCAGCCTGCGGGCGAGCGCTGGAATGTACAATGCACCTTTTTAGAGAACATTATGCTGATGAAAAGTAATAATGCTGCTGAATAAACAGAACGTTATGTAAGGAGGTGTTGAGTCCGAACAGGTGCGTCACACGGCACACAACACCAGAGAGAAGTGCTGGTTAAAACACATCCCGGAAGAGAACAAACAGAATATTAAAAATAGAACAATAAAAAATTAAGACTAAAAGTTAATTCACGACTGTCACAGATGGATGCCGTGAAGGAGCTCAGAAACAATCAACACTTTAAAGAAGTCGTTGAATTTCACCCACCAAAATCGGTTGAATGCTACGCGTGCGGCCGCTAACTGCGATGCTAGCCCGTGACCCCTAGCCCGCGACCCCTAGCCGAGCTCTAACGTAGCTGTGCACGAGTGTCAGTTGTGTGGCACTCCCACCCCTCTAACACACACACTTATTGTATGATGTATGCCCTGGCACTTAAAAATAGTACTTAGCATTGTGCAGCATCTGATCCTAGCTATCTTTGTTGTATACAGGGAATGGGTTAACCTAGCGATTGTAAGTGCTTTGCACTTGGTTCTATGAACATCCTTACTGTACCGACAGAGATATATTGTTGTTTCTCCTTCTGACAAATGGACTTATTGTAATTGTCGCTTTGGATAAAAGCGTCCTGCTAAATGCCCTAAATGTAAATAATGTTTGAAGTGAGACTTACCTGGTGAAGCGCACTTTGCAGATGGCGCACTCGTAGGGCTTCTCCCCGGTGTGTGTCCGGATGTGCCGGGGCAGTTTCCCCGCCCCCTGGATGACCTTGGAGCAGATGGGGCACTTCTGGAACGCCTTCGACCGCATCTTCCTCTCGCCGCCGCCGCCGGCGCCCCCGCCGGCGCCCCCGCCGGCTCCGCCTCCCCCTCCTCCCATGGCGCCGCCCCTCTCGCCCGGGCCACGCCCCCTCTCGCCCGGGCCCCGCCCCCTCTCGGGGACCAGCCCGCCTCGGGAAGCGGCCCAGTGCGGCGACGCCATGCCGTGTGCCGCCGCCGCCGCCGCCGCCGCCGCCGCCGCCGACACGGCGCCGCCGTCCTCGTGATGCGTGCTGTTAAAGTAATTCAAGTAAAACTCCATGTCGGCGTCCTCGCCGTCGCCCCCCGCCTGGTCCTCGCCGGCGGCGACGCGCTCCTTCTGCCGCTCCATGGAGTCCATCATGTGCTGCAGCAGCGCGCTGGCCGAGCCGCTCTCCCGCTCCCGGGCCGCCGCCGCCACCACCGCCGCCGCCACCGCCGCCAGCTCGCCGTCCGCCTCGGGGCCCGGCCGGGGGGGGTAGAAGTGGCCGTTCAGGGCGGCAGGGGTGGCGGGGAAGAAAGGCAGAACCCCGTTCCCCAGAGGCCACTCCCCCCCGCCCTCGCTCTGCGCCGCCTCCCCTTCCTCCTCCTCCTCCTCGTCCTCTTCCTCCTCCTCGTCGTCCTCCTCCTCTTCCTCGTCCTCCTCCATCTCCCGCCCTGGCGCCTGGGCTGCCAGCGCGGAGTAGTACTCCCCGGGGCCCCCGGGGGCCCCGCCGTTGCTGTGGGGCGTGCCGTTGCCGTGGTTAAAGTGCGGTTGCGTGGACAGGTCCCTGAGTTCCGGCGTGCTACAGCTGCTGCTCCAGGTGGCCCCTCCCCTCTGGAAGTACTCCAGGTACTCCTGCGCCCGCAGCTCGGGCTCCGCCCCCTCCTGGCCACGCCCCCCAGGGCCGCCCTCCTCCTCCTCGCTGTCGTCTCGTCGCTCGCTGCCCGCCTGCCCGCACATCACCATGGAGACGAGAGAACACACACTCAGTGTTACACAGACATTGTGGGGATGAATTCAGATGATGGGTTGATCGGCACCTAATGTATGTTGTACGTCCTGAAACTTAATGTACGCACTTATTGTATGTTGTACGTCCTGAAACATATTGTACGTTGTACATCCTTGGACTTAGAAATAGTACTTAGCATCATGTAGCATCTTATCCTAGCTATCTTTGTTGTTTACGGGGAATGGGTTAACCTAGTGATTGTTAGTGCTCGGCACTTGGTTCTATGAACATCCTTACTGTACTGACAGAGATATATTGTTGTTTCTCCTTCTTCTGACAAATGTACTTGTTGTAAGTCACTTTGGATAAAACGTTTGCCCTAAATGTGAGTGTACGTAATGCAATGACGCCCACAGTTTGAGAGAGCTCCGTTCAGTCGCTATTTCAATATTTGTCATCCAATAATTTGTAGTCTCGTAACTCTCGGTCTGAAACCCATCCTTCTTCATATGAAGGCGGAACGGAAACTAAAAGTTATATTATTTTTTTTTTAAATATATTTTCACACCGGACGTTTTCGTCTTTAGCGTGCCGCAATTATTCCGATCTAAAAATCGGAATTTTTCATCACCTCAACGTTTTTCACCACATCCGCCCCCCCACACACGAACAGCGGGCTACCGATGTAGCAGGACGCTGCAGGACGTCCTGCTGTGTACAGATGTGTGACACAAAAAGGGGGCGGTGACGGAGGGACGTCTTATCTATATAAGGTAAGCGAGCGCACTGTCACCGTGGCAATCAACTGGACGCGCTCGGTGTCATGTGAACGTCGGGGCATTGCCGCTGCGACGAGCACGGCAACATAACACTGTGTGTGAAACAGCCTGCTGTCCCGTCACACACACACACACACACACACACACACACACACACACACACACACACACAGTTGGCCCAGTATACGTAAGTGTGAAAGTAACCCCATGGCTGTGGGCGTATGCTTGGCACACTGTGTCGAGAGAGAGACCGACAGCGAGCAGGAGAGAGTGAGCGAGAGAGAGAGAGAGAGAGAGAAGTAAAATCTACCATGTGATGAATGCTCTTTGGACTATTTCCATTCAGGCCCGCTATGATTAAGTGGGGGGGAATTGGGCTTTGATTGAGCGCCTCTAATGGAACACCATTTACCATTTCTTCTTCTTCAACGCTACTTCCTTAACAACAACAACAACATCAACATGCACCTTTCCCCGGCCCTTATCCCGCTGAAGCGGGGGCCGTGAGATACATCGAGTCGACACTTTAAGCCGATATTACACCCGTCAGCGAGGAGGAGGAGGAGGAGGAGGAGGAGGAGGAGGAAGAGCTGATGATTAAGCTGCATCTCCTTAAGGACCGATGTGGTGTCCCGTCACTCTGAGACCCGGGGGGGGGGGGGGGGGGGGGAGTAAGAGGGGGAGAAAGAGGTACCGTACTGGGGGGGGGGGAGGAGAGTGAGACGGGGGAGGGTGAGGGCTACTGACCGGCGGGGAGAGCACTTTGGTGTCCAGCAGGTGTGTGCAGACGTCCTGGACGGGGGCCACCTCCAGCAGGCGCGCGGCGGCGAGGACGCCGGCCACGCTGCCGTGGCTGAGCGTGAGCGTGGCCGTGTAGGCGAAGTCCAGCAGCGCGCCCAGCGCCTCGGGCTCCACGAAGTCCAGGGCGTACACGCTCTGCCGCTCGGCGGCCGCGCCCGACGTGAACAGCTTGTGGAAGTAGCTGCTGACCGACGCCAGCACCGAGCGGTGGGCCGGGAACTCCTGGTCCCGGACCACCAGCAGCACGTCGCACAGCTGCCCGCTGCGCCGCTGCTGGTTCAGGCCGCCCAGCAGGTCGGCGCTGTGCTCGGGGAAGGGGATCCCCACGGGGCCCTCCTCCGCCTCAACGGGGCCCCCGCGGCCCCCCGCTGCTGCTGCTGCGGCTCCTCCTCCTCCTCCTCCTCCTCCTCCTCCTGCAGCACCTCCTCCTCCTCCTCCTCCTCCTCCTTCTCCACTGCCGCCCCCCCGCAGCTTCCTGGAGCCCCGCCCCCCGGCCCCCGACGACATCTTCCACCAGCCTGCCGCCGAGCCACCTAGCACCGCCGCCGCCCGCGAGTCCGTCCTGCCGCCCGTCTGTCTGCCCCTTCTGCAGGAAGGCGGCAACGGATAGCAGGAAGAGGGGGGAGGGGGAGAGAACAGAAGTATGGATCAGATCACGGTCCGTGACACGCTGTGAGCAGAGAGGGAGAGAGAGAGGGAGAGAGACAGAGACAGAGAGAGAGAGAGAGAGAGAGAGAGAGAGAGAGAGAGAGCGAGCGCCGGCCGGGAGGGAAACAGCGGAGGAAGGTATCGATCCATCAGCCCACCATGGTCAGGAATATACACAAGGCCGCAGTCAGAGCCACACACACACGATTGCGCACGCACATACACACACACACACACACACACACACACACACACACACACACACACACACCTGACCTGGGTGCAACGACTACCTCAATAAGAGATTTGGTTTTATGGTCTTCTCGTGCGTTTATAGACGGGACAGGGAGGAAGGTTAGAGACGAGAGGGAACGCCGGGTGGCACGGGACCACGGGAACGCCGTGTGGCACGGGACCAGAGATGGGAATCGAACCGGCAGCAGCGAGGGTCACCCTCACGGGGCGAGTCACCCACTCAAACCCCTCAACTCTAAATACCGATTCTCTTTGTCACGCGCCGAACTCCCTGATGTGAAGCCAAGTATTTACAAGACCGCTGCGACGGCCCAAGAGTCAGCTCATTCAGAACCGGCGCCAGAGCCAGCTCCCTCTTAGCCGGCTCCACAGCCAGCTCCCTCTAAGCCACCTGCAGTGCCAGCTCCATCTAAGCCGGCTCCACAGCCAGCTCCCTCTAAACCAGCTCCAGAGCCAGCTCCATCTAAGCCGGCTCCACAGCCAGCTCCCTCTAAGCCAGCTCCAGAGCCTGCTCCATCTAAGCCGGCTCCACAGCCAGCTCCCTCTTAGCCGGCTCCACAGCCAGCTCCCTCTAAGCCAGCTGCAGAGCCAGCTCCATCCAAGCCGGCTCCACAGCCAGCTCCCTCTAAACCAGCTCCAGAGCCAGCTCCATCTAAGCCGGCTCCACAGCCAGCTCCCTCTAAGCCAGCTCCAGAGCCAGCTCCCTCTTAGCCGGCTCCACAGCCAGCTCCCTCTAAGCCAGCTGCAGAGCCAGCTCCATCTAAGCCGGCTCCACAGCCAGCTCCCTCTAAGCCAGCTCCAGAGCCAGCTCCATCTAAGCCGGCTCCACAGCCAGCTCCCTCTAAGCCAGCTCCAGAGCCAGCTCCATCTAAGCCGGCTCCACAGCCAGCTCCCTCTAAGCCAGCTGCAGAGCCGGCTCCATCTAAGCCGGCTCCAGAGCCAGCTCCATCTAAGCCGGCTCCACAGCCAGCTCCCTCCTAGGCCCCGTCCACACTGAGCCGAAACGGGCGAAAACGATGCGGTTTCGTTTTATGCGGTTCAGGAATATCTCCGTTAAGACGGAGTCATTGCAAAACCACATTGAGCTATGGAAACGCTGTAGTAAATATTCAAGGCGCTGGTTCTCCACAGAGAAAAGTGGAGCGCATCAAACCTGCGCGCATTTAGCCTGTGCGCTGTACACAAACATTCAGTCACAAGGAGATTCAACCTTTTAAAATGAGCAGAAATACTACTTTTAATGTACAGTTAGTAATTAAATTCATCAAGGGGC